>NW_008343842.1:357994-379989 GCF_000622305.1 Nannospalax galili | reverse complement strand
CACACACACACACACACACACACACAGACACACACACACACACACACACACACACACACACACACACACACAAGTATCTTAATTGGTTTCTCTGGAACTGGAGTTGTAGACTCTTAGCTGCCATGTGGGTGCTGGGAACCTAACCGGATGTCCTCTGCAAGAGCAGCCAGTGCTCTTAACTGCTGAGCTGTCTCTCCAGCCCTGCGAACTTTTATTTTAAATTGTAGTTACACCCTAACTTTTTTTATCCGTGGGACTCTCTCTGGTCATTTTAACAACTACAGCTTCTAAATGAGTGATATTTATAATCTTTAAGACTACTGATGAGAGAAAATTAAAAAATTTTAAAAGCACCAAAGCTCAAGGAAGCATTCAGAAATGTGCAGAGGGGTACGCTCGGTGGAATAGGTCTCTTTGGATCTGTGTACTCAAAAGTCAGTTCTGTTACCTATCTGGAAATTTAGGTTCCTATCTCCGCCACAGGCTGCTTACCAATGCAAGGCACAATTTCAGTGTTCTGGAACCTTTCAGTTCCTCCCACCCTAAGCATTCCTCCTCTTCCTGAGGGTAGGGTGGGGTGGGAGAGGGATAGAAGCCAGGCTGCATATTGGTGTTGTGTTATGCCAGACATGGTGGGGGTGGTGGTCTGTGACCCTCCTAGGGTAGTGATTGAGTCTGGCTGGAGGATTGCTGGGGGCAGTGGAGGGGGGATCTGTTCTTTTTAACCCTTGGGCCACCACGCCCAGTGTTCTTTGTGCTGCATGGCTGCCACTGAGCTGGGTAATGCTGTATGCCTTTGATTCAGTCTTTTCTGACTCTTCTACAATGGTTGGAAGCAAGAAATCCCCAGGCAGGCTGTATGATCAGGCACCAGGAAGAGAGGAAGGAGCCCCAGGCTATGATGTAGTCCTGTCCCTCAGGAAGTCTCTCCTTGCTGAGGGCAGATGAAGGGCAGATGGGACTGATAATGAGTCACAGGTCTCTGCACCCTCCTTTACCCTGCTTCCCCAGGCTTCAATTCTTTAGACACTTGCTGGGTATCTACCACATGTCAGCTTTACGCAGTTCCCTGGGAAGGATAACCACTCAAAAAGACATTTTCTCTCCCTCCCTTTCTGAGAAGGCTAAAGCCTGGTGGGGTTTTGGTCCCTTGGAGATAAAGAAACCAAGAATATGGACCTATGGGGTTCCCATTCCTGCCCTTCCTCCCCCAGGGTGCCACCGTGTCCCTCTCAGAGACAGTGCAGAAATGGAGAGAGTACAGACGGCAGTGTCAACGCTTCCTGACTGAAACTCCACCTCTGGCCGCAGGTGAGTCCCCATGAGCCCTTGCCCAGCCAGCTTGCACTCAGCCCACTCCCAGAAGGCTCTGATAAAACCCAAGTCTATGGGTCATTTGCCTCTCTGGACTGCCACCTGCCCCAGGCCTCAGTCCCAGTGGTCTCCCTTTCTCCTCACATGAATGCCTTCCTGCCCACCTCCTACCTGCCCAAGGTTCTTCAAGCCCAACAAAAGAGCTTCCTTCCCTCAAGGATTCTTTAATCCTTTCCTATCTGCCTGAGGGCAGCTTTGGGGTTACTATTTTGTTTCTATCTTTACCTCTACCCCCAACTCCAGCTCACAGAGCAGGGACCCAGCTGCCTGTGTTCTATGTTGAAGAAGGTCTAACACACACGTTTATATGAATACACCTTTTTTTTTTTTCTTTGAGACAAGGGCCCTTGTAGCCCAGGCCAGCTTCCAATTCACTAAGTAGCTGAGGATGATCTTGAATTTCTGATCCTCCTGTCTCTGCCTCCTGAGTATTGGGGTTATGGGTATGTACCACCACACTGAGTTTCTTCGGTGCTGGGAATGGAACCCAAAGCCTCATGCATGGTAGGCAAGCACTCTACAAACAGACTCATGCGCAGCCTTTCTAGGAATAGATGTTTTGGGGGAGTTTACAGGGTGGTTTAAACAACATTAGAGCCAGATGGGCCTGGGTTCAAATCCTTAGTCATATCATAGCAACTATTTCCCTATGAGCTGTAAAGGGTAGTTTAAAATAGAATTGTAGGCCAGGTGTGGTAGTACGTGCCTTTAATTACCAGTACTCATCCTTGGAAGGCAGAGGCAGGCAGATCTCCATGAGGTCAAGGCCAGCCTGGTCTATGAAGTGAGTTCCAGGCCTGCTGGGGTTATAAGGAGACCCCATCTCAAAAAGATCAAAAGAATAAAAAAGGTTTATTGGGCATTTACTATATTCATTTATCTATATAACACAACAGCCTTTATCCCCACAAAGTTCTATGGGTCAGGAATGTGCCCATTCTACAGAGGAGGACACAAAGATGTTAAAGAATTTGTTCAAGGCCCTGCCCCTGATCGCTGGCAACTTCCTTCCTTGGTGCTCTGCATCGGGTAAGCACTGTGGGAGAGTGCTCTGCATACAGTAAGCACCCAGCAGAAGCCAGAGGACTGCAGCTTCAGTGGTGGGGAGAGGAAGTTGGGAGGAAGGAGAAATGATGGTTAAGCACAGGCAGGGACTCAAGGACTTCTCTATTGCCCCAGGCCTCTTCTGCAACCGGACCTTTGATGACTACGCCTGCTGGCCAGACGGGCCCCCAGGTTCCTTTGTGAATGTCAGCTGCCCGTGGTACCTGCCCTGGGCCAGCACTGGTGAGTGTCCCCCTTCACTGGACCCTAGAGGCTAGAGAAGGGGAGAGCATGGTCTCCCTTCCTCAAGACCCAGCACTTGTATACCAGAATGTCTTCAGGCCTCCTAGAGGGTGAATCACCCACCTAGAGGGGTGGTAGTCAGGAGTGGCAGGTGTCAGAACTGCCTGGGGTGTGACCTGGGTCCAAGGCCTGTGCTGGCAGGGGTGGGGGAAACTGTGGAGTCAGACTTAAGACAGAAATATGGCCTTCCAACCTAGAAATGAGGGAAGGAGCCAGGTGGGAAGAACAGATCCTGGGGACAAAGAGGAGATGCCCAGAGCTGTCAGTGTCTAGGGTATGTGTGCATCCGTGTGTGTTTATATGTGTGTGTGTGTATGTAGAGGTGACTTTATACCTGGGGTCTGTCTGTGTAAATGTGTGCATAGGTGGCTTATACCTGGGGGGGGGGTGTCTGTGTCTGTGTGTATAGGTAGCTTATACCTGGGGTGTGTGTACATGTGTGCACATGTGTCTTTGTGTGTGTGTGTGTGTTTATGTATAGATGGCTTATATCTGGTCGGTGGGGAGGTGTGCGCATGTAGGTATGTAGGTAGTGACTTCCTGACTATTTTAAGGATTCACAGGGAGCAATGATAAAGGGCATTGGTGGGCTGGCCCCTCAGACCCTTCCCAACCCACTCCTGCCTAGAGGAAAGGTGTGGCTGGATGGGTGGAAGAGTCACTGCCCACAGAGCCCTCCAGAAGGTCCAGGTGCTCCTGACTGCAGTAAGTTCCATGCCTACACCTCCATCCCAGCTCCCATGCTGAGGGCCCATGGAGGATAGCAAGGACCAGCACCCTTGCTACAGCGAGTCCCCGTGTCCATGAGGGGAGAAAAGACACTTTGTGTTTGTGTATGTGCCTGTTCATGTGTGTGCAGGTGCACATGTATGTGCAGATGTGAATTCACATACGTGTTCCTCCATGTAGAGGCTAAGAATCAACTTCAGGTTGTCCTCAGGCACTGTCTTGGCTAGACTGGATGGTTAGCAAGCTTGAGGGAACTGCCTGTCTCTACATCCCTAGTCCTGAGACTACAAGCACTCACCACTATGCCTGATTTTTTTATATGGGTGCTGGGGGTCGAAATGGGGTCTTCAAGCTTGCATGGCAAGCATTTCCCAGACTGGGCGATCTCCCCAGCCCAGAAATGGCGCACTTAAGGTAATAATAGGGAATACTCATTGAGCGTTTGACCCTGTGTCCAATCCTGCTCTAAAAGCAAGGCATCTGTTTCGTCTCGATAGCTACCCTGGGGTCATGCTTGTCCACATGAAGTAACTGAGGCTCTGGAAGATTTAAAAGATTCAAGTCACTTGTTCCAAAGGAGGTGGCAAATGGCAGCATCTGGATTTGAACCTAGAGCATGCCCTTACCATTAGCCCTGGTCTGTGATCAAATGTAGGAATAAGGTCAGGCTGGGGGAAAGCCAGGTCTTCCTGGAGAAAGCAGCCTGGCAGGCCTGACATGAACTTCACTTCAGCACAGATTGTGTTTGGTTTGATGAGGCCCAGGTAGGTCTTCTAAAGAGGCTATACCCATCTCTCCCTGAGCTATGGAGGGCGAGCTGGTGACCTCAAAAGAGGCAGGCTCCCAAGTGGGTTAGTGACCCTTAAAATTCCTCAGCACAGCCTGTAGTCTGCCTCCTGACAGAGTTATGCTCATTCAGTCCTACCCACAATCCTCTAAGGCAATTACTCACATTGATGAGGAAGGTGAGACACAGAGAAGCTGTATGGCATTTCCAAGATCACACAGCTAGTCCCTGGCAGACCTGGGCATCGGTCCAGGAGACTGGGTTAGTCTCTGCATTAATTGTTTAATTGCATGCCCAGGCTTCCTGGAGAGCTGGGCTGGGCGGTGCCTGAGCATGTGGTGCTGGCCTGGAGACAGGTGAGTGGTCTGAGTGACCTTCATATTAATAAAGTCAGTGAGCTCCTGCCCTCTCCCTCTGAGCCCTGCAATCCCATGGCTCCGTTTGTGAATGGCCCAAGCTCTCTGTGATCCAGTTTGTACACTTGGAAGGTAGGATAAAACCAGGTGACATGGAGAAGGGAGAATCAGGTCCTTCACACACACACACACACACACACACACGCACACACACACACACACACACACACACAATCCCCATTTGTTTTTCTACCCACCCTACCTGCTTCTGGGATTTCCCACTTTGCACACACATTCCCTGCCTCAAAGATTTGGGACTTATGCTTGGGCAGCCCAGCTGGGCCTCTAGACCCCAGGGAGCCAGGCATGGGACAAAGCCCATCACTCAGCACTAAGCACCCCCAGCTCTGCCTGAGCTTGTGGCTCCATCCATCACCTTTAATTTTATTTGAGCAGGAAATAGGTCCTGGTGGTGCCCGTTTATGAGCGAACACGGTTTTATTGCTTTCTCCATGAAGATAACAGCCTGTGCACAGGCCCCCTGCCAGCCTCCTCCCCTCCCTTCTCGCCAGGCTAATTTACTCCCTTTTTGACACTCAGAATTGCCAGACTCTGCCTCTGTTCTCCTGAGTTAGGGACCCACAGAGATACCCACTGGGCTCACACAGCGTAATTAACTGCACTGGTGGGGGGGGTTCCCTGACCCCACCTAGGACGTAAGGGAGTGGGGAACGGGTTTGTTTAGCTTACCTCAGGGAGCACCGGGTGGAGGTGCTACACAGCATGAGCGAGACCAGGGAGAAGACAGGCCATGTCTCTGGCAGCTTCTCTTCAGAAAACACGCTCAGCAGAGAATCTGAAGAAAATGGAGTGGACAAAGCTCAGCACCCCCTAGGCCTGAAAAGTAAGAGGCAAGCATAGGGTCTGTCTGTCCCATGACAGATGGAGTTAGGATGGAGAGGCCGCCAGCAGGGCTGAGGCAGCAGAGGGGCCATGGCCAGAGCCTCACACTCCAGTAGAGCAGGAAGAGCAGAGCAATGTCCGAGTTCTTTTCTCCCTAACCCTTCTGTCTTCTGCCAATGTGTCCTGTTGGCCAAACCATGTGCAGGACAAGAAGTTGTAGGGTGCTCTACCCAGGGAGCCAGCCTTGTAGGGTTCACAGCACGGGAGACGAGTGGGTGACCTCACAAAGAACTAAATTCAAACCAACAAGCATAGCTAAAGTCCTTGTCAAGATTTAGGGATGCCACTGAGACTTTGTGTGTGGGGGGGTGATCTATGTAGGGGACTTTCACCATGGGACTGAGCGGGTCAGGCAGAGGTGGAGAGGGAGGTCAGAGCCACCTTCTTCCTGGGTGAAGAGAATGAGAATTTCAGGGAGAAGTGACCTTGGGGCCGGGTTGGAAGGGCAGGCAGATGCACAAGGGGAGGAGGATGCTCTGGGGACACCTTGAACACGGGGCAGCGCCTCAGGCCTCAGAGATACACAGTGTCTCTGGAAAGCCAGCCAACGCCTTGTAGTCTGACCCCTGTCACTGGGGACTCAGGACTCTGGATGTTGGTGAGAGACTGGCAGCCGAGAAGTAGAAGGACGGTGTTGGAAGAGTGTGGCGTACACAAGACGCCCGCATGTGGCCTTCCAGCCCAGGCCTCTCGGCAGCCTCATTCTCCCTCATCACTGATCACACATCATCCCAGCCTCATTAGCTGCCCTCTCCAGCTTCCTACCTGTTTGTTAGCTTAACTCTAATTATATGAGGGTCATAAAATGCTTTTAAAATAGCCTGTAACTCACAATTCTTGGAAACTTTGACAAGTTGCCTCCAGAGTTATGTTAAGTCTGGGAGCTTTTAATGCAAGCCGAGGCTGCCAAGGGGAGACTGAGGCCCACGTGGGCCTCATAGGAGCTCTGGCCCTGTAAAGCTGGCAGAGGCAGGAAGGCCTCCATTGTGACCGCCTACCATGCCTCAAGTACTTCATTTCTCTGTCTCCTGAGAAGGATGGTCATTTTACAGGTGGGGAAACTGAGACCCAAAGACACGATGTGACGCTCCCAAAGTGCCACAGCTGGAACCAGGATTGGAATTTGAATCCAGACTTCATGACCTGGGCTTCTTCTAAGCTCTGATGCTCTGTGGTGCCTCATCAAGTACTGGCACCCTCATTGCCAGCCCACATTTGACCCCCTGCTAATCCTGCCATGTTTAGGGAGGGCCAATGCCAGTCTCCCCGAGTCTCACCATCTGTGAAATGGGGCCCCCTGGTCCTTGCCAGCCATCCCTGTTGCCAGGGTGCAGAAGCTAATGGATTCACAAGCAGCTCTCCACAGCTCTGAGTGCCCGAGGTCCACGTGGAAGGGCGGCTGTTAGCTTGATTACAGATGCCGTGGCAGCTTCCGGGAGGCGAAGTGTTTAATTGGGGGTTTTATTTCCAGCACCAGGGTCTAACTTAATGAAATATCCCTGGGCCTCCTGGCATGTGGCCGCCTGGTTGTCTTCCTTCTATTGACTGGCCGGAGCCAAGCCCCTGGCTGTGATTGGCCAGCTCCTCCAGGGCCTGATAAAGCTGGCCTGATAAGCAGGGCTATGCCCAGTCACCCACCTCCAGCCACAAGGGGCGTTTGGGGACCAGGAACCAGCCTTGGCTTTTAATATTTGATGTTAATGAGGGCTAACTGATAGTGAACTTGAAGGCTGACTGAGCTTCTTTGGGATGCAGTGATTCCTTGACTCTAAGCCAGGAAAGCACACATCTGTACACACACCACTGCCTCACCTCCACGCTGGCCCTGAGTAGAGGGCCCAGCACTGCCCAGGCCGTCTGGGGGCCCTACCGGCAAGGGAAGGGGCTGCATGTGTGGTAATCCAAGCTCAGGGGATGGACAGAGGGAAATGGCATATGGCGATGGTTGATTCTTGGCACGTCTGGGTGCCAATTTTCGTCAGCTTGGAAGCAGAGAGCTGCAGGTTCGAGTCCTGACTTTGCTTTGTCCTAGCTGTGTGATCTTAAGAAAACCTCTTGGCTTCTCAGAGGCTCAGTGTCTTCATCTGTAAACTGAGACTAGCTGTGCCTCCCCTGTGAGGTGACTGTGACGTTCAAAGATGTTAGGCATACAGTATGTGTTCAAGATTTGATTCTGTGAATGCACACCTGTAGGAGAGGACATGCATATTGCCTGTAGAGAGGGAGACCGCAATTGTATAGTAGTGCCTACTGGATGCTAGGCTCCGTGCCAGCTGTGGGAAGTCACACCTGTGTGTGCTGATGATGCGTGTACTGGAGACTTCCTTTGCAGTGTCCTGTCCTTTCCTCTGGCTCCCCGGCTTCCTCCTTTTTCCTCCATTTCCTCCCATCCAGATGGACTATGAGTGGCCTTGGTAGCAATTTCATTCCGACAGAGTTTGTCCAGGTCCCCATTACTGTTCTTGGGGTAATCTACAACCAAAGACAAATTTTGTCATCTACTAAAAGACTTGACCCCCAGTAAAGAATTTCAAGCATCCGTGCAGCAGATAAAAGATGCATTTGGGGCCCAAGAGCAGCTCTTCAAGATGCTAAAACAAGACCATGTGCCTCCCTGTTTCTGCATTTGTGTTTCTGCCTTTGTATGTGCCCAACTGTTCATAAAACACATTAAAGGTATTTCCAGTGCTCGGCCCACAGCTCCTCCCACTGCCAGAAGAGCTGCCATGAGAATCGGGGTTTTGGTCCTCTTCCAGGTAAAGTCTCTTTTAAAATGCTGGTTCTGGGACAGGGCAATAGCTCAGTCGGTAAAGAGCTTGCCATACAAGCATGAGGACATGAGTTCAGATCCTCAGCACCATGTAAAAAACAGAGGGTAGTGGTGTGTTCCTGTGATCCTGCACTGGGGAGGTGGAGATCAGAGGGTCCTTGGAGCCTGTTGACTAGAGAGTCTTGGCCAAACCTGTGAGTGAGCCCAGGTTCAGTGAGAGACCCTGACTCAAAAAAATAAGGTGAAGTGTGATAGAAGGAGACAACTGACATCCAGCATCATTCTCTGGCCTCCATCACAGCTTCTCCAAGGAGCAAAGCTGATTTGCCTACTGTATACCCAGATAACATCTCTCTCCTGAAGAGGGACTTGGTTCTGGGGTTATTCACAGAAGGAAGAGAGAAAGAAGGTAAATAAAGCACATGGAGGCTGCCCATGCTGGGTGCTAGGTGACAGGGTTTTTGTTAAGGAAGACTAAAGCTTGGTTGACTGTCACATGACCATCCTGGAAAGGGGCTGCCATAAGTCCTACAATAAAAGTCTCCTTGCCACATAACAATGGTCTCTGGATCTGTGGAACTGAAGCTTTGTACTAGAAGGCTGCCCCTGGGCAGTCCCTCGAGTATGGGTCTCCCTACTCTACTGCCAGTCCGAGGTCTTTGCTGGTTTCTGTTTATGCTGTTCTTTTCTAAGGGGCTGTTTGTTTTTGTGATGAATCTTGATTTCCTGACCAGGAATGGTGCATCCTTCCTCAGTCTGGGAGCTCCCTGAGGGCAGAGCCTGAATTGTTGGTTTCTCTCAGATGAGGCCACCAAGAGCAGTATCCATGTCCAACATGGGACTGGGGGTTACTTAGAGAAGCAACCTTGGTCTTCCCATTGGATTGGAATGAAAAATTTCCAATAGCAAAGACTGTGTTTGTGCCATGTCCCTTTCGTTCCTTTTAAAGAAAGTTATTGAAAGAAAGTACGTGTCCCCCTTAGACTGGGGCTCCCTGAGGATGGACTGTGTCTCGGACTGGAGCTCCCTGAAGTAGAGGCTGCTGTGTTTCCTTTCTGAGGAGCTCAGTACCAGCTTTGTTCTCAGGGCTGTCTATCCCTACGGAATGAATATGAGAGGGAGAAGGGCTCAGTCTGGAAGATCAGAGATCATAGTGAGTAACTGTGTAACTGACGGGTCCTATGATGTTAAGTGCTGGGCCTTGTCGATGCTATGATTTTGAGACTAGGAGCCTAGACATGGAGCTAAACTAGATTTATCTCACCTAAAAGCTAAGGAGTCACCCAACTGTGTTCTTGGGTGGCTGGGAGGGAACAGCTGAGGGTGGCTTGGTGGTCCTCACCTTGGTGTTTGTGTGTGTGTGTGTGTGTCTGTGTGTGTGTGTGTGTTTACAGAAGAGGAACCTGTTACTAACTCAGAAAGGCCAATTCTGAGGAAGCAGGATGCCCCTCTCCTGAGGAAGGGATATGGGGTTCCCGAATGGGGTAGGCCCTCATCTCCAGGCTGAGGCTCACCTGTGCTGTCTCTTCACCCCAGTGCTACAAGGCCATGTGTACCGGTTCTGCACAGCTGAGGGCCTCTGGCTTCACAAGGACAACTCCAGCATGCCCTGGAGGGACCTGTCAGAGTGTGAAGAGTCCAAGCGAGGGGAGAGAGTAAGCTGAGGGATTCATTCTGAATGGGGGTTGGAGAAGACCTGAACGGGGTGATGGTGCTAAGTCAGAGACCCTGGACTTTGAGTGGGGCTAGTTGTGGTCAGGACATCTATTCCCCTGCTTCTGGTGATTCTGCACACCACGCTGTCTGGCCAAAGATGGTGTACATTCACCTTGGAATCAGGATGTAGACATCCCTGAACCATCACCATAGGCTGTTTCCTTCCTTGATTCTAAAATCCTCAGTGGGGCCCCAAGTTATCTCAGTCCCTGGACCTTGGAATGAAGGGTGTGGAAGAGGGAGAGTCATGGGCTGTGCACACATCCTTGTGTCCCTGTGTGCACACAGAGCTCTCCAGAGGAGCAGCTCCTGTCCCTGTACATCATCTACACAGTGGGTTATGCGCTCTCCTTTTCTGCCTTGGTCATCGCCTCTGCCATCCTCCTTGGCTTCAGGTAAGGGGGCCCTGGACCTGGGAGGGGGCTGCTTTATGTTCAATACTGTGTGGTCAGCCTAAGCTCCACTGTGTACATACACTGCCCCCAAAAGAGAACCTCTCATTTTTAAGAATGGATGATAAAATAGTGCAGAAACCAGACGAGTCCTTCCCAGCAAGCAGGCATAACTGCAGTAATCAATAATTCAGTGTGATTTTAGAAAATTCTCAGTGCTTAGAGATTTCACTGTATTTAGACCTTGTTAACTTCCATGGAAAAGTTCTTTCTGAGGTCGAACCTAGCTAAGCACACCTGCCAGAGTAAAAACTGGGGGGTAGCGTCCTTCCATTCCTGCTGGAGCAAGCCAGGGGAGCTGAATTCAGGGACAGAAAGAATTATACAGGCAGAGAGTCTGGGGTGTCAACCATCTAGAACAGGAGAGATGGGCTTCCTCCTCCTATGTCAAAGCCACCTGCTCGAATACAGCACAAACATTGAGTGCTCAATAGATGCATTCACTGGATGAGTGTTGGGTTAGCTACTTTTCTGTACCTGCGAGATACAATGAGAACAATTTAAGTGAGGAAGGTTTTGTTTTGGCTCATGGGTTTGGAGAGTTCAGTGTTTGGTCACTTGACCCCAATGTGCTTGGGTAGAAAATGGCAGCAGTGGGTTCCTGTGCCAGAGAGGACTGTTCGCTTCACGATGGACAGGAAGCCAGGTGGAACTGGGGGGGGAGCATAACCTTCAGGGCTAGAGAGGTGGCTCAGCAGTTAAGAGCACCGACTGCTCTTACAGAGGACCTGGGTTCAATTCCCAGCACCCACATGGCAGCTACAAACCATCCTTAACTCTGGTTCCAGGGGAATCCAAAGCCCTCTTCCAACCTCTGAGGCATTGCATGACATGGGTGCACTCATATACATGCAGGCAATACACTCATCCACATAAAATAAAAATAATAAATTAAATAAATAAATAAATAGAATAACCTTCAAAAACATGGCCCCAGTAACCTACTTCCTCCAACTAAGCCCCACTCCCTAAAGTTTCCATCCCCTCCTGAAATACCAGCTCCAGCATTCCACACGTGAACCTCCATGGGACATTTCATATCGAAATCGTAACAGATATTCTCCTCTTTTATTATGAAATATTTCAGAGATTCAGAAGTGCAGTGATAAATGTAAATACTATTCAGCCTTGAAATTAAGCATTCTGGGCTAGGGAGATGGCCCAGCAGTTAAAGCACTTGACAGAGAAAATGCGAGGGCCAGAGTTCAGATCCCCAGAAACCCACGTTTCTGGTGGCTCACTTGGAATCCAGCCTCAGAGGTTGGAGATGGGAGCCCCAGAGCAAGCTGGCTAATCAGACTAGCTATGAGCATTCTGGGCTAGGGAGATGGCCCAGCAGTTAAAGCACTTGACAGAGAAAGTGCGAGGGCCAGAGTTCAGATCCCCAGAAACCCACATGTTTCTGGTGGCTCACTTGGAATCCAGCCTCAGAGGGTGGAGATGGGAGCCCCAGAGCAAGCTGGCTAATCAGACTAGCTATATCAGTGAGCTCTGGGTTTGATTGAGAGACCCTACCTCAATGAATAAAGTAGAAGAGTGATCAAGGATGATTTCTGACATTAGACATCAACCCCAGGCCCCCATGTGCATGTGCACACATGCATGTACAACACACAAGTAAAAACATGCATACACACACTAGCACACCACATATACACACATGAAAAGTTGGAAAAGAAGAAAGAAAAGAAACTATTCCAAGCCAGGCACAGTGGCACACACCCATAATCATAGCACTGAGGAGCCTCAGGCAAGAGGGCTGTCACAAGTTCAAGGCCAGCCTGGGTTAGGTGCATAGTGAGTTCTAGGCTAGCCCGTGCTATAAAATAAAGCATCCCTCACAGTTGACCCTGCCCCAACAGGTTGCTCACTCTGCCCCATCTACCAGAGCTAATCCATTTCTTAGTGTCCATAAAATATACAACATGTTTTGGGATATTCTTAATAGCATAACGTCCAGGGGGTGGGGGTGGGCTGGGGGTGTCCAACATCATTTTATGTGAGATGCATTAATGTTAATATGGGTAGATGTATTTCATAAGTTGTAGCTATCTTTCCATATTTCATATTTGTAGCACAGTTGGTGTATATTTGAGAAGTTTCTCCTTTTTTCTGTCTGAATTAAAAACCTAGCCTATAGGGAGCTTCTTACCTGTTGTCTTACCTGTGTGTCGCCCAGGTTCGTACACCCAGGGGTAAATCACCTGGCCAATAACCACCTGGTTTTTATTAATTTGCCAGCTAGTATTAGATTGCTGCCCAAGTGATCATTACCAGCTCGCCATCTCGCCACCAGTGAGAGAAAGTTTCTCTTTGTTTAATAGCCTGCCCACATTCAGTCCTTCCAGAGTTAAGTGTGGCTAATCTGAGGCATGTGATGTGACTCATTGTCATTTAATTTGCATATCTTTGATTCCTGGAGAGATAATCACTTTTCATAATTTATTCCTTGAATTGCTTACTTATAGCTTTTATTTTCTATTGGTTTATTTCTCTCCTTTTGTATATTAATAATTGAGTAATACATTAATTATATATTAATTTGTATATTAATTTGGGATGTTTTGCTCTTAATCTATGCTTATTTTCCATATGTGATGCCTTTTATGCACAGAAGTTTTGGTATTTTTTAATTTTATATTTATTATTTTTATTTTATGTGTATGAGTGTATTGCCTGCATGTACGGGAGTGCACTCCTGTTGTGCAATGGCGAGGAGGTCAGAAGAGGGCTTTGGAATTCCCTGGAAATGGAGTTAAGGATGGTACCTAGCCACCATGTGGGTTCTGGGAATTGAACCCGGGTCCTCTGCAAGAGCAGTCAGTCCTTTTAACCACTGAGCCATCTCTCCAGCCCTGAAGCTTTGATATTAAAACAGAATAAAGTTGGTTAACTATCAATTTTTATGGATGAATAAAAAGATATCAATAACAACTATTGATTGCCGGGTATGGTTGTGCACGCCTTTAATCCTAGCACTTGGGAGGCAGAGGCAGGCGGATCTCTGTGAGTTCAAGGCCAGCCTGGTCTACATAGTGAGTTCCAGGACAGCTGGGGCTACAGGGAGACCCTGTCTCAAAAAGACCAAAAAAATAACCAAAGAAAAAGAAAACCCCCCCAAAAACTGTGGAGTAATGAAAATTGATTTTTATCAGTTAATAAAACATTTACTCATCTCCCCCCAAGACTAAATTTCTTTATGCATCTTTTAATTTATGGTCACAAAGTATGTCGCCTACATTTTCTTCAGGGAGTCACAGATTTTTGTTCTTTCATTGTGGTTCTTAGATTTACCTGGAGTTTATTTTTGTGTAGTGTGGAAATCAGGGATTTTATGTCATTGTGTCATATACAGATGGCGATTGCGCTATGCCATTGCCAGTATTATTGGTTTGTCTTAAGGGTCCGTGGATTTGTTGGTAAGTTTCTGTCATTTATATCCTTTTCCATTAGTCTATTTACCCTATCTCAAAACCATAGTACCTTATTTCCTAAAGATTTCTTATAAATCCTAGTTCCAGGGCCAGAAATTGGCTCCACAGGTAAAGGTGCCAAACCTGATGACCTGAGTTGAATCCCCAAAACCCACATGATAGAAGACAATAGACTCTCATAAGTTGTCCTCCACCTTGAACATGTGGGTCCCAAGTATACACACACATACACACACACACACACACACACACACAGAGGGGGTTAGGGAATCTTAGTTCCATGAAGGCATCTATCTGTATGTCATGACCAGTTCCAGTCCGTGTCTTCCATGGTCCTACTGTAGTGGTGAGAATCTGTAGATGACCAAATAGAGGTACCAACATCACACATCCTCACTTGGGCCCCGATTCTGAAGGAAATATTTGTGTAGTTTTTCCCTTAAGAACGATGGCCCCTCATGCCAGGCATGGTGGCACACGCCTTTAATCCAGCCCTCAGGAGGCAAATCTCTATGAGATTGAGGTTGGCCTGGTCTACATATTGAGTTCCCAGTGGGCTAGAACTAGGGAGACCCTATCAAAAAAAAAAAAAAATGATAGCTCCTGCCTGGGGATGATAGTCTTTATCAGATAAGGTGCCCTCAGATTTCCAATTTGCTGCACGCTTGTTTGTTTTGTGTGTGTGTGGGGGTGTGTGTGTGTGTGTGTGTGTGTGCGTGCGTGTGTGTGTGTGTGTGTGTGTGTGTGTGATGAGCATGGGTTTCGTGCTGTGCCTGTGGAGGCCAGAGGACATTACAAGCTCCAGCAAAATTCCTGATTCTGCCCCTTTCCCCACGCTAGGGTTGCAGGCTTGCACACGCTGGGGTTACACAGGACTTTTTACATGGGTGCTGATGATCTGAACTCAGGTCTTCATGCTTGTACAGCAAACACTCTTATTCACTGAGCCATCTGCCCAGGCCTCGCTACGTATTTTCACATGGAATTGTACCCAGTGCCTTCTCAGTTCCTACTGTGTGTCTAGACCCTCTCTGCCCCTGAGAACAGTTCAGAGGCTTTTAGGAAATAGGTCCTGTCGAAAAGAAGCAAACTGATTGGGAAAACTGATCCTCACTCATACATCTCTTTACTACACATGACTGTATTAAAGAAAGCATTGGCAAGGAGAGAATACGGGCAGGAAGCAGGCCACAACTGCCCAGCTGAGGGCTCCATGGAGATGAAACACCTCAAGGATTTTCAGGATTGAGAGGAAGAAGGACATTCACAGGGGAAGGACAACATGAACACAGTTTCAGAGCTGAATGCTTGTTTGATTGGGGTGGGGGTGCTGATCTGAGAGCCAGGGTTTGTGGAGCATATTGTTGGCTGTCATACCAGGGAAGGGCTCTGCTTTCTCCCTCAGACACCTACACTGCACCCGGAACTACATCCACCTAAACCTGTTTGCGTCCTTCATCCTGCGAGCTCTGTCCGTCTTCATCAAGGACGCAGCCCTCAAGTGGATGTATAACACAGCTGCCCAGCAGCACCAGTGGGATGGGCTCCTCTCCTACCAGGTGTGTGGTGTGGCCAGGAAGGGGTGGGTAGGGGAGAGTGCTTGGTGAAGGCCTGCCTCCACTACAAAAGGTCTGGGATGAGTACAGGCAAGAGCAGTCTAGCCTTGGCCCTCAGGGGACCTGTAGTCTGATGGGAAGGATAGCCCACCTTGGGGAACCCCTAGTCAGATGGGAGAGGCAGTCCACCCCAGGCAGCTCTAGCCTAAGGTGAGAACCCTTGCCATAGGGAGTCCATTCTGACACAGGGGAGTTCTCTGGAGGCCCAGCTGAGTTTGAATCCCAGCCCTACCATGAACCAGTTGTACGCAATTTGGGACCAATCAGTTAACTTCTCTGAGGCTCTATTCTCTTCCCAGCTCAGGGACAATATCACTGTGTTTTCTTCTACTCAGGATAGGGAATGCTCAGTGATCTAAAGCAGAGTGAGCCCCAGCACTGGTTCAGACCGGATGGAAGCTCTCTCATCCTTCATTAACCATGGCAGGACACTAAGGAGGGGCAGGAGGCCGGATTGCTCTTCCCATAAGACCCTTCCTTACCCCCCAGGACTCTCTAGGCTGCCGCTTGGTGTTCCTGCTCATGCAGTACTGCGTGGCGGCCAATTACTACTGGCTGTTGGTGGAGGGCGTGTACCTGTACACTCTGCTGGCCTTCTCCGTGTTCTCGGAACAGCGCATCTTCAAGCTGTACCTGAGCATAGGCTGGGGTAAGGCCCACTCTGGTTCACCTCACCACCTCTACTGGGGCCTGTTTGCAAGGGATGGAAGACTGCCTAGCTCCTCTTCCAAATGGCTAACAACACACTGCCAGACTGAGTGGCAGGACCTTTTTGATGACCCCCCCCAAACCCCCATGGACACAAGGTTATAGTTACCCATTCCCAGCCTTTTGTATAACTTGTCTTAATGGAAGCTTCCATCACCCAAATACCACCCTCTAGCCCTTCCACCACACCACTGGAGGTCAGGACACTGTTCCAAGTAACCTCTGCTCTTAAGGTCCTTTGAAGGAGAGCATTTCACACTCAGAGCAGGGCATCCGGAGACCCTGAGGGAGACAGTGAGTCCTGGGTCTCACAGTGGTCAGGGTATGGCTGATGAGGGCTGATGTAGGATGGTGCTATTGTAATTGTGAAGGGGAGGGCTCAGAGGTGAGGCAAGTCAGGTGGCCTGTGCAGCCAAGGAAAAGGCATCCCTGTGGATGTGCCTGGAGCCCAGCTGAAAATGTTCTAGCCGAAAAAGTTTACTAAGAACCATCGTGTCATTTTTTTTGCTGGAACATTTCTGGTTGTGCTTCTGCCTGTCTTCTGCCACGTGGGATTTGTGGGAGACAGGAAAACAGCCCCTCCTGGAGGAGCCAGCAGGCACCCCAGAGAATAGGCCCTGCCGTCAGCCCTCCATCTGCCCTTGAAGTTCCAGGGTCCTCTTCCTCACACCCCGCCCCCGCCCTGCTTGCCTCCTTAGCTTCCTGCTTCTCCCTTCCTGTCTTTCTCACCCTCACTTCCTTACCTCACCTGTTCTGCCCCTTTCGTCCTGGCTTCCAGAGGGTTCTCAGTGCAGTCACAGCAGACTCCTCCCTCTGGCATCCCACCTCCCTTTCTCTCATCCTAGTCCTGCCTGAGCCTTTCTAAGGCTCTCCTTGCTGATAGCATCCTCCTCCCCGGCAAGGTTGCCAGCCCACCTTCCAGGAAGCCTCCTCAGGATGCTGGCCCCTCAGGGCTCAGCTCTCTGGGCCTCTTACTATCCTTGCATGGTGGTGCTTCCTCAGCCACATCATAGATGACAAGAACTAATGAGGTTTTAGTGGGGCCAGTGTATTAAGGATCCTAAGACTCAGAGAGCAACGGGGCCTTAAAGGCGGAACAGCAGAGCCCAAGAGGCTCCTGGCATCCTGGCCCCAGGCCTTGAGGTCTGCTTATCACACACAGGTCTTGGCCCGCGCTTGTCCCTCAGCATCCCCCACAGGCTGGGAGTTCTCTACAAGTGACATGTGGGCCTGGCTTGTACATCCTGATCCCTGCCTGACTCTCCCTTTCCTCCTACCCCATCCTGCTAGACTTTTCTCTTCCTTCCTGGGCCTTTTCATCCTGCCCGGTGCCCCATCAGGCAGGGCATCTGGAGGGTTCTAATGTTCCCTAGGGGTGGGGGTGGGGGCAGGCCATTGAGGAGAGCTCAGAGAAAGGCTTCCTCAGGGTGGAGGACCGTGTCTGTCCATTCTGGGAAATGGCATCAGTACTGTTTGTATCTGTCACCATAGCAACCTGAGGACAGGACCAATCGAAGGGATGTGTGCAGAAAGCAGAGGATTGGTAGGGGTCGTAGGAGACGCATGGTGCTCTGGAGATCTCTGAGCAGGTGATGGGGGTGGGGGGCCAGGTCTTTCCTGCCCACTCTAGCCCAGGGCTCAAATTCCATTGAGTATAAGGGCAAGACCATGGGGAACTGCTGCCCCAACTGGAACATCCGTTACTGGAGGAATTGGGGTGGGGAAAGGCAGAGAAGGACAGGGACTGAGAGAAAGCAAAATTCACAGAGACCTGAGTGCTCTGTGGTGGTGCCAAGAGGCCTGGCCCAAGTCAGGGTGCTGGGGGAACATCTAGCTTCATGTGCAGGTGAACTAAAAGTAAGACTCTGGTGACAGTGGGAAGTCACACATAAAGGTATGCCAACTTGTGCAGTCATCCACGAGCAGTTGGGTACCACCAAAAGGGAAGTGGGTGATGGGTAGGGAGGTATGACTTCCAGGGCCAGTGTCTGTGTGTCTTAAATTGAGCCTCCTCCCCTAACCTGTCTTGGAGAAACTCAGCCTTTAAGGAATGTGTCATTTTGGCAGGTGACAGGGGTGAGCTCTTGTTTCTTTACAATGACCTTGTTCACTAAATGCTAATGAGCAAATGAAGCTTATGAAGGTAACATGAGTGAGCACCCCCAAACCGGAGTGAGGTCTCAGAGAGGAAGAACAGCAGTTGGCTGAGAGCACCCAAGAGGGAATTTCTGTACATGTGTGGCTTAGGGAATCAGCATGTTCTTGTCTAGAGAGCATCCCTTCCCTCACTGATATATTGACTCATTCAATCACTGTTCTCATTCCATCTATTCTTCTGGGCAATGGCTATGGGGCAGAGTCTATGCTGTGCCCTGGGTCCCTCACTGGCCATCCCATTCTTTGTTCAGTCTCCTGAAGGCCTGTTTATACAGCATTATGGATGTTGAGACAGCTGGTCTATGTAAAGACAAATGGGCTGTGGGAGGCCCTGGGGAGATGACTCAGTGGATAGAAGTGCTTACTACACAAGCATGAGGACCTGCGTTTGATCCCCATAATCCCCATAAAAAGCCAGGTGCAGTGGTGCGTGTTTGTAATCCCAGCACTGGGAAGGCAGAGAAAGAATTCCTGAGGCTCACTAGCCAGCCAGCCTGGCCTAATTGGCAAACCCCAGGCCCTAGTGACAGCCAGGGTCCCCAAAATCCCCTTTGGGAACACATCCCCAAAAGACCTCCCATAAGACCCTATCATTTGAAGTCTCTACCACCTCTCATTAGGACCTAGGGAGGTGCCCTGATCCCAGGGAACCCTGAGGACCAGGCCATTAATACAGGCCTTTGAGTGATGCTTATCCAAACCTTAGCATTCGGCCAAATGAGAAGTCTTATTTTTGTAGCTATTGTTATCATAGGCTGCTGTGGACAGTCACTTGGTCTGACAGCAAAGACAGGGTTCCTGGCTCTCTTTCAGGAGTCTGCCTAGGCTTTGAGCAGGTGTATGGGGCGGGGGTTTGCAGGTGGAGGGAGCTAACACCTGAAGGGGCTTCTGGGACCCAAAGAAGTGGATTGAAATGGATACACGGGCTGTAGCAAGGATGCACAGGGCGTCAGGGAGCTCACCTCGTCCCCTCCTTATCTAGCATAGTCTCCTTACATTGTTGCCCCAGCCCTGGGCTACTTGAGTGTCTGTGTCCTGGGATCTCAGGAGCCAGGAGCCTGGAGCCAGATCCTGACAGTGTCCCTGGTACAGCAGAGGGCTGGAGGGCTGGACCATAACATCTCTGTAGGGAAGGGTCCAGGGCATTTGCATGGGGTTCCAGCACCACCTCCATTCTCCTAATCACTCAAAACAGCCTAGAGATATGTTTTGGGACCAGAAAGGGAGAGGGGCTGGAGGTGTGAGGGGCCCAGGGTGTGCAGAGGCCCAGGCACACGTGTCAGTGGCTCTGGCCTGCCAGCCCCTCTCCCCTGTCTCTCTCCTCTCTCCTCTTAGGTGTTCCCCTGCTGTTTGTTATCCCCTGGGGCATTGTCAAGTACCTGTATGAGGATGAGGGGTGAGTGTCCCACTGCCAGGGGATGGGTGTGCTGAGGTTCCTATTCTCCCAATCCCAGGGGTTCTCACCGGTGTATGGAGAGTTAGCAGAGGGACAGGAGCAGGGGCTCTGCAATCCCCACTCCGAGTCCCTCCACTGGGACCCTATGTTAACAAACATTGCTGGCCTCTGTGGTGCATGATGCCGTCCTATAGGCTTTTACGTAAAATCTGAGAGAATTGCTTGTTGTTTGGTGTATGATGCTGCCTACACATGACTATATCCAGAGGTCCCTGAAAAGACAGAGGCCTATGTGTCTCGGCGTATGTGTGACCATGTACTGAGGTCTGCATGTTGTGGCTATGGGTGTGTATTTGTAGGGCTCTGTGGCTGTGTTGGCCTTGTGCACTTGAGGCCCCCGTCCTAACTGGGTGCTGGGGCCTCTGGGAAGCCAGCTGGATGCCTCGTGTGCTTCCTTCTTCTCAGCTGCTGGACCAGGAACTCCAACATGAATTACTGGCTCATCATCCGACTGCCCATTCTCTTTGCCATTGGGGTGAGTGACAGAGTTGGGGGGAGGGGGAAGTGGAAGTAGCTGGACCTTGGCTGGGGCCAGGCTAAGGATTTGGGGAGGATGAGAGGGTCTCAGCCACCTGCTCACATGCTTTACAGGTGAACTTCCTCATCTTTATCCGGGTCATCTGCATCGTGGTGTCCAAACTGAGGGCCAATCTGATGTGCAAGACAGATATCAAATGCAGGTGACCTCACCAGGCTGGCTGTGGGAGGCCCCTCAGTCTTCCCTTCCAGTAGAGAGGTATTCTGGGGTGCTCTGTTTAGAGCCCTATAAAACCCTCTTCTCCCACCCAGGCCTGATCTGGGACCCCTGAGGCCTGTCCCTCACTCTGCCCTTAGCAGCCACCTGGGCTTCTGGAGTCTTGAGCTCTGTTCCTTCTCCCTCACTGCCCCAAGCAATGTGACTGGGTTATTTGCAGCAGAAGGAGTGCTTGACTCTGATGATAGAAAGGAGACAGAGCACAGAGTCGGGGAGGAGTCTGTGCACATGGACCAGAATGATTCCAAAGGTCTCCCCCTGTCCCCAGACTTGCCAAGTCTACCTTGACCCTCATCCCCCTTCTGGGGACGCACGAGGTCATCTTTGCCTTTGTGATGGACGAGCATGCCCGAGGGACACTGCGCTTCATCAAGCTGTTCACGGAGCTCTCCTTCACCTCCTTCCAGGTGACTCATGGCTGGGGACTCTCGCCTGGGAGGGACACAGATACCAACCTGCATCACAGATGGGAAAGACAGGCAAGCTGAGGCCTGGGGGAGTAGTCCTGGCCCCAAGTTACAGAGTTGAAAGAGCCAAAGGCATGTCCCCAGGTGTTCCAACCCACACACCAGTCTCCTGTGTAAGTCCATGAAATGAAAAGCCTCCCCAGATGTGGTTCTGAGCATCTGGAGAGAGGGGCACTGGCATCCACTAGCATCCTGCCACGAGTTTTACACACATGGTACATTTAATCCTCCCAGGACCTGCAGTTGTGTGAGATTGTCCCCACTTTACAGAGCTGGAAACTGAGACTCAGAGATGCTAAAACAAGATTCACAAGGTGTTGTGTGACCTTTTCTAGGAGATATCAACAAACATCTATTTGCCCCAGAGGGCACTTACAGCAGACCAGTGAAATGATTCCACTCCACTAGCCTGGTAAACCAATGAGTTTATCACAGTTACTTACAGAAGCATGATTGACTCAAAGGCAGTCATCCCTGAAAAGCCCATCCCAGCATGAGTGATGTCACAAACACTGCATCTCTGGACCTCCCTGTACACTTTGCAGGCAGCTCCTTCAAAGAGTCTCTTCCGGCAGCAATTGTTACTGCTTACATAACCTTGGGGAGGGGCCTTGTAAATTCCATGAGCTCCCTAAGCCTGAAATTTTTCTTTGGCTGATCTACTGAGTCTCCTTCCTCCCTCCCTCCAGGAGGGAATGTTTCAGTTCAGAACTGCCCACACACAAGGCAGGGGTCACTCAGTTTCAAAGCAAGGAGTTGATCCTCCCACTAGTGTTAGATGATGCTGCAGGGTGTAAAAATGGAAGGAACTGACCTCTCAAGAGTGCTACTGATGCTTACAAGCACATGGAGCAGTGTGTGTGCATTCATATAAGTAGAGGGAGGGAGGGAGAGAGAGAGAGAGAGAGA
>NW_008343842.1:352443-357873 GCF_000622305.1 Nannospalax galili | reverse complement strand
GAAACTGTCTGGGCCACCTGATTTTAGGAGAGGGATGTTGGGCTTAGTCTCCCATGTTTCTCCCTCTGGCTTTCCTTCTGTTACCATGCCTCTTGTTTCCAGGGGCTGATGGTGGCCATCTTGTACTGCTTTGTCAACAATGAGGTAAGGTCTGAGGAGAGGTGGTGGGGATCTTGCTGGGCTTGCTGCCATTGGCTGATGCGGAGCTGTGTAGTGGGGATTCCCAGTCTTTCTTGCATAGACACTTATTCCACTGTGGGTGAGAATTAAGGGTGCATCTTGACTATATATTCTTTTCTATGCCTCTGTCTGTCTCTGTGTGTCTGTCTCTCTGTCTTTCTGTGTCTCTCTATCTCTCCTTCTGTCTCTCTGACTCTCACACAGAGGTATATCTATGATATTGGAGCTTGGGGAAGATCCAATCTCATGCTAAAGAGACCCTGATTAAATTACCAGCATGATATTGATTGTTTCAAAGAGGGAGGTCCAGTCTTTTGACATCACGATATGACATTGTCATCTGCAAATGTCTTGGGTCACGTCACATTCATAGCTGTTCTGGGATGCAGACAGCCCTCAGGTCACAGGATAGACACACTTCTTTTTATTGCAAAGTGATTCAACATATGCGTGCCCAAGTCACTCTTATGGCCTCTGCCCACCAGAGCTGTTCTCCAGACCCGGGGTTACCATGGCAATGTCAGGTACTTGTGACCTGAGAAGATGGCTTGAACATTGGTCTCATGTGTCTATCAAGGCAGGCACCAGCTGCTGGTAAATGGGATGTAGGGACAGGGGAAGCGGAGCCTGGAGATGATTTTGCTGTGGCTCGTGTCTAAGGACCAAAGTGAGGTGACTCCAAAGCCATCGTGAATGCCTCTTCTGATTCTTTACTCCCAAGCTGTGTGACCACAGGCAAGTCCCTTTACCCCCCACCTCTTCTCTCCCCAAGGGTCATTAGAGGTAAGCAAGGTTTACCAAACCCTGAGGCTGACTTGGTACCTGGCCAGAGAAAGTGCTTAGGGTGTGGTGCTGGGTTGCAGAGCTCAGTGGGCAAGGAAAAGGTGACATCAGACCATGCAGAGGTAGGTGCTGAGTCAGGAGTCCTGGATCTGAGTGTTTTTTTACATGTATTTGTTTACTCAGGGGACGGTGTGCATGTATCACAATGAGAGTGTAGAGGACAAGTTGCAGAGTTCTCTCCTTCCATTCTATGGGTTCTGCAGATCAAACTTGAGTCATGGGGCTTGGGAGAAAGCTACTTTACCCACTGAGCCCAGCTCACCAGCCTCTGAATCATTCTTTGTTGCTTCATTTTCCTGACCGAGCAGCAGCAGAACCACATGTTGCAGGCCTGTTCATTGACTGGGTCACTCATTTGGTTCATTAAGCACATGGAGTGAGTGCCTGCTGTATGCTGAGCACAGCGCTGGAGCACAGCCTGCTTAGAGAAGGAAGATGTAGTCATGACTGCCAGGTGCTCTCTGCTAAGGTGGGAGGGGACAGGACCAGGGACCAGCTGGACTTCAAGAGCTGTAGGAGGAAGGAGTTCAACTGTGAGGAGTCACTTAGAACCTGGCCTCTAATCCTGGTCAAGCCCTGGGGTATTACTTAAGGCATTCTCTTTGCTCACCTTTACCTGGGGAGTGACAGCAGGGGCTGTTTTGTAGGGTTGCTGTGGAAGGCCTATAGATGGTGGGGTTTTTTTTAAGGGGGTTATGCATACAGTGTGTATACAGGTGCATGTGTGTGCACATGGGTGTGGAAGCCAGAGGTTCTTATGTTGGGTATCTTCCTCAATCATGTTCAACCTTTTTGATTGTTGTTTTTTGAGACAGTGTCTCCCTGTAGCCCCAGTTGGCCTGGAACTCACTATGTAGACCAGGCTGGCCTCAATCTCACAGAGATCTGCCTGCTTCTGCTTCCTGGGTGCTGGGATTAAAGGTGTGTGCTACCACACCTGGCTCCACCTTGTTTATTGAGACAGGGTCTCTCATTGAATCTGGAACTCACTAATTGGCTAGACTGGCTGGTCAGCAAGCCTCAGGAATCTCACCACCATGCCCCCTCCCCCATCTCCAGTCCTGAGATTGTAGGCGTGAACCACTGTACTCAGCTTCTTATGTGGGTGTTGGGGATCCAAACTCAGGTCCTTATGCTTGGGCAGCAAACACTTTACTGACTTCTTTGTAGCCCCTTTGTGATGACCAGAGCCACCATGGAAGTTCAGGAAAAGTCCTAAGGGAGACCGGACCAGGAGATACCATATGGCAGGGCTCCAAGGCCTGCTGGCATCACTGTGACCTCTTCAGTCTCTGAAGTGGCTTTCCATAGCTGTGCCTCAGTGTACCACCTTTCTCTCCCCTATTCCAAGTGGAAGACTGTTGAGAGATGATTGGCCCACCTATACATAGCCACTCAAAAGGAGGCCACCATTGGGCTTGGAGTCCCCACCCCCCAGGCGTTAGTACATGTTGCATACAAGCTCAGCCAGTCAGGGAACTGACTTGAAGTAGCGCAGCCATAGGTGGTGTCTGCTCTGTCTCCTTCCCTCCCCCGACAGGCCTGGGCTCTAAGGGGCTGTACACCAAGAAACCCTGGCAGGCGAGCTTTGGGTGATCTTAGTTCTATTCAGTACAGAAG
Organism: Nannospalax galili; assembly: GCF_000622305.1. Classification (NCBI taxonomy): domain Eukaryota; kingdom Metazoa; phylum Chordata; class Mammalia; order Rodentia; family Spalacidae; genus Nannospalax; species Nannospalax galili. Next base: position 355,230 of record NW_008343842.1, on the reverse strand, counting down.
TTCTTTTAAGGGATGGCGTGTGGCCACATGAGATGTCTGGCTGGGCTTAGCTAGATGGATGGCATGAGGAGAAGAGAGGTATTTGCTTAGTAGCAGGTGGGGGAATTGGCAGAACGCCTTTTGCACACAGCAGCTGGCAACTGGCCCTCCTTGATGGCATGGGTCCGAGAGGAGTCCAGACCCCAGACACTCCATGGAAAGGCTGGGGGTAACAGTGGGAGCACACGTACAGGATTCATTCCCAGAAGATCGTCTTGGCCCCCAGGATGAGCTGTGCAGCTCAGAACAGCCCAGTCACTCAGTTGTGACAGGGCCACAGCCCTACCATAAGCCCTGAAGGGATTGGGGCTTCTCGGTGTTCCATATATCTTTCCGCTCTGGGGATCTGATCCTGAGAAGTGTCTTCCTCCTGGGAAGTTCAGGAGCTCTGCACAGTTGGGCTTCTGATTGACTGAGCTCACCTGGGGAGGTTGCCCAGCCAAGATCACTGCCTTTTTTTCTGAATGGGATGGGGGCAAAGCCAGGCTGAGGAGCCCTGGGGTGTACCTTGTCTTAGCTTTCTCGTTTCCTTCCCATCTTCCTCCCTTGGGAGATGCAGAGACTGGGCAAAAAAAATCTGAAGAGAAAGCTGGGCTTGATAGTTCACACTTGCAGTCCCAGCACTCAGGAGAATGAGGAGTTTGAGACCAACCTGGGCTACATAGGGAGATATTGCCCTGACACACACATAAAAAAATACTCAGATTTAAAACAAAACAAAACACAACAAAACGAAAGCACCTGAGGGAGTTTAGACTGCTGTGGGTACCACCAAGGTCAGGGCTGTGCCTTGCCCTTTGAGCTGTCTAAGCCAGACTCTGAGAGCGCTTTCTAAAATCAGACTCCATTCTCTCCAGTTCTCTCTCACCCTAGCTCTCATTCTCTTCCGTTAAATAATACTGTGATGGATTGTAAAAGGTACTTAGCTGAATCACCGAGTTTAGAGATGGAAAGGACCAATTAGGTCATCAAGCCCGTCTCTCTCCTGAGGAGAGGCAGAAAATAAGAGACAACAATAAACAATTTTATTGGGATATTAATTTAGGCGCCTGAAGGCCTTGACTTGTGTCTCTTAATATAATCCAGTGGATTTTTTTCCCTTCCCTGCTAATGTAATAACAGGGCCATTTTGTGGGCAGTTGGTTCGCCTGATGGCTCTCACTGCCCTCTCTTTTTTTTCCCACGGAAGGTCCAGATGGAGTTTCGGAAGAGCTGGGAGCGCTGGCGACTGGAACACCTGCGCATCCAGAGGGACAGCAGCATGAAGCCCCTCAAGTGTCCCACCAGCAGCCTAAGCAGCGGGGCCACAGTGGGCAGCAGTGTATACGCAGCCACCTGCCAGGCCTCCTGCAGCTGAGCTTTCAGCACCACCCTTCCTGAAGTCATTGCTGCTGACTGGGTGACCATCCCAGGTGGGAGAGACCCTCCCAGGGACAGGGGAGGGAAGGGACACGGACATACATACATCCCTGCTTTCCCTCCCCAAACCCATTAGACAGGCAAGTGGACAGTGCCTCCCGGGACCATAGACACATGTTCTCTGAAGAGAATAGCCTGCTAATTTAATCACCGTGGCAGGAGGAGAAGAAAAACGATTGCTGCTAAAATGAGGACTTCTTCCTGTTAAAGCCACAAGGCCCTTGGGGTTCCCCTGGACAGAACAGACTCAAACTCAAGGCCAATGGCTGAGTAGTGGGATTGGGGCTTTTCTATGACAGACCCATCAGTATAACCTCAGCCAACAGAGCTTGGCAGTGTGAGTCAGCTCTGCTTTGTGCCTGATGGGGCTCACACCCATCAGCCTCTTCCTGGGGAGGCTGTCTGTGGGTGATTGGGGCTTTTCTATGACAGACCCATCAGTATAACCTCAGCCAACAGAGCTCGGCAGTGTGAGTCAGCTCTGCTTTGTGCCTGATGGGGCTCACACCATCAGCCTCTTCCTGGGGAGGCTGTCTGTGGGTTTGGGTTGCTGGTACTCGCTCATCTGCCTGTTCATCTCACCACCCCGATTCTACTTGGGGGTTTGCTGGAGCCACTACCTGCAGCTGTTTCTGGAAGTGACTGTGAGTGCCCTTGAGGACACAAAGGAGATGCTCGAAGGTTCTCTTCGCCAGCGTCCACTTCCCACGTGGCCTTCTAAGTTGCTCTGCTGTCTGCTTCTTCCAAGCCTAGGATTCTAGGGCGAGTCCACGTGTGAAGAAGCCAGACCTGGGGTGTGAGCTCCAGGTTCTGTTGTAAAGATGCTCAAGGAGTTTCTGGGCTCATCTAGAGATACTTAGGGAGTGCCCTCTGGGCTGTCGGTGGCGCATTGCTGCATGCAATTCAGAGGGTCAAGGGATCCATTACTTCCACCTCATTCATGACTAGATGCTTTGCCTTGGGTGAGAATTGGGGTACACCCTCTGTCTTCAGGGGATGTGACCAAGAAGAGACTTCTGAGGAGACCAACGTTCCCTACCATTGCCATGGAGGCAGGCTCCCCCGCCTTTGAAACTCTCTCACTCACACACACTTGGGAGCTTGTATATACTTTTTCCCCCTCTTTATTACTGTGGCTATTCTCTCTGTGCACATGTGCAGTTTCTGGTTTCACCCTCTGTCTTCAGGGGATGTGACCAAGAAGAGACTTCTGAGGAGACCAATGTTCCCTACCATTGCCATGGAGGCAGGCTCCCCCGCCTTTGAAACTCACTCACACACACTTGGGAGCTTGTATATACTTCTTTCCCCTCTTTATTACTGTGGCTG
>NW_008343842.1:349654-350708 GCF_000622305.1 Nannospalax galili | reverse complement strand
TATGTTTTACAACTGACACAGCACCTTACTACTTTTTGTCTTAAAATTAAGAGATGAGAAAGCAGAGGTGGGTGGATCTCTGTGAGATCGAGGCCAGCCTGGTCTCCATAGTGAGCTCTAGTCAAGCTGTGGCTACAGAGAGACCCTTTCTCCAAAAGACAAAGAAACAAATTAAGAGAGATGAGGGGCTGAGAGGTGGCTCAGTGGTTAAGAACATGTACTGCTCTTCCAGAGGACCTGAGTTCTGTTCTCAGCACCCATGTTGGAGGCTCACAAACACCTGTAAGTCCAGCTCTGGGGGCAGGGGGGGATTCTGATACCCCCTTCTGGTCTCCTAGGGCACCCACATGCACATCACACACACACACACACACACACACACACACCTTTTTTATATATAAATTAAAGGATGAAATACAGCCGAACACACAGGTGCAGAGAGACAGCACGTGTGATACTTGAAATAGCAGATCCAGCACTCTTAATGACTTGACTCAATTTTGCCTGATGCATCTGTGTCTGTTTGCAAAGTTGTGCTGACAGCCATAGGGCATGCTGAATAAACCTAAAAGACTATGTCTTAGACCTTTTTACTCTCTAGTGCTCCCTGAAGTTTGAAGAGAGCTAACAAACTGGGCAACTAGATGGCGCAGCATCTTGAAGGGCAAATAGAGTCCATTGGCATTCATGTCCTGAGGCTGGCTGTGTTTCAGCAACTCATGGATAGGCTATCTCCTCTCCCCACTCTATCCTGTCTTTCTTCCACCGGGAAAGAACACTGTGTGTGTGTGTGTGTGTGTGTGTGTGTGTGTGTGTGCGTGCCCCTGTTTGACCTGTGCATAGCAGGGTATGGTGATGGTGACGAGGGAGCCAGAATTGTCCCTCCCCCACTATGAGGGTCCCGGGGCTTCATGGTCCAGAGTGAGGCTGGTTGGGAGTCTGAGTGGTGGATGCTTCCTTTCCTGGTGCAAGCTCCCATTATTGCTAATGCCTGTGACGTGCTCGGGGAAGCAAAATATATTCCAAAGGTTTATTTTCCCTCTGCTGCTGAATT
>NW_008343842.1:324172-349470 GCF_000622305.1 Nannospalax galili | reverse complement strand
CTTACTTACTTACTTACTTTTTTTTTTTTTTTTTTTTTTTTTTTTTTTTTTTTTTTTTTTTTTTTTTTTTTTTTTTTTTTTTTTGTGTGGTTGGAGTAAGTTCCCTTGGGAAAGAAGAGAAACTTCTGCCCATATTGCTATACCCTGTGCTATTGTCTGCAGTGCAAATCAACTCTCTGGCCCTGGGGAAGGCCACGTCAAGAAGCATTGGTAGGGACTGACAATATGGTTCTGTGCATAAAGGAGCTTGCTGCCAAGTGTATGTCCTGAGTTTGATGCCTGGGTCCCACCCACATGATAGGAGACAACTGACTCCCAAAGGTGTCCTCTGACTTCCACATATATGCTGTAGTACACACACACACACACACACACACACGCACACACACACACACACACACACAGTAAATCAATGTAACTTAAATTTTTTTAAAGAATGGTAACAGACACAAATTACTTTGGAAAGCAGTTTCTAAAAAAGCATGGCTAGGCAGCATAATGTCTAGAGCTCTCCTTAGTGCCACAGAGTGTCTATGGTAGCTATAATTATTTCTGCTCTGTCAATGAAGACAGATTAATAGGAAACAGATAAGCGAAATTGTTTTCCAATAACTCCCCCGGTCTCTAGCACTTCGCCTGTATCTGAAACTCCCAGAGGACCTTATCTAGCAGGGTTTATTTCAGGCTTCCTGCACCTCCTCATCCCCTGCCTCAGTAAGAGGTGACCCTGCTAGGCACATGTTGAAGGTCATTCAGCTGTGACCAATTTAGGGGTGCAGCTGAGACTGAGGTTCTGCTAGGGCTGCAAGTGATGCACCCCACTCTATATTGTGGCACAATCAGTGACTCAAATCCTAATTCACACCAAGATGTGTTACCTTTGTGGGGAGGGGATGGAGCTGTCAAACCATCAGCAATTAGCTTGGACCATCGAGCAGGACTAATTATCTCTGTGTCAAAGCAATCCAGGAGAAGGAAAACATATAGATGTGACCATAGTAAGAAAAAGGAACTCCCACCACAGTTTGAACTGTACTGCAATTTCAGTTCTTGGCTGCTTTTCTCCTGGAGTCACTGGGGCCATTGAGGAAAGGGTAAGAGTTCACCCCAGACAGACAAGGCTGGATCTAGCCTGAAGGTTCACATTTTACTTCCAAACCCGCATTCCTAAGCTGCTCCCAGAACAAATAATTGTGCCCTCTGATGAACTTCAGTGTCTCCTTCGTGTTGGAGGGCTTTGACGCAGATCTTTAAATAAATGCACCCAGGGAGAGGCGAACCAAGCTTTCATGAGGGATGGAGTCAAAGTTCTCTCTGTGGGGAGATGTTTGTTCTTTGTGAATGTTTAAACAAGATCATTTTCATGCGATTTCATCTTGTATAAATTCGTGTAAAATATGGCTTGCCTCTGTAGGTAGCAAACACATCCAGTCCGCTATCCCTTGTACAGTTGTGGATGGATGTAGGCTTTTTTCTCATTCGCCTTGTAAGACAAATAAAATCCTGACTCCACTGTATCCCTCTTGCTCTTCCTTTGGGAGGAAAAGATTTTCCACAGTGTCAATCCAGGTGACTCATGGTACAGGGGAAAACACAAAAGATGCCTTTTCCAGCCCAAGGAAAAGAGCCTTTGCTCATGACGCGCATCATGAATTTCATCTTCAAAGCACTTACCAAGTACTAATTTATCCGCCGCAGCCTTTCCGAGGGGACCGCGATGTCATTTAATTAGAGAAAGTTGGGTGGTCGAGTGGCTTAGACAATGACTGACGGATGTGTGTGCTGATTCCATTCAGACACTCGGTCTTCCCTAAATGAACTCGGGCCATTAAATCCATTTTTGCAAAGAAAGTCATAAAAGCACGAGGCTTGTTTGCAATGCAGCGACGGCATGTGAATGGAGCTGCTGTTTAGAGATCCATCTGCAGAAAAATAAACTTTGCTACAATTTCAATAATTGCTGCCTCTCGGGAGTTACAACTCTTACATGGGGGGAAAAGGGTAGCAAAATTTCCCCCAATTCCTCCCCTGTTTCGGTTACCTTGCTTGAAGACTCGTGTACTCATCTGGAGGTCTTAAGCTCTTCTCTTTCTCTTCTCTTTCTCGGAGAAGCTGTAGTGATTGTCACATAGAGCGGTGAGAGCAAGCTACACCATCGGGCGACTCCTGACCCAGTGCTCCGTACCTGGCTCACTTTGGACTTCGTTCACTCTCTGATTTTCCTTCCTCTGCTGCCCAGAAGGAGCACAATGGAGGTTTCCCTTCCCTTTGTCCATAAGGAAAACACCGGCCTGAGCCAAGTACAGCTCAGCACCTTTCTAGAGGGGTGTGTAATACCCTCTTCTTCATCACTGCAATCTGGTTTCCCTTCCCTTTGTCCATAAGGAAAACACCGGCCTGAGCCAAGTACAGCCCAGCTGTACTTACCGCTGAGCTTAGAGAAAGGGAACCTTTCTGGAACCCGCCACCAGGTTCTGCCGAGACCCAGCCCTGGCCTGCAAATGAGAATTCAGGCATGGTGACACGTGCCTATATCACAAAATAGGTAGTTGCTTAGCATATATGAGGCCCTGGGTTCCATCCTCAGGCCCACATAAACCAGGCATGGTGGCACATGCCTGTAATCCTTTCACTTAGGGAGTGGAGGCAGGAGGATCAGGAGTTCGAGGTTAGACTCTGCTACATAACAAGTCTGAGACTAGCCTGGGTTGCACAAGAGATCCTGTCATGATCCTGTCTCAAAAGAAACAACAAAAGTTGTCTTTCTCTAGCCAGGTGGGTGTGGTAGCTCATGCCTACGATCCCAACACTTAGGAGGCTGAGGCAGGAGGAGGAGATCGGCAAGTTGGAGGCTAGCCTGGCCTACATATCAAGACTCTTACCTCAAAGAAAAGGAAATGGAGAGAGACAGACAGACAGATAGGCAGACAGACAGATGGAAGGTGGGAGTACAAGTTGACTAGCTCTCCACTGCAGCCAGGTAGCCGGCAAGCAGGGAAGCACAGAGTCAGTGCTGTGTGCTGATGAGGAAGAAATGGAAATCCAGTGTTCCCAGAGGTGGGGAGAGTGGGTGGGGAAGAGATGCTGAAGAGGCCAGAGCAGGTAAAGAAAAACAGCAGACTGTTTTATCATGAAATAAAGAGCTGCCTGGGGAAACTGTTGGGGGGGGGGCAGTAATTACAACCAGCAAGAGACACAGATCTAGGTTAGGAGCCCCATCCCCAGTCAATGTTAATAACTTCTTCCATAAATCTGAGTGCTTCCCCTCTAGAGTTCTCTTGATCCCAAACCATAATGGATTATTTCCTTTGGTACAAGGACTCATTATAACAAGCACAGTGATTTTGAAAAGACAAAAAGAAAAAAAGAGTAAATTCAACAAAACTTTTATATGTCCCTCACTGATGCCAGACACCAGGGTTTGAATGTTTGATGGTGACTCCCCACTGGGTTGGACCAATAGACCTCTGTGGTACAGCCTCCAACCAAGAATAAAATCAATAACCAAGAATTACAGACACTGAGTAGAGTCACTTGCCAGGGACGGATTACCAGGGGGCTGAAGGTAACACCCGGGGAGGCTTGACAGGCAGTTTTTGTGGTTTCTTTCTTCACTTCCTGTTCTAATTTTCCAAATCTCTAGGATAAAACAGCAATGAAGACCTTTTGTTACTGACAACTTTTTCATTTACAGTGACCTGAGATGGCATTAGGAACATAGTCGAGACTTAATAACATGGTGACACAAGGTTAATACCTACAACAAAGGACACCATGGTTATCTCTTAAGTCTAATTTGGGGCAATCCATAACTACTGTGCATGCTTCTGACCAGAAGAGACAGGTGTTTGACAACCATGTTTCTGCCTCTCTAGGAGCTTCCAAACCTTCAGATTTCCTAGGAAACTGAATTTACTGGGTTGATGGTGGTGGTGGTGTGTGCACATGTTTATGTATGTGTGTGGAAGCCAAGGGACAATGTTGGGTGATTCCTTAGTCACTCTCCACCTTATTTCTTTCCTTTCTGTGTATGCGGTATGCATATTTTGCATGTCTGTGGGCACATGTGTGTGTGAGTGTGTGTGCATGTGTGTGAGTGTGTGTGCATGTGGAGGTCCTAGGTTGATGTCAGGAATCATCCTCCATCTCTCTTCCACCTTCTTCACTGAGGCAGGATCTCTCAATCAAACCCAGAGCTCACTGATATGGCTAGTCTTGCCAGCTAGCTTGCTATGGGGATCCCCTGTCTCTACCTTCTGAGGATATACTTACAGAGGGGCCACAACACCCACCATCATTGATTTCTGGGGATCCAAACTCTGTCCCTCACACTTTCATGGCAAGCGCTTTAACCACTAAGCCATCTCCTCAAGATCTCCATCTGATTTTTTGAAACTCATCAGGTCTACTGGACTTGCTGGTCAGCAAGCCCCAGGGACCCACTGTCTCCGTTCTCTCCCCAGCAACAGCACTGGGGTGACAGACATGCACTGCCATACCCAGTGTTCTGTGTGGGTGCAGAGGGAGTCAAACTTAGGTCTTCGTGCTTCTGTAGCAAGCACTTTACTATATGATCCATCTCCCCAGGCCCCTGAATTTGCATTTTGATCAACCCACTGGCACCCACCAGTACATTCTTGGTATAGACCCCTGAGAGTATGCCAAGCCACCCAAACCCTAATAATCCTCTCAAATTGGGGTCACCAATGACATGCTGGGACCCCTGCCCCCTCTGCCTCAGTCATCCACACAGAAAACCCTTTCTTTGCCAGCGCACAAGGTGGCTCCCCAAGGTAGAATAGATTCTCAGGGTCCGAGGAGTGAGGTCACATAGACTCTGTGAACTTCAGAATCTCGTTACTCTTCTTGTGGGACTGAATCCTCCATGGCCATGGTGTGTGCTGGTGTGACACACCAGCAGGTGTGACACACCTGGGAAGAGGAAGCCTCCATTGGGGAGTAACCTCGATTGGGGAATTTCCTCTATTGAACTTGCCTGTGGGCATGCCTGTGAGGTATTTTCTTGATTGTTGAGTTATGGGGGAGGGCTCAGCCCACTGTAGGTGGTACCACCCCTGAGCAGGTGGTCCTGGGTTATATAAGAAAGCAGGCTGAGCACAGGCTGGAGGGACAGACCAGTAAGCAATGTTCCTTCATGGGTCTGTGCTTCAGCTCCTGCCTCCAGATTCCTGGCTTGCTTGAGTTCCTGGCTTACCTTCCCTCAGTGCTGGACTGTCACTTGGAAGAGTAAGATGCAATGAACTCTTTCCTCCCCAAGTTGGTTTTGGTCAGTGTTTTATTGCAGTCATAGAAATTAACTAGAACAGTGTGCGAGTGTGAATTACACAGTTGACATTTTTCTTAGGAAATGTCTTTCCCTGTTCCTGACTCACCCTGACTCATCAGCAATCTTTTCCAGTTGTTTCTGGGAAACATGTAAATGGTGTAGAAATTCTCCTCTTTTCATAAAGAGGTCTTTGAGAACTACATATGGGGGTAGAACTTGACATAATCTTCAAGAGCCGAAGGCACATTGTGTATGTGTGTGTGTGTGTCTAGATTCTTCCACGACATCTCTTGCTGTTTAAAGGATGTTTGGTACAGTCAAACTCAGTGTCTTAGGGGGTAGTAGCATCATTAGAAACAATAAGATTAAAACAAAAATAGTATAAAAATCTATCTCTGTCCCTAGAGATTTCCACTATACATGAACTGCTACCTGTATAAAAAATACTCAGGGGGGAGGGTCTCCCAAGGCCCCACCCCAGCTGAGGAGCTGCTGGTGGTTTATGGATGTTGGGAGAGGGAGAGTCCCTTCTCTTTAGGAGTGTGGCCACTGGTAGGTCCCTAGTCTCTAGTGGATAACCCCATACCCACACGCATAAGGACAGCACTACTAAGACTCGGTGGGTTAAATAAATAAGTGTAAAAGGAGGACATGAAGTTGGAAGGAAAATGAAATAGGGGAGTTGGAGGGGAGGGAAGTGTGTGTATGATCGAAATACCTTGTTTACATGTATGAAATTTTCAAAGAATAAATGAAAATAAGAATAAGGAACGCTCTGTGGGCTAGGAGATGGCTCCGCAGTAAAATGTGCTTCCTGCTCTTCCAAAGGCTCAGAGTTTGGTACCCAGCACCCACATTGGGCAGCTCACAACTGCCTGTAACTCTCTCTCCAGAGGATCCAGTGCCCTCTTCTGGCCTCCTTTGGCACTGCAAACACATGTGGTGTATACACAGACAAATAAAAATACAAATAATAAAATAAATAGTAGCAAGAGGCAAATGTAATTGGAGTGTAACTGGAAGAAAAGCAGGCAGAGGCAAGAGGCTGGAGTGATAGCTCAGCGTTTAAGAACACTGACAGAGGGCCTGGATTCAGTTCCCAGCACCTACATGGCAACTAGCAACCATCAATAACACCAGTTCCAGGGGATCCAATGCCCTCTTCTGACTGAGAGCATTGCAAGACACAGGTACACTTAACACATGCAGGCAATATACTCATACACATAAAATAAAAATTATAAATAAAATACTAAAAAAATTAAGTATCAACCAAGCAAAACACACATTCAAGCAAACACTTCTTCTCACTGATTCATTTCAGGGTACCCATCTGACCTCTGCTTTAGGTCTAGTCCCCAGGGTTCTGTTTTTCCCTCATGCGACAAGGCAGTGCACATCCATGAGACACCCAGGGACATGTCTGATATAAAGAAGGTCGAGTAAATGAGAGCCCTGGCAGGTTCATTCATAAAACTGAGACATCGACCACTCACAATAGTTTTTGCTACAAATCACTCTGATGATGGAACATGATATTTTAAGGTATGTCACAAGACACAATGAAAACACTCCTGCCAATGATTGTCTTTCATTGAAGCAAAATTACCAGGCAACAAAATGTACTCAAAGACCTTGCTATTCAATGTGTGGTCTGAAGACCAGCCACATTTATGTCACCTGGGAGTGTCTTTTTGTTGTTGTTGTCCTCTCTCTCTCTCTCTCTCTCTCTCTCTCTCTCTCTCTCTCTGCACATGAGTGTTTGTGCATGTAGGTATATGTAGTTGAATGCAGGTGATTCCAGAGTCCAGAAGAGGGTGTCAGATCCCCTGGATCTGGAGTTGCCAACAGTTGTGAGCCACCCAACATGGGTGCTGGGAACTGAATTCCAGCCCTTTGCAAGAGCAGCAAGTGTTGTTAACTGCTGAGCCATCCCTCCAACCTCAATCTGATAACATGTTTGAAAAGCAGAAGCTCAAGCTTTGACCCAGGTCTGTCAAGTAGACTCTGCATTGTGACAAGGAGGTTTTGCTGTTGAAATTTGAGGCTGCTATTCTGATAGGAATTAGCTTCTAGTTACTCTTTTACAGCACTGGAAATGCAGTTTTAAATTTCGAAGACATTAGTCTGATTTGTATTATTCACAGTAGTGAAAATCAGATACAACTTAAATGTTTAATAAAATGGGAGCAACTAAATTGATGCTGGGACATGTATCCACACAGAATTACCATGCTGCTGTCAAAATCGATACCGTAGAAGAATAACCTGAGAAAATATTCAGGTTATCATTAAGTGAAAAGCATCAATTCTAGAAAGGACCTAGATTAAAATAAAAGGAGAGATGTGATTTCAAAAACAGAATGTAGATTATATACATTGATGGTATTAGTAATAATCAAACCAGCTGATGAGATGGTTAGAAGTATAAGACAGTGAAGGTAGATTTATTTCATCAACTTTGATAATGCAGGTCAAAATATGTGATCATCTATGGCTGATATACCAAAGGATAAGCTATAAGTAAAGATAGTTAATTGATAGAACAAGACATGAAGAATAGACAGTGTAGAGACTATGGAAATATAAGCTTATTGCATTCATTTAAAATTTAAATTTATGGGGAGGGAGAGATGGCTCAGTGGCTAAGAACACTGGCTGTTCTTCCAGAGGACCTGGGTTCAATTCCCATCACCCACATGGCAACTAACGACAGACTATAACTCCGGTTCCAGGGGATCCAACGCTCTCTTCTGGCCTCTGCAGGGCCTTGAACAGACATGGTGCATTTATGTATATGCAGGCAAAACACTCATACACATAAAAATAATAAACAAAATATTTTAAAATAAAAAAATAGGGGCTGGAGAGTTGGCTCAGTGGTTAAGATCATTGACTGCTCTTGCAGAGGACCCGGGTTTGATTCCCAGCACCCACATGGTGGCTAACAACCGTCCATACAGTTCTAGGGGTATCTGACACTCTCTTCTGACCTCCTCAGGCTGTGTACAACACAAGTGCACTTATACACATGCAGACAATGCAGTCATACACATAAAATAAAAATAACACATAAAATATTTTTTAAATAAAACATAAATAAAATTTAAATTTATGTGTGTGTATGCACGCACGTGCACATGCATGTGTCTGTGCCACAGCATGCATGCAGAGGTCAGAAGACAACTTTGTGGAGACAGTTCTCTCTGTCTACTTTTATGTGGGTTTCCAGGATCAAACTCAGGTTACCAGGCTTGTGAGGCAAACACCTTTACACACTGAGCCATCTCACCAACCCTACAGTAATTTTTTACAGACTGTTTGCAAATGCTGTTTAAAGCATAAATTATTAAATAATAAAGTTAAAATATAACTTTGGAGCCAGGCATGGTGGCACATGCCTTTAATCCCAGCACTTGGGAGACAGAGGCTCGTGGATCTCTATGAGAGCGGGCCAGCCTGTTCTACATAGCGAGTTCCAGGCCAGCTGAGGCTGGTGGAAATCTAAGCTTTCCAATTTATGATAAGAAACATGCACATAAGCCAGGTGTGTTAGTTCAAGCTCTCATCCCAGCTTTGGGGAGGTGAAAACAGAAGGATCTTGAGTTTTAGGCCAGCCTGGGCTACATAACAAGACTTTGTTTTTTGAAAAAAACAACAAAGCAAAACTATATGATAAAAGAGGCAATGGAACAACACGAGGGAGCTGAGGAGATGGTTCGGGGGATAAAGTGCTTGCTATACACACCCAAGGACCTGAGTTTCCATCATCAGCACCCACACAAAAGCTGAGCATGGTGGTTTATGTCTGTAACCTCAGCCCTTGGGGCATGGGGACAGGGGATCTTTGGAACTCAAAGGCCAGCCAGTACAGTCAATGGTGAGTTCTGGGTTCAATGAGAGACCCTGTCTCAAAAAATAAATGTAGCAACTGAGGAAGACAAGCAACATCAGCCTCTGGCTCACACACCACACACACACACACACACACACACACACACACACACACACACACTCCATCACCATCACCATCACCACCACCACTAACAACAACACTAAATGTAATGATAGACACACGATCTCAGTAAATAAATAGAAATGAGATAAACTCACATATGAGAAGAAAAATATCCTCATAATAGCTTATAAAAACCCAGCCCAGCTAGTTTCTGTATGCAGACATCATACCTAACACCAGTAACGCAGACTGAAAACAAAACTCTAGACAGAGGCATCCTGGGCAAACAAACAAAACTCACATAAGGATGAATTTGGGGCAGACTGCAACAAAGGAAATAAAAGGGATTTTTATCATGATAAAAAAGACACTGAAGACCTAATAATGTGCTTATGTATTTTCAAACTTAAAATGCTTTTAAAAGTAAAAAATGTTAGCCTGCTGTGGTGGTGCAAGCCTTTAATCCCAGCACTCTTGGGAAGCAGACACAGGGAGATCTCTGAGATTGAGGCCGGCTTGGTCTACATAGTGAGTTCCAGGTTAGCTGGGGGTTACTGGGAGATCCTGTCTAAACAAAACAAAATAAAACAAAAAAAGTAAAAAAAAATATATATAGTATGTCAAAAAATTGATAAAAATATGAGAACATTAACAAACAGAATCAGCATATAATGTATTAAAGAATTAAAGAATAATGCATTATAGTTTGGGGAGAAGCCTCAGACCAGAAAGTGCTTGCTGTGCCAGCGTACAAACCTGAGTTTGATCCCCAGGATCCATGTAAAAAGGCTGGGTGTGGTGGCCTAAGATTGTTATCCCACTGCTAGGGAGAGGAGACAGGTACCTCCCTGGGGCTCCCTGGTGGGCCAGCCTAGCCACGCCAAGTGAAACACCGTCAGAAAATGAAGTGGGGGCTGGAGAGATGGCTCAGCAATTAAGAACACTGGCTGCTCTTACAGAGGACCTTGGTTTAGTTCCCAACACCCACAAGGTGGCTAAAAACCACCTGTAACTCCAGTTTCAGGGGATCCAACACACTCTTCTGGCCTCTGTGGGCATTGCATGCATGGGTGCACTGACATACATACAGGCAAAACACTGATATACATAAAATAATTTTTTGTTTTTAAAATTTTTTTTGCTGTAAATTTTTAGGTTTACAGTTGAATTATTACAGGCATACAATATTGTACTCAGTATAAACCCTGTAAGACATAAGATTAAATGAGGTTTTAAACTTTAAAAAAGATCTCCATTTCATTATTAAAATACAGTTTCATACAGAAAAATTCATTTTTAATACAATTGATGCTATGATGTACATGTGTTTCTAATCTCTATATATCTGATTATTACTAGTCATAGTCAGTCTCTTTCTGAGCTCCTTGGCATCTAAGCATGGATATAAAGTCATCAGGTAGATTTCAATGGTAATGTTTTTCACATCTACTAATAATTAAGGAGAAAATTTTTATGCTTTGAAGAATTATTTTTTTTCTTTTTTATTTATTTATACACCCACTTCCCAGGTAGCACCCTCCCATAGCCTCCTTCCCCCCACTAGAGCCCTTATACTCGGTTATCTCTGCTACAAAGTGGCTAAAAACCACCTGTAACTCCAGTTTCAGGGGATCCAACACCCTCTTCTGGCCTCTGTGGGCATTGCATGCACGGGTGCACTGACATACATACAGGCAAAACACTGATATACATAAAATAATTTTTTAAAAATTGAAAACAACATCAAAAATCTGAGGCGGACAGCTCTTGAGGAAGGTACCAGACGTTGCTCTATCTCTCTCGCTCTCTGTCTCTGTCTGTCTCTCTCTCTCTCTCTTTCAAATACACACACAGACACATACACATGCACATGCATACATACACATGCATTTGCACACACCCATACAAAAACATACACAAATGTGTGCATACATGTAGATATATACACAAAAAAAATAATAAATTTAAATCAGGGCAGTTTATTCTAGAAATTAAAGGATTTAATGTGAATGAATTTGTGATTAAATCAATAGATGAAAGAGAAAAATCAAATGATTGATCTTCACTGCACTGAAAGATGATTTTTTTTTGAAATCCAACATTTTTTTAGGTACTAGGAATTGAACCCAAAGCTTCACATACACTAGGTAAACACTGTACCATTGAGTTCCAGCCCTCAACATACACTCTTTTTAAAAAATGTGTGTGTGTGTGTGTGTATGTGTACGTGTGGATGAGAGTGCACACATGCACACCGTGTGTGGTGGTCAGAGGAGAACCTCACGTGGTGGTCGTCAGGCGTCTTCCACCTCTTGTTGTGTCTCTCATTGACCTGGACCTTCACCATGTTGGCGGGGCCATCAGCCTGTCTCTGCCTTCCCTCTCACCATGGTTGTGATTTCAGGCACATACACACCACCACACCAGCATTTTATGTGGGTTCTGGGGATCCCAACTTAGGTCCTCACACTTCTGAGGCAGGTGCTTTCCTGACTAAACTGTCTCCCCAGCCTCAAATTCACTCTTAAGGGACAAAAAGACTTTTAATAATGTAAGTACAGGTGGAAAATTCTTTAGGATTGTCTGTTTGGACTGGGAATGATGGTACAAACCTGTAGTCCCATCACTTTAAAGGATCAAGAGTTGGCACAACCTGGGCTACATAGAGACCCTGTCTAAAAAAAAAAAAAAAAATTAAACTGAAAGTATGTGTTTTCTATCCACCCATCCACTTGCTTGAATGTCAACCTCATGTCTAATGGGGAAACTGAAGCATGCTTATTAAAGTTAGGAACAAAACAAAATACCATTATGTACAATTCTGATTGGACAGTTTTATAGATGGTCTGGCTAATGGAAATAGACAAAAAAAGAAGTATAAAATTGGGGGAAGAAGTAAACTTTATATCACTTGAAAAGGAAATAATCCCCTCTATGGAAATTTCAGAAAAAAAATCAAATATAAAAACATTAAAATTAGTAACAGAATTTCAGTAAAGGACTGATATAAAGCATCCTCAAATCAATAGTTTTCACACACACACACACGCACACACACGCGCACACACACACGTACACACATATTGAAAGAAATAACAGCTGAAGGGTCTTGGCCTGGGGCTGTGGCCCAGTTGGTAGAGTGTTTGCCTAGCATGCATGAAGCCCTGGGTTTGATCCCCAGAGCCACATAAAGCTGGCCATAGTGGCGCACACATGCACTGCCAGAACTCAGAGGTGGAGGCAAGGAGGCCAAAAATTCAAGGTCATTCTAGGCTACATAGTGAATTTAAAGCCAGCTTGGGCTGAGTGAGACCTATCTCATAAAAGGTGTGGGGAGGGGAGCTAAGGAGATGGCTCAGAGGAGAAGGCACATGCTATGTAAACATGAGGACCTCAGTTCAGATCCTCAGCACCCATGTAAACCAGGGCATGACTGCACATGCCTGTAACCCCAATATTGGGGGCAGAGATGGGTGGATCCCAGGAGCCAACCTCACTGAAACAGTGAGTTTCAGGTTGAATAATAGACTCTGTCTCAAAAACTGAGGTAGAGAGGGACCGAGGAAGACACCCAACACTCTAGCCTCTGCATGCTCATGTACCTGTACACATATGTTTACATGCACCACACACATGCACATTCATACACACATACAAAGACAAAGAAAAATCCACCCATTTACTAGCAAAGGATAAAATAAACATGAATACATGGGGGGTGAGATCATTATGAGGCAAATTAGAAAATGTAACTGAGGTGGTATAAAGAGGTTTAAGTGATGCCAACGACATACTTAATACCTAAACAATTACTCAAGAACCCAATGATGCTTCTTTTCATTAAGTTCTTTGTAAATTTAATGTAAAATCAATAAATATACCTAATAGAAATTTGGGGGACCTGATGGTCAAGCTAATTTTAAAACTTATATGGAAAAAAATGAATTTGCAAGAATACATTTTGAGGGGCTGGAGAGACGGCTCGGTGGTTAAGAGGAGTTGCTGCTCTTGCAGAGGACCTGAGTTCAGTTCCCAGCATCCACATCAGGTGACTCACAATCCCCTGTAACCTTAGTTCCAAGGAGATTTGATGCCTTCTTTTGGCTTCTGAGGGCACCCACCTGCACTTATATGCACATACCCACACACAGACACCCCCAAGCCCCATCCCTCCACACAAATAATAAAATAAAATAAATTTAAAGAATACATTTTGAAAAAAGAAAAGTGAAAAATAACAGAAAATAAGAAGTACGCAGCCCATTCAGGTTTTAAAACACACTATAAGGTTGCAAAAATTAAAAGAAAAATGAGCTGGGCATGGTGGCGCACGCCTTTAATCCCAGCACTAGGGAGGCAGAGGCAGGCGGATCCCTGTGAATTCAAGGCCAGCCTGGTCTACATAGTCAGTTCCAGGACAGCTGGGGCTATAGGGAGACCCTGTCTCAAAAAGACCAAAATAAATAAATAAATAAATAAAAATAAAAATGTGAAAAGACAGGTCAATAGAACAGACCAGAAAACCCAAAATAGATCCAAATACACACCAAAGAATGTGGGATATGATACAGGTGGCTCTAAAATTAGCAGGGGAGAGCCGAGATAAGGAACAAAGAAAAGCCAGGTCCCTGCATGTAACCTTACCTGAAGATAAACACTAGGCAGATAAAATACTAAATATAGAAAATGAATGCACTAAGTAAACATGAAGGGTTTCTCCCTCCCTCCCTCCATCCATCCATCCCTCCCTCTCTCTCTTCTTCTTCCTTTACTTCCTCCTCTTTCTCTTCCTCTTCCTTCTTCTTTATGTATAAAATAAACCTAGGGCTGGGCTGGACATGCTGGCAAGGCCAGCTTGATCTATATATCAAGTTCCAGACCAGCCAAGGCCATGTACTGAGACCTTGTCTCAAAACAGTAAATAAATGAAATAAGTAAAAATACTTGGTATTGATTGAGCCAGGTATGGTGGCGCACGCCTTTAATCCCTGCACTCGGGAGGTAGAGGCAGGTGGATCTCTGTGAGTTCAAGGCCAGCCTGGTCTACATAGTGAGTTCCAGGACAGCTGGGGCTACAGGGAGAGCCTGTCTCAAAGAGACAAAAAAAATTAAAAAATTATAATAGACATATAGAATTGTGAATTTATATTCTAAAATATAATTATGTATTTTTAGTTTGAGAAGTATATCAGTTTAGTTACTACTATACTTGCTATTTCCTTTTTTTTAACTTGCCAGGCTGTGATTTTTATCTCTAGAAGTTCAGTTAGGGCACAGGAGAAGGTACACTGGGGCCATAGAAGAGTAATAGAAAAATAATGGAGATGCCCCCGTCCCCAGGCACCAGGACACTACCATTTTTTAGTATAAAGAAAGGAACATGGGAGGGTCTTCACTGTCACTGTGCAGCCTGGGGGCCTCCGCATTCCTGAGCTATGTGTGCACAACTTCAACAATAAAATACTTGGTTCTTTTCTGTATTTCAGAAATGTTCTAAAATTTAACACTTTGAAAACAAGTCCCTTCAGTTACTGTCTGAACTCAGCTCCTTGTTTGAAAGTTGTCTGCTTAGCTTCCCCTCACTTTGATGTTTATGGCTGTTTGAATGAAAATGTCCCCCATAGGTTCCAGGTATTTGGACATTTTGTCCCCAGTTGATGGTGCTGTTTTAGGAGGTCTTAGAAGATGTGGTCATGCTGGAGGAAGCACGTCACTGGGGGTGGGCTTAGAGAGTTCTTAAGCCTTACCAGTCACTCTCTGCTTCCTGTGCCTGCTTGAAGATATGAGAGCTTAGCTTCTGCTCCTACTCCAGCCACCTCTGCCGCCATGCCTCCCCGCCATGATGGACTGACTTTTGCCCCTTTGGAATCGTAAGCGAAATAAGTTCTTCCTTTTATGAGTTCCCTTGGTCATGGAGTTTCTATCACAGCAACAGAAAAAGAACTAATACAATGTTCCAAATGAACAGTTTGAAAAATGACAAACCTGTTACCCCCCTTTAAAGCCCATGCCTGTCTTTACGTGGAGGTAATCATTACCAAGACTGCTTCCTATTAAACATTTCTAGTCTACACAGGATCCTTAGTGCACTCAAGGGTTCAGGCCAGGGCGGCTCTGAGGAGGCAGACACTCGGTATGTGGGGTACTGGAGCTTGTACTTAAAAGAACTTCAAGTCAGCCCTCTGCAGGGGACCGTTTTCCTTTTTTTCTGTTCTGTTCTTTTTCCTTTTCTTCCTTTCCCTTTCTTTTCTGCTTCTTAAAAAATGTGTGTGTGTGTGTGTGTGTGTGTGTGTGTGTGTTATAAGTGTGTGTGCAAAGAAGGATGTCAGGTGTCCTGCTCCATCACTCTCCCCCTATTTCTTTAAGACAAGGTCTCTCATTGAACATGGAGCTAAGCTGGCAGAGATCTCTCCTGTTTCTGCCCCTCTCCACAGTGCTGGGGTTGTCCAACTTTACATGTGAATGCTAGGGGTGTGAACTCAGGTCCCATGCTTGTACAACAACGGCCCTTACCCACTGAGCCATTTCTACAGTCTCTCTCTCTCTTTCTCTCTCTCTCACTCTCGCTCTCGCTCTCCCTGCTCCCCTCCCCGACCCCTCCAGGAGTTCATGTATCCCAGGCTGGCCTCAAACTCACTATATAACTGAGAATGGTCTTGAACGTCTGATCCTCTTGCCTCACCTCCCAAATGCTGGGATTACTGACCTGCACTGTGGCTAGTTTTATGTGGTGCAAAATCAAACCCATGACCTCAAGCATGCTAGGCAAGCAGTCCACCAACTGAGCCCCAGGCCCAATAAACCACTTTTCACAACACCCATTGATTTCCAGGGTAGTGGCTCATACCTGAAATTCCAGCACTTGGGAGGTGGAGGCAGGAGGGTGAGGCGTTCACAAGCAGTGTGGCTACCTAGCATTTGAGGGCATTTGGGCAATATGAGACCATCTCAAAAACCAAAATCAACACTAAAGAAAGGGAAACAAACCACAATTTGGGACCAGGGTCTGTCTTTTCACAACACCCATTGATTTCCAGGGTAGTGGCTCATACCTGAAATTCCAGCACTTGGGAGGTGGAGGCAGGAGGGTGAGGCGTTCACAAGCAGTGTGGCTACCTAGCATTTGAGTGCATTTGGGCAATATGAGACCATCTCAAAAACCAAAATCAACACTAAAGAAAAGGGAAACAAACCACAATTTGGGACCAGGGTCTGTAACACACAACAGCCATGACCAGCCTCCTGGAGTTCAACAATGGTGTCAGGATGCCCGCCCTGAACCTAGGCACCTGGATGTCCCCCTTCATGCCAGGTAACCAAAGTTGTAAAGTTTGTGATTGACACTGGGCAGGGCCACATTGACAGTGCTCAGGCATACTGGAATGAGAAGGCAGAGGGGGTCCTCCAGGAGAAGGTCAGGGAGCAGGTGGTGAAATGTGAGGAGCTCATCGTCCTTAGCAAACTGTGGTGCATGTTCCACCACAAAAGAATAAAGGGGCCTGCCGGAAAACACTCAGCAGCCTGAAGCTGGACTGGCCAGACCTCTACCTTATTCACTGGTCAACAGGCTTCAAGCCTGAGCCTGATTATTTATTGCTAGGGTTATCAGGCAAAGTGATTCCCAGTGACACCAATTTTGTGGACACTTGGACAACCATGGGTGGTCATGGATGGTCTGGTGAAATGAACTGGTGTCTCCTACTTCTTTCTCTGGATTGAGAGAACCTTAAAACAAACGTGGCTTAAAATATAAGCCTGCAGTTGACCACATCAAGTGCCACCCATAACTAATTCAGTAAGTTGATCCAGTACTCGCATTCCAAAGGCTCTGCCTACATCTCTCCTGACAGGCCTTGGGCTGAGCCTGAGGACTCTTCTTTCCTGGAGGATCCCAGGAACCAGGTGACTGTAGCCAAATACAAGAAAATTGCAGCCCAGGTGCTGATCTGATTCCCCATACAAAGGAATTTGGGGATGATCTTCAGGTCTGTGACATCAGCACGCATTGCTGAGACCTTTAAGACCTTTAAGACCTTTGACTTCAAGCTGAGCAACGAGGACTTGAACACCTTACTCAGCCACCACAGGACCTGGAGGGTTTGTGCCGAACTACCCTTCCACGCAGAAGTGTGAAGCTGTGGAGGCCTTCACTTTCCCAAGCGACTTGCATCTGTCCTTCCTGCCTCATCTGTCCTTCCAGGCATAGTGTGGCCTGGGTCCCTCAGCACCGCACAGCACTTGCAGACCAGACACTGAGGATGTGTTAGCTTGATGTACACTCCAGAGAACAGTGTCAGCTCAGGTCTTTCCAGTCTGTCTTTCCTTCTCCTAACCCACCTGAGGATGTTCAACCTGTGCTCCCTTCCAAACAGAGATCTATAGTCAAAATGGCTGAGTCACTAACAGCTGAGTTTTGAGTGCTTGGAATTGTGATCTTTTCAATCAGACTTCTCTTTGCCTCAAATAAAAAGTGCTTTGGGGACTTAAAAAAAAAAAAGCCATCTATGACTTGAGAAAATATTAAGTGAAAATCCTACACAATACAGTGGTTTCCCTTTAACTGGAGTTTCATTTGCTGCTGTTTCAATTACTTATGTGGTTCACAGAGGACAAGACGTACTAAATAGGAAATTCCAGAAATCAATATACAAGTTTTAAGTAACTTTCATTAACAGTGCACTGTTCTAGTTGTTGTACTTATCATTGTTGCTAATTGCTTACAGTGTCTAATTTATGATTTAAACCCAATCATAGGTATATGTATATAAGAAAAAAGGGTTATACAGGATTTAGTTCTATCTATTGATCTGGAATGAATTTCCTATGGATAAGAGGGGAATAGTGTATAAAATTCAGAACTGGAAGTGATTTCTGAGCTGGGAAGATGGTTCAATAGGTAAAGCGCTTGCTACGTAAACATGAGGACCTGAGTTCAGATCTCCAGCACCCATACAAAAAGCTGGTCCCTGTTTGTAACCCCAGAGCTGGGACAGCACAGATGGCAGATCCCTGGAGCTGGCTAGCCAGTCAGTCTAGTTGAATAACTGAGCTCCAAGCTCAGTAGAGACTTTGTGTCAAACAATATGGTGGGGTGACTGAGAAAGACACCCCCATGTCAACCTCTGGCTTCTTCACGCACACACGTACACTGGCATCCCCATGTACATGTGGACACCCACACTGTGATTTGAGACCCCTCCCTCAACACACGCTGCACACATGCGCACACATGCACACGCTATTTGTGCTGTTACAAGCCTTGAGGTAGTTGTGTGGGCACTCAGAGCGTCTTCTGCATTTTGAGAACAAAATCCAAGTCTTTAGCCCAAATATGCCAACGTTTTGAAATAAAATAAGTGTCACAGAAATCAGAACATTGAATTCCAGTTTTACTGTCTCTGGTTTGGGGGCCAATTTTTCTTGGTCAGTTATGCAAGTTCCTAGTCATTGCACCCCAAATCCCTCAAAGCTCAGAAGGAGACAGGGAACGCACAGCTGCCTGTGAACGCTAGGGAGGGGCTGATGCTTTGGCTTAAAATATGTATATAATAAATCACTGATGCTGGCTTTCTATGCCTTTCCCAGGACCTCTGAGGAGGCCTTTCCTCTATGAATCTTGAAGTGAAAAGAATGCCTGAAAAAAAGAAAAAAAAAAAAAAAACAAACAGCTCAAGTTGTTCCAAGAAGCATACCAGAGGGTTTTCCTCAAATACCAAGATCAAGTATGGGGTAAAGGGACCCAGGCAGGGCTGCTGCGGCTCCATACTGCCCCCTAGCGGCAAGGCACATCACAGCATCCCACCCTACCCCTGGATCCATCTGACTCTTCCTGACCCTCCTTCTCTGCGTCCCAGCAGTGTCAAGCCGGGGTATCACCAAATACTTGCTGCAGTGAGTATGTTAGGAAACAAGACCACATAGTTCCTCTTTTCCTTTCTCCTGCCCAAATGAGGCTAGATGGCCATTCAATTGTGTAACAACCTTTTGTGGCAGAATTGAGCCTAATCTGTGCAAATCAAGCAATAGGCGAAAGAGACCTCTAGACTCAAGGTGTATCCTAGTAGCACAAAACATATCCCTAAATCATCCTTGCTGAAACATCCCATGCAGAAGCCCTCAGAAACGGCCAAAGCTGCTTGAAGGTGACTTTGAGTGGGAGAACTTGGGTAACGGCTTGCCAGTCTGAAGGATGGCCACTTGGGGCTTAAAGACACAGTGAAATTGGAATGAAAAGAAATGGCCAGCTGTGGCCAGGCAGAGCGGCAGAAGTCCCAGAAAATAGTTCTTGACATGCCTGAACCTTGTAACTGGATTCTTCTTCTCTGGGGTCACATGAAACAAACCATCTTTACTCAGGAGTGAGTGTGGTGGCCCTGTCTGTGGGGCAGAGCAGGAATGTTCTTTGTCATTCTTGGGGATGGGGTGGTCCCTTCCAGAAGCTCATGGACAGGCAAGGTGGCGTGTCCCCAGCGAGAACAAAGCCCAATCTACTCCTAAGGTGTTGAGGTGACAGACACGAGGACACTCATGCATGCAGCTACCACAGCGAATGCCCATGGCTCTTTTTCTGGTGACAGAAGGTACTTTTAATGGCAGCCTCGTTCTGGGCTACTTGTCAGGCCTTAAGTGGAAATTTTGAGGTCAACAGGCCTAAATTCGGAAAATCAAGACTGTACCTAAAGCTTAATGGTCTGACAAGAACAGCAAATACCCGCTGTCCTTGCTTCTCCTCCCTGCCAGGTGTGTAATTGGTTCCTTTACTTTTCCTAGAAGGCAAAGCCATTATCACAGACCACCTTAGGGAAGAGGTAAGCTAGACTGTATGTTCGGGCAACCGGCAATAAGTCTGCTCGGCGTTCAATAAATAAGAGATAATTTTAAATGAAGCTAAGAATTTGCTTTATAAGTAAACTGAACAAGGAAGAACAAAATTAATCCCAGGCCTCTATTACTTAACAATGCTTCATAAATATCACACATTATCTTCAGGGGCTGGAGAGATGGCTCAGCACTTCCTGCTCTAACACAGGACCTGAGTTTGTTCCCAGCACCCACATGGCAGCTCATAAACCATCTCCAGGGGATCTGATGTCCTCTTCTGACCTGCATGCACATTCCCTCTCATATTCCCTCTCTCTCTCTCTCTCTCTCTCTCTCTCTCTCTCTCACTAAAATCAATTTAAAAAAATGTACCTACATAATATAAGAATTAATAACTTGAGGCTGGAGAGATGGTTCAGAGGTTAAGAGCACTGGCTGCTTTTGCATAGGACCTGGGTTCCAACCCCAGCAACCAGATAGTGGCTAATAATCGTCTATAACTCTGGTTGGGGATCCAACACCCTCTTCTGGACTCTGTGGGCATTACAAGCCTGGGTACATTTACATATATGTAGGCAAAACATTCATACACATAAAAATAAATTTTAAAAAATTTTAAAGAATTGATAGCTTAATTTTGAAACTGGAAACTTACTGAAGGGACCAATAATTCCTTAAAATTTTACTTTGGACAAAACTACTCAAATCAGTATGATCCACAGAAAAAGCGTGTGATGGTGTGTGTGGCCCAATTTCAACAAACTCCAACTCCACGATTGTACCGGAAGAGGAAGAAGCACCCAGACCAGGCCTAATTGCAGATGTTTACGTAACTGGTAGCCAGAGTCCACAGACAATGAGACTGCTTACTCTATAGATTTTCACTAGAAAATGAGAAACAGCTAGGAATGTTAGCCAAGTTAGCAGATTGTTTACCTTGCATGTACAAAGCCCCAGGTTCAGTCCCCAGCACCACATAAACCAGAGGGTACAGGGTAAGTTTAAGACCAGTCTGAGCTACATGAGATACTTCTTAAAAAACAAACAAAAAAACTCAACGAAAAACAAAAAGAAAATGACAGACAACCCAAGTAGGTATCAAGTCAAGTTCTACTTCTGACCTTTCCCCACAGCACACACCCGAGAGTTTCTCTTGCTGAACGTATCATTAATAATCTCTTATCATAGCTCCAATATTGGGGCTAGAGAGATGGCTCAGCAGTTAAAGCACTTCCTGTTCTTCCGGAGGACTGGGGTTCAGTTCCCAGCACCCATAGGGCAGCTTACAACTGTCTGCAATTCTGTGATGCCCTCTACTGTCCTTTGCGGGTGATGTATGTAAGTGGTGTACCTATGTACATGCAAGCAAGCACTTATGTACGTAAAATAAAAAAACCCAAATCTCCAGTATTG
The DNA here is from genome assembly GCF_000622305.1 of Nannospalax galili. Taxonomy (NCBI): domain Eukaryota; kingdom Metazoa; phylum Chordata; class Mammalia; order Rodentia; family Spalacidae; genus Nannospalax; species Nannospalax galili. The sequence goes on along the minus strand of NW_008343842.1, from coordinate 327,991 downwards.
ACTTTGCCTGGTTAAGACTTTGTGTCTTCTTCCTTTTCTGGGTGGGGACAGGGTAACGGGAAAGTGAAAGACCGGTCGGGTGAAGTATGGGGCCCTGTTTATGGAAACCAAGTGCTCTGCAGACATTTTATATTTCAATAGATCAGTGACTGAAAATGTAAGAAGCAAGGTAAAAACTCCCTAAAACTTACAATTTAAACTTTTCAGAGAAATGCCATAAATATTATTTTTTGAGACAGGGTTTCACTATGTAGTCCTGGCTGGCCTACAACTCACTATGTAAATTTAAAGAGGAATTTGTGTTTAGCACACAGTCCTGATGTGCCTATTCATCCATCAAATTGCTGGATATTTAAAACAGAGAGACTCCCCGCCCCCAGTGCATCCCTGGGAGGCCACAGTCACTGCTCTCAAATAATGAGACAGACTGGATTCCTTTCTTATATGGCTTTTATAAACTACATCAGCTCCACAGTGAGTGTCTTTTAGAAAATGTCACCAAAATCAGAGGAGTTCCAAGATGAACTTGTAGCAGATGAGGGAAGGGTGGAGAACGTTGGAGACACAGAGCCACTGTCCTTTGTCCTCTGGGCTCCAGGGCTGGGGAGGACCTGCAGGGGCTGGCTGTAACAGCAGGGTCCGGTCCTATCTGCTCTGCGGGGCCCTGAGCTGCAGCTCTCGCTCCAGCTGCTCTGCGGTCAGGGTGCCCTGGATGGCTTCGCAGCCCGGGTTGAACACGGAGTAGGCACTCTTCTCTCCTTCCCTTTTCTCCTCCGGACCTCGGGTGCCCACGTACATCCAGTAGAACATGGACAGGACAAAATAAGCCAGGCCAAACTCCAGTTCCACAAACAAACCCAGCAGGACCAACCAGAGAAGAACCTTCAAGAAGGTGATGTTGGTCAGGAAAGACTGGGGACAGGGCGAGGTCGGAGGGACAGCTGAGCTCCCCCGGAGCAGGCGCGCGGCTTCCTAGGATGCACAACAAACAGATGTAAGTAGGGGAGGGTAATGGAGCTAAGAGGATCAAAACAAATCGAAAAAGGCAGTTCTCCTGGCTAGGCGGGCAGTGCCGGCTCATTGATTTCTGTTTCGTTGCCCTTCTCGCCAGAGAGCTCAGGCACCCTGCTCCAAATCAAAACTGGTCAGCACTCGCGAGGCTGACCCCACAAAAGCCCAACAGCCTTGAGATGGGCTCCATTCACCAGGGCCATTTCTTCGGATTAGCCGGCTGCTGACAAAAGCTCATTTGTGCCCCCAACAAAACCTGCTCGGTAATTGATAATGCAGCAGGCGAGGCTCGCCTTCCGTGCTGTCACAGTCAACACACGTTTGCTGATTTGATTAGATGAGCTAAAATATCTAGAGTGACTCGGTTCTAAAATGGAGACTACACCAAAAACAGGAAACAAAAATCCCTTTCATGTATTCAAAAACAAATCACCGCGATGGCCATTACCGGCCATTATAGGCATTACCATCCCACACCATCACCATGCTGCCCTCATCACTCATCCCCAGGCCGGCAGCGGCTCCTAACTGGACTCCCTGCCTCCTAGGGCTCCTCATCTCCAAGTCAGCCTGAGTACAACTGCTAAATGGATTTTATAAGTCATCATCTTCCTCCTGCCCACACATCCTCAGTAAGTGCCCACAGCCTACAGGTTAAAGTCAAGACCTCTTAGTTGGGAAGGCCAGACACAGGCTCCCGTTCTGGATGCTAACAGGAGAGCCTGGTGTGTGGTGGCTTTAGGGAGTGTGACCGCTAGTCCTCTAAAAGTTTTCAAACTTTTTAGGAGTATCTTATTGATACATAGTAAGAAAGAGGTTCCATACCAGCACATGGGTGTCAGAAACCAAATTTTTATGTCACCCGCCAACACTCACCTGTATTTCATATTCTTAATTTTAAAAAGATTTTTATTTATTTCTATTTTGTGAGCATGAGTGTTTTGCCTGTGAGTACATAAGTGTACTATGTGTGTGCAATGCCCATGGAGGTCAGAAGAGAGTGTTGGATCCCCTGGAACTGGAGTTATGGACACCTTAGCTTTGGGTGTTAAGAACTGAACTCTGGTCCTCTGCAAGAGCAGCCAGTGCTCTTAACTACTGAGCCATGTCTCCAGTCCTTAAGCAGCTTTTAATGGAGATAAGAGCCTCTGGGTTGCTTTTACCATCCATGGATGGTCAGGACTTAAAACTTGAAAAATAAGAGCCTAAAATGTTCTCGTACAACACAACCCACAATCCATTGCTTCATAAATGACCCCTCTATCCCAGCTTGACTAACCTAGACATCCCAAGGCCTAGAGCTGCCTCTAGGTCCTCTTCTCCCCCGACTCCTAGCCTTCCTCCGAGGCCAGTGCAATGTATGAACTGGGCATGATCTACCTTCCTTGGCTAGCTCTACTACTACCAGCATTTATAAAAGAGAGAGATGTCCATTTCAGATTTGGCCAGTGGGCACAATATTTGTCACCCCAAAAGAGGAGGACATCAGGTAGGGAAGGTTTGGCTTATCTGGGAACCAGAGAGACAGAGTGACTGCAGTGTCCTGGCCAAGGTGGGGCAGGATCGATGAACTGGTGGCAGGCAGGAGCCAGACCATTTCAGTCAGGTAAGCCACAGTAGATTCTGGAAATGGCAAACCACTGAAGGTCTCAATAGGAACCAGCACAATCCAATGTCCATTTGTGACACTCTGTCTGCCACACGATACACTGCAAGGGACCAAGAGCAGACACAGGGGCAATGTGGGCTGCTCACTCAGGAGGCCCAAGCAGAGGATCAGGCACTGATGGACAGAATGCAGTTCCTGGTAAGCTCAATCTACTTGACGATTCACAGTATAAAACACATCCTGCTCCTCTACCACCACTTACAGAGTGCCTCCAAGGATGCTTGATCCCCTGCAAATGTAGACAGTGGGATTCTTATGTCCAGTTACTGGTATGGAAACACTGAAGGGTTAAGCAGTTGCTCTTAAAGTAATAGGCAACAATAGCAACAGGCAGCTAGCAACAGGCAGAGATGAAATGTCAGTCCAGGATCTGGTCCCTCTCAAGCCCTTTATATTTAACTAGGTGCTCTATAGGGGATGGTAGGGAAAGGGGTTGGAGTTAGGAGATGGGAGGAGTTGACAGCCAACAAACTGGCAGAGGGGATGGTAGGGAAAGGGGTTGGAGGGACCATGGAGGTCAGAAGAGAGTGTTGGATCCCCTGGAACTGGAGTTATGGACACCTTAGCTTTGGGTGTTAAATGCCCATGGAGGTCAGAAGAGAGTGTTGGATCCCCTGGAACTGGAGTTAGGGACAGCTGTTAGCTGCCATATGGGTGCTGAGAATCAAACCCAGGTCCTCTTCAAGAGCAGTCAGTACTCTTAACCACCGAGCCATCTCTCTAGCCCACTCCCGTACTTTTTGAGAAAGGGTATCTCATTAGCATGGAGCTTGTCTACTAGACTAGGCTGGCTATCCAGCAAGCCCCAGGAATTCACCTGTCTCTCTCAGCCTTCCCAGCACTGAAGTCACAGCTGCTACAAGCAGGGCATGGTGGCTAATCCTAGCACTTTGGAGGCAAAAGCTAGTGGATGGATCCCTGTGAGTTCAATGCTGGCCTGGTCTACAAAGTGAGTTCCTGGGGACTCCTGCCCACGGTGTTGGCGACACCCAGAACCTTGGTTTGTTCGGCAAGTAGGCCCCTGGTTTTGTCTGTTTCTTTGGCTGCTCGAGGGTAAGCAAGTAGCCCCTTCCTCTGTCCCCTCCACCCTGTCTGTTGTCTTTATTGTTGGACTAGTTTGTTAGGTCAGGGAGGCACGC
>NW_008343842.1:322286-323889 GCF_000622305.1 Nannospalax galili | reverse complement strand
TCACCCTCATCTTCTACTTTTGTGGTGAATTCCCCTTCATGAGACCCTCCCACAATGGGCAGTTTACCACCACAATGTAGGGAACCACAAACGGCAGCACTCAAGGTGCTCCTTAAAACCAGAGGGTTGAAAGTGAAACCAAAAGATATCGGAACACTTTAGGGATGAAGCCACTAATTTAGCTCCGTGGGTCTCCCCTGAAAACATGTGACCCTGACACGTGGATGCGGGTCCTCTTCCTGGCCCGAAAACGGGAGGTTGGGTCACAGATCACTCCCCCCACATCGTTCGTACCGATCCTCCTAGCCATCATTGCTAGCCTTAAATCCTCCTCTCCTGAGTTGGAGTTAGGAGATGGGAGGAGTTGACAGCCAACAAACTGGCAGAGGGGACAAATGTGTGTCGTACATGGGTGGAGGGGGCTATGGAAATACCCAATTGGGGATTTTGCCTAGTGCTGATTCAGTTGTCTTCCACTGCCCCAGGAATTCACCTGTCTCTCTCAGCCTTCCCAGCACTGAAGTCACAGCTGCTACAAGCAGGGCATGGTGGCTAATCCTAGCACTTTGGAGGCAAAAGCTAGTGGATGGATCCCTGTGAGTTCAATGCTGGCCTGGTCTACAAAGTGAGTTCCTGGGGACTCCTGCCCACGGTGTTGGCGACACCCAGAACCTTGGTTTGTTCGGCAAGTAGGCCCCTGGTTTTGTCTGTTTCTTTGGCTGCTCGAGGGTAAGCAAGTAGCCCCTTCCTCTGTCCCCTCCACCCTGTCTGTTGTCTTTATTGTTGGACTAGTTTGTTAGGTCAGGGAGGCACGCTCCACCACATGGTCCCGAAGCCCACGTCGGTACCTCCCCGCTCTCGGCTCGTCCTGGTGAGATCACATAAGGGCTGATCCACCCCGAACTCAGAGCCCAGGCTTTGGGTCACCCTGTTGCCTGTCCTGGAGACACCGTGTGAGCATACGGCTGGAGGTGTCACGGCCTCCAGAAATCCCTCACTGAGCACAAGACATTTGGATCTGATACACCTTTACATGGTGGGGTGGTTTACATCTGAGTGGCTCACAGTGCTTCTTTGCTTCCTTTGTGCCCTCTTGGTAATCACCCTCATCTTCTACTTTTGTGGCGAATTCCCCTTCGCGAGACCCTCCCACAATGGGCAATTTACCACCACAATGCAGGGAACCACAAACGGCAGCACTCAAGGTGCTCCTTAAAACCAGAGGGTTGAAAGTGAAACCAAAAGATATCGGAACACTTTAGGGATGAAGCCACTAATTTAGCTCCGTGGGTCTCCCCTGAAAACATGTGACCCTGACACGTGGATGCGGGTCCTCTTCCTGGCCCGAAAACGGGAGGTTGGGTCACAGATCACTCCCCCCACATCGTTCGTACCGATCCTCCTAGCCATCATTGCTAGCCTTAAATCCTCCTCTCCTGAGGAAGTCATCTTGGCCCACAACAAACACTGCCGGGAGCAATCTAGTGTAGATCTGGCTATTACCTCAACCCCGGACCTCCCAGGCCCCCCGGACCCGGAGGTGGATGCAGCCTCTGCGCCTACTTCCAATAAGGAAGGAGCTCCTTTGCCTATATCTCAGGAT
>NW_008343842.1:195521-322104 GCF_000622305.1 Nannospalax galili | reverse complement strand
GGACAAATGTGTGTCGTACATGGGGGGAGGGGGCTATGGAAATACCCAATTGGGGATTTTGCCTAGTGCTGATTCAGTTGTCTTCCACTACAAAAGCTGTGTGGGTGTGTGTGTGTGTGTGTGTGTGTGTGTGTGTGTGTGTGTGTGTGTTTGTGGTTGTTACATAGGCATAGGTCAGGGAAGGCATGTCCATCCTCCAATACCAAGCTGCTACCCACCTGAAGGCCTTTTCCAGAGAGATCGAGACAGAGACAGGGAGGGAGGGAGGGAGGGAAGGAGGGAGGGGGGGAGAGCACACCAGGGGTGTCTTCCTCAGTTGTACTCCGCCTTTACTTTTGATGGAGTGTTTCTCATGAACCTGGAGCCAGCCCTGGGGAGCCTCCTGTCTCTGCCTCCCAGTATTAAGATTAGAGGGGTGCTTTACCAAGCTCAGCACTTTTTTACGTGCATGCTGGGCTATAACTCGGGTACCTATGCTTGCATAGAAAACATGGCTGAGCTGTCTCCCCAGGCCCAGAAAGAGAACATTTGATCAGGAGGGCCCTTTGAGCCAAGGCTGGGAGGTGGGGAGCCCGAGACCAGGGAGGAGAATGAACACTGGGGGGCTGAAGTGCTGTCCTGGGGGCCTGCCCAAGATAGGACTGGAGAGGGAGGCAGGTTTCCGTAGGATTAAAAAGAGTTGTAAGCCTTTTAACCCTATGACAGAACCTCATCATTATGGGGGACTGCTTTCCTTCAAGCAAATTTTGGACAGAGGGAGACGAAGGATGTGGATATTTATCAATAACTACTAAAAGCAGTTATGAAAACAGAAAGTTAAAGAAATGCCCAACGGGCCCAGTGTGCATCAAAATTATTCGGGAGAGATGGATTGTAACTTAGGAAAAAAAAACCTTTTTAATGAGAATTTTTACACCAGGGCAAAACCAGGAAAAGTAACAGATAGTGAAAATGAATAAGACCCAAGTCCCTTAAGAAAAACAGCGATTAGTAAGAGCCAGCCCAAGGCCCAGCGCGTCTCTCATCTGTTCATCAGGCCACCAGCCTCTGGGTTTTTAATAAAGCTGTCTCCAAGTTAAGCTTCTCTGGGATCAACTCAGTGAGTTCATATTCCTTTGCAAATGAGACATACAGTCAAGAGTGCTTAGTGTGGGTTAGACTTTGTTTTGTTTCTAAAAAAAAAAAAAGAGGGGGGGCGGGGAACGGATTCTCAAGTGTTGAGTTCAAACTCTCCTAGTCTACAACAGTTATTCAAAGACAACTGAGTTGTACCAACTGCATGAAAGGAAATGGACTGCTGAGCCCTAGTGTACCCTCCTCACCTCTCTCTGCAAGTGAGAGAAAAAGAATTCAAAACTAGACAGCAATAAGCTCTTCCTGATTTTAAAAATACCTTAGGGGTTGGAGAGAGAGCTCAGTGGTTAAAAACACTGACTACTCTTTCAGAGGACCAGGGTTCTGTTCCCAGCACCCACATGGTGGCTCACAGCTGCCTGTAACTCCAGTTCCAGGGGATCTGGCAGCCTCTTCTGGACTCTTGTGAGCATCTGCACACACATGGTGTACATATACTCAGGCATACACACATACACATAAAATAAATCATTTAAAAATACCTTAAACCAGATACTATGCAATAATAAAGTTATATTTTATTATTTGATGTGTATGAATGTTTTGCCTGCATGTATGTAAGTACACCACATGCATGCAGTGCCCATGGAGGCCAGAAGAGGATGTCGAATCCCCCTGGAACTGGAGTTACAGACGGTTGTTTACTGCCACGTGGGTGCTGGGAACTAAATCCAGGTCCTCTGCAAGAGTAGCCAGTGCTCTTAACTGCTGAGCCATCTCTCCGGTCCTCACTATATCTTACTTTTGTTGTTGTTGTTATTTGAGACATAGTCTTCCGGTAGCCCCTGATGGTCTGGAACTCACCGTAGACAATGCTTGCCTTGATCTGACAGAGATCCACCTGCCACTGCCTCCTGAGTGCTGGGTCCACCACGCCTGGTGAAATTATATTTTAACATGATAAACGTAAACTGCTGTGGTGCAATTTGATTTTGGGGGGCTGTCTTGCTTATGTAGTCTCGGCCAGCCTCAAATTCCTGATCCTCCTGCCTCAGAATCCCGGGTGCTAGGGTTACAGGCATGTACTATCACTCCACCATTCTGATCTTTTGGGTGGCAGTAGGGATCAAACCTAGGGTCCTGAACATGCTAATCTAGTCCACTGCTACCCCTGAGTTATCCCCAGCACTTTTAAAGTTTACTTTTTTATTTTAGCATCTTTTAGGCAGTGCTGGGGATCAAACCTAGTGCATCGTGAGTGTGAAACAAGCCCTCCAGTACTGATCTGCAGCCCCAGTACTTAAATTTTTTGAGATAGGATCTCTCTAACTTTGTTCAGGCAGGCCTTGAATTTTCTGGGATTACAGGCCTTAGTCACTAGGCCTAATCATTTTTATTTTTAAAAACAGTACATTTATTCAGCAACAATGATATGAATTTTAAATATTTTATTATTTATATGTATATGTATTTTTTAATTTTGTCTTTTTCGAGACAGGGTCTCCCCAGCTGGCCTGGAACTCACTATGTAAACCAGGCTGGCCTTGATCTCACAGAGATCCACCTGCCTCTGTCTCCCGAGTGTTGGGATTAAAGGTATGTGCCACCACACCTGGCTATTTATATTTTTTTAATGTGTATGAGTGTATTGCCTGCATGTAAGTGTACCTGTGCTGTGCAATGCCCTTGGAGGCCAGAAGAGGGCGTTGGATCCCCTGAAATAGATGGTTGTTAGCCACCATGTGAGTGCTAGAAATTGAACCCAGGTCCTCTGCAATAGCAGCCAATGCTCTCAACCACTGAGTCATCTCTGCAGCCCAATGATATGAATTTTAAATTATATCTTTCATGGTGAATATTCCCATAGGCTGTAGGGCTGTAGTTCTTTTTAAATAATACTAAACTGCAGTTTATTCTTTAAACAAAAATTTTAGCTGTTCAAATAATAGTGTGAAGAATGCTAGTGGTCTATTTAAAAATCATCATTTTGAAGTCTCTAAGAATTCCTAGGAATACTGATTTACTGTCCTCGAGTCTCAAAGAGCAACATGCCAGGAATTTGAAAACACTGAGAAACTTGCTTTTTTTTCCCTCTGTATGTTACAATCTTAAAATGTATCATTGGTAATAAATTCTCAGCTAGGGATGGGGCTTCTTGCCCACCTCCCCCATCCATGCTGGGCCCATCTGGCTGGGTGTGTGTGTGTGTACGTGTGTGTGTGTGTGTGTAGGGGTGTTAAGTCAGGGTGGAGAGGGGAGAGTGGATTTGAATATGATCAAAATACATTGTATGAAATTCTTGCATCCATAACAGCATTTTGTTAAATGTATCATTGTTGGACTTTGATTTTTAAAAGGTTTTTTGGGGGGAGAGGGGTCTCTTGATACAACTGACTAGAAACTTAAGGCCTTGTGGCAGACGGCTGAAATGTATGGACTGATTACCCCTTGTAAGACTTCATACTTCCACACAGGCATTCCAACCTTCTGGGCAAGTCACCCTGCCTTTGTGCTCCTGAGCAAGTGAAAACCAAGTGAAAGAACAAGAGATCCGAATTAAATTCATCTACAAAATAAAACATCACCTATAGAATGCAGAATGAAGGGGCTAGCCTACTCATCCAATTTCCTACTGGACCATTCATTATTGAAACTGACTAATATACTTCTCTACTCCTTGAGCGACAGATAGCAACCCTATATATGCCATCACAGGCAGTTACCGCGGCCGCACGGTACGGATAAAGGAAAGCTTTGATTACTGCTGTGTTTGATCAGTAACCAATTAGTTCTTTCCAACAGCAGAAGGCTGAGCTCACTCAGCTCGGTTGTGGAAGCTTCCCAAGGCCACAAGATGAACAACTCAGGGGCAAAGACACTTTCCTCCAGGCCCCTAGAACCTCGTTTCCACATGGGACCCGGGACCAGGAAAGAAAAATGCCAAAGACACGTGGCCAACAGTGACACACGTTGCAGGAAACGCTGTAGCCAGCCCCGCAAACAGAAGCGATCAGCCAGGAGAATGCACAGGGCTGGAAAAGGCCGACTGTGTAGGCGTGGCTTGCTGAGAGGCCGGCGCCTAAGGCAGCAGCTTGGTGATGGGCGTGGCCTCCAGGAGGAGGCGGAGCTTCGGGGAGTCAGAGGTCAGGCCTGGGGCGTGGCCTCTGAGAGGAGGCGGAGCCCTAGGCTTGACCTCTCGGAGGCGGAGCTTGCTAGAAGCCCGGTCTGGGGGCGTGGCCTCTGTGCGAGGGCGTGCCCTCTGGGCGTGGTCGAGTCCGGGGCGTGGCCTCTGTTCTCACCTGAGCCGGCCTGGCCCGCGCCTGGACGGGCTTCCGTTTGCACTCCAGGAAGCGGCTCAGCCAGCCTGGTGCTGCCTTTGCGGGCGCAGCTGCTTCCTCCGTCTTCTCTCCCGAGCGTTGCTCGTCCTGGCTCGACGTGGACGGCTGTGCTGTGAGCCCGGCCCGTCTGCGAGCCTCCCGGAACTCGGCTAACCGCTGTTCCATGGCGCTCCCGCACTTAGCTGACCGTCGTGCGCCTGCGCCGGCCGCTCTCTGGTGCGCCTGCGCGTTGCCAGGGCGCGAACAGGCCAGCTTTCCAGTGCTTTGTGACGCTAAGGCATAATGTCCACCTCCTCGAACTAAGACTCTAAACTGTAGGAACTTCGTGTCGTTCTTCGGTCTGGCCCTGGCCTCCTCGGAGGGAATGTGTGATGTGCTCCCTCATCACCTCTCTACCGCTCTTCCGCACATCCAGTATCCTGTTCTGTGGAGAACAGTGATGAGCACCACAGAGAAACTGAGTCCAGGACACAGAGGAAGGCCCGTGGTTCCTGGGAACAATGACTTTCCCAGTGTCTTAAAGGCAGGGTGCGTCCTACCCTTTGACTCTCATCGAGGTGTGCCCATCTTGGAAGTGACTTCCTCACTGCTCACAAAAACAGATTGTGCACACGTCCATCGTTTTTGCTTGCCAGTCTGGAAGGGTGTGCTGATGGGACCAGAGAGGTTAGAAACGTTAAAAACAAACAAACAACAAAAATCTCTTAACTGGGATTCAACTTAAAATGTGCAAGTCTGCGAGAGGCGGCAGAAAGATAGTAAGGGTCAGAGGTTGGGGAGGACTTTGGACAGGACAGGACTACTGCACTCATGAATGCAACAGCACCTATATTTGTCTACACGAGATCAAGCCAGTCAACATAGCATGGAGTGGGGAGGGCCTGTTATTGAGAGCTGAGGGCTTCTGAAGGATGGAGAGTCACTTTTCTTTAAGGACATGGCCCCTGGTAGGCTGACCATGCCCTAGTTCATGGTCCCACACTCATGAGTACATGGGCATCACAGATTGGAATCAATGGGTTGTTTAAAAACACAAAAAAGACATGAAGTTGGGAGGGAGGAGTCAGGGGGCCTTGTGGGAAGTGAATATATTCAAAATACATTGTATGCAAGCATGAAATTCTCAAAAAATATATAAATAAAATGCAAATCATTATAAAAAATAATGTGTATTGGTGTACTGCCTGCATGCATGTAAGTGTACCTGTGAAGGGTAGTGCCCACGGAGGTCAGAAAAGGGCATCAGATTCCCCTGGAACTGGAGTTAGCCATCATGTGGGTGCTGAGAACTGAAGTCGGGTCCTCTGCAAGAGCAACCAGTGCTCTTAACCACTGAGCCATCTCTCCAGCCCCCAAATATGGAAATCTTAATGTAGTCCCCGCTATGCACTTGTGTAACCATCACCCTGAAAAGAATATTCTAGACTCTGGGAGTACTTATTCCTTCTCCCAATTAGTACATTAGTGCTCACCCCAAACGACACAATACAGATCTGACTTGTATAGGTTTGTAAAGCTCTGAGCTAAGTACCTCACATCTGGCAAAGTACCACTTGCATAACTGAGATCAAGTATTGGTTGGCTCTTGCTGCGTTTGAGTCAAAAAGCTGGACAAATTAAATGGAGTCCCATTCATTTAACAAATATTTAGGGGCTCTGTGTTGAGTATTGTACCAAGCATTCAAGGATTCCAAGGGCCTAGTGAAACAAAGACCTTTGTTTTCTACATTCTAATTGGAAAGACAGGCAGCATACAAAAATATCACTGCATATTGAATGTCAGGTGCTGATAATTGGATAAAGCAAAGCTGATAAATGGTAGAAAACAAAGACTCAGTAGTCAGGAGCCAGATTGCAGTCTTACGAACCACAGTGAAAACTTTGTATAGTTCATGTGACAGGAAACAACTAGAGGCCTTTGGGCAGAAGTAGACAAGATCTGTGGATCACACAGGCTGCAGGAATAAATATGGTAGAATAAGACTGGTCCATTAGGCTAATACAATCGAAGTAGTAAAATATGGTCAGATTCCGAATTCTGAACATTTGAGCCAGAACAGATGAATTGGATGTGGAGAAAAGGACTAATGAACGATAGATCTCACATATCCCCCTCATTAAATAAAAATAACAAATTTAGTTTTAAGATCTTAGATGGCTTTTATTTTCGATTCCAGAATCAGACAACATCTGCGTTTTAAGTTGCACCCTGTGGCAGTTTGAATGAGAATGTCCTCCAAAGGCTCCAAATATTTTGACATTTTGTCCCCAATTGGTGGCGCTGTTTTTGGGAGGTTTGAGGAGGTGTGGGTGTGCTGGAGAAACGTCACTGGAGGCAGACTTTGAGAGTTCTTGTGTCTTGCTAAATTTCCAGTCTCTGCTTCTCTCAGAGATAGAGTCTGATTGAAGATGTGATCACCCAACTTTCCGCTCCGGCCACCTCTGCCACCATGCCCCCCCCACCATTAGGGACACTAACTCTCTGAACTATAAGCTTAAATAAACTTCTCTTTCTATAAGTTGCTTTGGTCATGGTGTTTTATCATAGCAACAGAAAAGTAGTACACACCCCAATTAGAAAGGTTGTTTCCAACAGTCTTTCTAACCAGGCAAAGTGAATTGACTAGGCAAAAAAGGTCCAATACAGAGGGGGCTGGTTGATTCAAAGTTACTTTTCTTGTGTTTTAGTTTGTTTTTCGTTTGTTGTGATAAATACCGTGACCAAAAGCAACTTGGGGATGCCTCAGAAACATGCCCACAGGCCAGTGCTATGGAGGAAATTCCTCAACTGAGGTTTCCTCTTCCCAAGTGTCCCTAGTTTGTGTCAAGTGGATAAAAACTAACCAGCACAGTCTGTAAAGGTGAAAGAAGAAAGGAATTCTTTATCATGCCAGCTGAAAGTTGCGCGTTGAGGGATCTAGCTACCATTTCTCTTCTGATTTCTTGGAAAGTCAGGGGAACTACTTAGTTTGGAATCAATGGTATGGGACTTTAACATGAGTGACCTCATGTGGGTATAGGCTGTTATTTGGCAGGGGCTCAGTCCAAACCAATGGCCTCCAGTAAAATAGTATCGCATACCCTCATAGTCATTACTATCCTGAGCACCAAGCAAGTGCTGGGCTCTCAACCTTTTATAGAAGGAGACTATAGAGAAAGATTATGGACTGAACATTGAAAGTTTCGGTTCGGGCATGCCGAGAGTCAGGTCCTATGGCATATCCAGATGGAAGCAGTTGAATAGAGAATACTGGGTCAGAACTAGGCACATGTAACAGGAGCAGTCAGCTGTGTGTGATGTTAAGCTCTGAGGCTGCGATGAACTGGAAAGTGACTTCATGAAAAGAAAGATATTTGAAGACTGAGCCTTGTGGAGATTTAGAGATAGCAAGAGGGGAAAAAAGTGGGAGTTCTATTTTAAAGATTTTATTTTTATTTTTAATTATATGTATGTGTGTATACATGAATGAATGTGCCCATGGAGGCCAGAAGAGGGCATAGATCCCCTGGACCTGGCGTTGCAAGTGGTTGTAAGGCACTCAATATAAGAGCTTGGAATTGAACTTGGGTCCTCTGCAAGAGCAATATGCACTCTTAACCACCGAACCATCACTCTAGCCCCCAAAGTGGGGTTTCTAACACCAGTGTTCTCTCATTGAGAAACCCTAGGAAATTTCTTGCCCATGTTGGCATCAGGAGCAGTAGGTCTGCATCTTAGAGACTACAGATTCTTTTGTTCATTGTGTTCGCCACTTAATAAGAACACTGAGACCTTAGAGCTGCATTCACAGTCTGCATCTAGCAGGCAAATAGAATTAATAAAGAGATCTGTCAGCTGTTGGAATCAGTGTCCCTGGTAGGAAATGTGGTGCCCTCAAAAGGATGGAGGAGGGTTAGTTAGGAAAGCGTGACTGAGTGAAGAGAACCAACAGGAGATGATTCAGAGGAAGTCTTGCGAGCATCTAGGACCAGAGCAGCAAGAGAACAGAGGATTTATCAGACTCCAGTGAGACCTGGAGCCGGATGCAAAGCCAGGAGGCCATGAGAGAGCCCAGAGTGCATAGGGAAGGGTGGAAGCAGGATCGACCAAGCCCAAGGGGCCCGCCCCAGGCTAGTGCTAACACTGTTCCTACCCCATCTTGCTTTGGTGACCTCATTTTCTCTTTATCTGTGCTTCCTAGTTTATTACGGATTTGTCTTGGCACCTTGTAAATGTCTTTAACTCCTTTTTGGAAGAGGTTGAAAGACAAGATGAAAGATGAAAGAGATGATCATAAAGAACTTCTGCCAAACCAACCTAATTTTCTTTTGAATAAAATTATAGGATGGGGGGGGCGGTGCTGCCAGGGGGTTGGAGAGATAGCTCCGTAGTTAAGAGTGCTTGCTGCTCTTGCAAAGGATCTGAGTTCAAATCCCAGATCAGGCAGCTCACAATCACCTGTAACTTTCATCGGGCAGCTCACAATCACCTGTAACTCTAGCTGCAGGGAATCTGACACCCTCTTCTGGTTTCCAAGGGTACCTGTATGCACGTGTGTGTGTGTGTGTGTGTGTGTGTGTGTGTGTGTGTGTGTATACACACAGACACACAGACACATACACCTTAATAAAAATAAATCTTTAAAAAATAAGATTGTTGGAAAGAAAATAAGAAGGGTCTTCTAAAATGTATGTAATGTGTGAATTTTGTGAATTTATTTTCCCTTGGGGAAGTGGGGTTGGGTGGGGCTTATCCTACTCTTGAATCCAGGATTCAGATAAACATCCTACAGTGCATCGGACCAGGCTAGACAGCAAAGAATTATCTGGTCCCAAATGCTGAGTGCCAGTGCTGAAAAACCCCACAGTAGAGCGAGTGATGCTATATGGTCTCGTAAAACTCATGGCTTAAAACTCATGCAATACTAAAAAGAAAAAAAAACTTAGACAAAAACAAATTGTGCCCATAGTGAACTTGTACAGATATCTCTTAATCACCCTCTAGATAAAGGATAAAAATAGTACACAGTCAGGGTTCACTAGATGAGAACCAACAGGATGAATATATATATATATATATAAAGAATTTATTAACTCAGCTTATGATGAAATAGTAACAACAGTCACCTCATACCTGAGAGGCTCGGTCTAGGGGACTAGGTGCCTCAGGAGTCCCAGTCTGGTGCTGAAAACGTAGACTGTTCTGGGAGAGCCACAGGTGCTTAATCAAGGATGGAAACCTGGAAACGCTTGTTCTGATATCAGTGAAGGAACAGCAGCAACTGGGTCAATCAACTCCGTGGCAAGAGGGAAGGCCAAGCCAGCAAGAGGAGATAATCTTCCTTCTGCCCTGCCCTGAACTGCTTGCTACCCAAGGTCCACATTTGGTGTGGGTCTTTTCCTGTCAATTAAGGCAATCAGGACAATTCCTCAGGTGAGACTCCCTACACAAACGATTCAAATGTGTGGCAAGTTGGCATTAAAACCAACCAGCATAATCCACCCCTTGTCAGCTTGACACACAAACATGTCACTTTTAAAAAATGTAACTGGGGGACTGGAGAGATGGCTCAGTGGTTAAGAGCACTAGCTGCTCTTGCAGAGGACCTGAGTTCCATTCCCCAGACCCACATGGCAGCTAACAACTGTCTGTAACTCCAGTTCCAGGGGAAACCAGTGCTGTCTTCTGACCTCTGTGGGCAGTGCATGACACAGGTACACTTATACACATGTAGGCAATACACTCACTCATACACATGAAATAAAATAGAATAATAAAATATTTTTAAAATATACATACATTTTAAAAATGAATAAATATTAACATAATGATAAATCATAATGACCACACCTTGTCCTCTTGTCCCTAACCTCTCTTTTTTTTTTGGTTTTGTTGGTTTTGTTTTTTAATTTCTTGAGACAGGGTCTTTCTATAGCCCCAAGTGATCTGGAACTCACTATATAAATCAGGCTGGCCTCCATCTCACAGAGATCTGCCTGCCTCTGCCTCTTGAGTTCTGGGATTCAAAGTGTGAACCAGTGTACCTGGAACTCATGGTTTTTTTTTTTTTTCATAATAAAATATAGTTCACTTTAAAAGATTCCCCAAATTCCTTTTTTTATATTTATTATTTTTATTTTATGTGTACGAGTGTATTACCTGCATGTATATGAGTGCACCCGTGTAGTGCAATGCCGTGGAGGTCAGAAGAGGGCTTTGGATTCCCCTGGAACTGGAGTTAAGGATGGTTCATACTGCCATGTGGGGGCTGGGAATCGAACCCAGGTCCTCTGCGAGAGCAGTCAGTGCTCTCAATCGCTGAGCCATCTCTCCAGCCCCAAGATCCCCGAAATTCTTAAAAATTCCAATGATCTACAAGTCTCATATCTCTTAACTGTAAACCCCTAGAATATAAAAAATAACTTACGTGCTTCCAACACATTTTCATTCCAAAAGAGAAAAAACCAAAAAACACAAGTCCATAGCAAATGAGCAATGACATGAAAGCAAAATCAAATCCAGCAAAGAAAACACCAAAACTTGCAGTTCCAATTACAAGTATCTGGACCTTGGAATGTAATCATTTGGGCTCCAAAAAGTTGGAGTGGCAAAGTCCTTTGAGGAATACGTTGTCTTTTAATATACCATAACTTATAGATAATAGATTTACAATGTTTAACCACTAATAATATCACCCTAATTGATGTTACATTGCATGATAAATAGGAGGAAAAACCCCACAAATACCTACTTAATGTATGAACAAGCATTCTTTTAAAGATTTTTATTTATTATTTTTATTTTATGTGTATGAGTGTATTGCCTGTATGTATATAAGTGTACCCATGTTGTGCAGTGCTCACAAAGGTCAGAAGAGGGCATTGGATCCCCTGGAACTGGATCCCAATGGGTTACAGATGGTTGTTAGCTGCCATGTGGGTGCTGGGAATGGAACCCAGGTCCTTTGCAAGAAAAGCCAGTGCTCTTAACCACTGAGCCATCTCTCTAGCCCCAACAAACATTCTTAACAAAATAGCATAAAACAAAAGCCTTCGTGTCAATTACAATGCTTTCTGTGACTGGCCTCAGCTGGTGTCTGCACCTTGCTCTCTTAGCCATTCTGTATTCCTCCACCCTCAGCAAGCATTTCAGTCAGTCTTGGTTCTTTACCTGGAGAGACAAAAAGAAATAAACTCATGCAATACTATTCCCAGTGCTCTCTGCTAGCCAAAATGTCACAAAGCGAAGACACATTCAAGTTGAGAAACAGATGTCACTTTTAATGGGGGAACTGCAAAGAATGTATAAATGTGTGTTACCTACCACAGAAGCAGGTGCTTTGGAGAAAGACAGGGAAGGTTGAATGTGCATTTTAAAAATGATTATTGTTTCTTTTGTTTTTGTTTTTGTCTTTTTGAGACAGGGCCTCCTTGTAGGCCCAGCTGTCCTGGAACTCACTATGTAGAGCAGGCTGGCCTCGAACTCACAGAGATCTGCCTGTCTCTGCCTCCCAAGTGCTGGGATTAAAGGCATGTGCCACCACACCTGGTGTGAATGTGCATTTTTTAAAACACTGTACTATTGCATATATGTGTAGGTGTATATATATATGTAAGTTATAAATAATACCCACATGCCCTGTGGCCCTACAATACAGTTTGAGTATGAGCCACAATTTCATACTCATGCTGTATCCATGTCACAAGACCAGTAGTATATATTGTCCCTTCTTTTTTGTGGTTGTTTTGTTTCAGATTTATCGCTATTATTTTTAATTGTGTGTGTGTGTGTGTGTGTGTGTGTGTGTGTGTGTATGAGTGCAGGTGCCTGTGGAGGCCAGATGAAGGCATCAAATCCCCCTGGAGCTGAAGTTACAGGAGCTGAAGTGAAGCCACTTGACATGGGTCCTCTGCAAGAGCAATATGTACTGTTAACTGCTTACCATCTGGCCTCTCCTTCCCATTCTTTGACTGAAATCTGAATCATAAAATTTGCTTTGTCCACGTGGGATGGTGACAAAAGTCATCCAAGCAAGGGCTGAAGTGTTTGTAAGTTTGAAGTTCTGTTTGTAAGTGCAACTTC
The DNA here is from genome assembly GCF_000622305.1 of Nannospalax galili. Taxonomy (NCBI): domain Eukaryota; kingdom Metazoa; phylum Chordata; class Mammalia; order Rodentia; family Spalacidae; genus Nannospalax; species Nannospalax galili. The sequence continues at coordinate 309,630 of NW_008343842.1, read as the reverse complement.
TTAGTACTGTGTGTTGCTTAGTACTGTTGGAATACAAGAGGAACCTGCAATATCTCCTCAACTGGTCCAGGAATAATGAGAGACACCTGGGCCACAGTCACCCAGCCAGCCCATAGACCTGCAGGTTCAAGCTGAGCTGCTCAGTTGAACCTCATCTAAAATAGCTGACCCCTAGCTTACCCAACATGTATGAAAAAATACATACTTATTTTATAGAACTGAAAGCTTATGGTTATTTGTTACACAGCAAAGGCTAACTAATACATACCCACCACTGATGAAAAATACTTCCTTTGAAGTCCTTTGTGTCCCTGTGTGTACTGTTTTTCTTCTTTTTCATTTTTCCAGTGTGTTAACATGATGCATTACAGCTTGTCTGTTATTAAACCATCTTCCATTCTTGGAGTAAACACAGTCACTCTATACAATTCAAAGCTAGGTTCAGTGTGCTTGTTTTTAAGGAATTTTGCTTCTAGTCTCATTAATGAAAATTTCCTATACTTTTCATGTGCTTTTCTTGAAAGGTTTGGATTTTAAGATTATACTAGTTTATGAAGTAAACTGAAGGCTGCCTTCATCTCTCCCCTCCCATTTTTTAGAACAGTTTGTATGAAAAAGGAATTAACTGCTTCTTGAATATGTTGTAGAACTTAGCAGTAAAACCATCTACACCTAGCATTTTCTTGGACCAAATAAATAAACATAAACTATAATTAAATGGATTCATAACCAATCAACTCATCCTCAGCCCTCCCCCACCAAAGTTAAGAAACACATCAACATTTTAAGAGTGCCTTGGGCGAAAATATAAACAGCATTTATCATATATTCAAATGACAATAGTTTGGTAGAGATGATCTATGCTTGTGCCTTCAGGGTAAAAATAAGAACTGAAATGAATTGAATTCAATTTATTATGATTAAAGCATTGTGAAGAGGGAATTCTGCCTTCTTCTAGATTTGCATTTGTGTTTTTATAACTTTGTTTTTGCTTCTTAATCATTGGCTTGAGAGCAATTTGTTTCAATACGGCTTGGAGTTTTGCCCTGACCATAGCCTCGATGAAAGGGGGGTGGGGGAGGTACATGTTGATGATTCAGTTGCTCCAATGTCACAGTGAGAGAGGGTAGCTGTGCCTGTGCTGTCATGCTGTGTGTGTGTGTGTGTGTGTGTGTGTGTGTGTGTGTGAAGGCCCATGCATGCCATAGCACACATGTTGAGAGGTCAAAGAACAACTCAGGTTTTAGTCCTCACTTTCTACCCTGTTTGAGACAGGGTTTCATTGCCATTGCATATGCCAAACAGGCCTGGGAGTTTCTTGGGGGACTCCCCTGTCTCAGCCTCCCATCTCACCACAGGAGCACTGGGGTCACAGATGTGCATGACCACTTCCAGCTTTATGTGGGTTCTGGGGATCAGAACTCTGGTCCTTGAGCTTGCACAGCAAGTGCTTTACCTCCTGAACCATGTCCCCAGTCCTCACACACTCTTTTCAGTTCTATCTTTGCAGGCACATACTAAATTGAGCCTTATACTTTCTGTGACAAGCCAGGAATGGTCTAGTGGGGGGTGGCCTGGATGATGACACTAGCTCAGGGTTTCTCAGCCCTGAGATTTTTGACAAGACCCTCCTTTGTTTGAAGATGCCCCTGTTTCCTGTAGGATTAACACCATTGCAAGCTACTACCCACTAGCTTCCAGGAACACCCTACTAATAAAAGCCAAAAATGTTTCCAAACAGTACCAAATACTTCCAGAAGACAATTCTGCAGAAAACTATGTCCCAATAAGAATGGCAAAAACCGTGACTGATTTGAGACGGAGGAGAGTCCATGAGAAAAAACTCCAGGTAATCTTAGAAGCTACTAGTGTAAGATAGAGAAAAACATGTTGCCAAATGTCCTTGGTTGGTCTAACGCTTATGGTTCCTTCTTGAAGATCTTGGGAGGAAGGTACCAAGAACACTTCATCCTGGGAGAAGGAACTGTCCACGATAGCCTAGACTCTGCCGTTGACCCTCCTCCCACAGTGATTAAGCTCTGTGTGCCAAGGGCATGAAACCCCAGAGCAGTGTGCTTTGAAGGACACTCAGCTGCTGTGTGAGGTGGGGCACACACAACTGAGGCTCCATCCACCCTGACCAGCCTAGGCCTTGGAAAGACTGGCTTTCCACAGAGCCTAGGCTTCCGTTGATTCTTGCTGCCTATCTGCGAGTGAAAAGGTGGTTTGGGGGGCTGTTAAGAGCACTTGCTGAAGTCCCAGCACTCACATCAGGCCACTCACAATTACCTGTAAGTCCAGCTCCAGGGGATCCAATGTCCTCCTCTGGCTCTATGGGCAGTGGCAAACACATGGTATATACATTCACACACACACACACACACACACACACACACACACACACACACATTCAAAAAATGAAAATAAATCTTAAAGAATGTTGCTTTGCCTGGCTTTTTATTCAAGTGCTCTTTCTCGTCCGGCTTAAGAATGCAGATGGTAGAGAGATGACTGTGTGGTAAGTGGATCTGCTTTCAGCCCCTGCTGGAATCTGGCAGGTGAGTTCATGTAAATCACCCTACCAGATTTAGAGACTTGGTGGGAAGTGACCCAATGAGCCTGGAATTGGTAACCGGGACCTGGCATTTCCCCTTCCCAGGGACTCATAACAAGTGCGTGGTATTCCCATGGAGTATGGATGCTGCTGTCAGAATACACGTGTTGTACACACTGGTGGCTTGTATGAGCACCTGGGGCCGTTCTCTGGTTGCAGGAGTGTTTGTTCCAGCTAGTACATGAGGCAGAACAGAAGTGTTGGAAAGCTGGGGCTCAGTGGGAGTAATGAGGAACAGAGTTCAGATTCCTAGCACCCACGTAAATGCTGGGTATGCATAGCAGCCTGCCTGTACTCCCAGCACTCAGGAAGTGGATACAGGGGATCTCTGGAGCAAGCTGGATATGTAAACTGGCCTACATGCATGTAAGTGTGTATAAATATACAGGTGCATGCAATGCCTGCAGAGGCCCAAAGAAGGTGTTGGATGCCTTGGAACTGGAGTTAACTATGGTTAACTACCATGTGGGTGCTGGGAACTGAACTCGGGGCCTCTGCAAGAGCAGCCAGTGCTCTTAGCCACTGAGCCATCTCTTCAGCGAGGCTAGCCAAATGGGCAAGCTCTGGGTTCAAGTGAGAGACCCTGCCTCAAGATAGAAGGTGGAAAGCAATTGAGGAAGACACATGACATCAACCTTTGGCCTCCGCATGCATGCATACACACAAACATGCATATACACATGCACACCACATTTACATATGTGCAAAAAAGAAGTGTTGCGGGGTTATATCACACACACACACACACACATACACACACACGCACACACACACAGCCTTCAACCAATTAGAAGAGGATCTGTGATAAGTGCTGTGTCTCCCTTGCTCCACATAGGGGATCCCTCTGAGGTGAGTGCCAGTCTCCCAGGAGACTTCATCGGAATGAACAGCAAGTATGATTATGTAAATCCCATCACAAAACTCTCCCAAAAGCCTCTTGAATATACTTGAAGAGGGATCTCTTTGCAAGTCGACAAGGCACCAAATGAAAGCAAGTCACCCTGTGCTTTGGAGAAGTCTGTTCCACAGTTACAAATGGAAATAAAATAGGAGAACAGGCTTCTGCCTTTTAAAGACTCTTTCAAAGATATAGTCACACACACCCAGAACAGTGCATTTCCTGACTCTTGGCAAAACTGGCTGTTCAGCTACCTCCCTAGAAACTTCTGCTTCAACCTTGCATTTGTCTCCAGTCATTGACCTTCAAGAGCCTTTCCTAAAATACCAGGGTTTGGGATCCAAAGGGGCCCATCTTTCATCCTAACAGTATTAACTGCTGCTGAGGCCCAGAGGCAAACCTGGCCTGGCCTTGAGAATAGCAGCCTTGTCCAGCAGCCCGGGCCCCTGAGTCTGCCCTGTGTGGCCTGCTTGGCTGTTAGTCATTTCAATGCCCTGCACTCTGGGGAGCCATTACTGCATTCTGTTGCAAGATGGCCATGATGGAGGAGAAGTGAGGCAATTCCTACCCAACTTGTGTTTCTTTTTCTAGACTTATTTCCAATACAAAGGAGATTGTTTCTATCTCCGAGTTCATCTTTGGAAAAAAAAATGTCCCCCCTTGAGGATCAATTGACTCATTCATCATCAATGAAGAATACTCATTGAGCTCCTAATAATAGCTGACCTCTGTGAAGTGGCTAATGCATACCAGGCTCCATGCTACCCACTTGAGAAATGGCATGCACTTTAATTTTCTCAATAACCTTTTGAGAAGACAGTTGGGCAGAGATTACATAGCTTGATGTCACACAGCAAGCAGCCAACAGGGCCAGATCTGAATCCAGGGGACCCACTATTCTGCCTCCTTCTGTGTAGACTATTTTCAGAGGTCTAAGATGATCAACGGGTGTGCATTATGATCCTTGAGTTTTAAAGAAAGCTCACAAAACCAGAGGGGAAAAGTTGGGGAGATAGCTCAGTCAATGAAGTTCTTACTAAGTACAAGGACCCAAGTTTGATCCCTTTCTGGGTGTGGTGGCTACACTTGTGATCCCAACTCTGAGGAGGTGAAGACAGGCAGATCCCTGAGCTTATTCTAACCTAGTGCACTTAGTGCACTCTAGGTTAATGAGAGACTTGTCTTAATAAAAAAAAAAAAAAAAAAAAAAAAAAAGGTGGATGGTGGCTGAGGGATGACACTCAAGGTTGTCCTCTGGCCTATATACATATGTAGAAATATAAAACAATAAACAATGTCATTGTTATAGTTAGCTCCATCTGTCAACTTGACCCAACACAGAGTGACCTGAGAAGAGGGAACCTCAATTGAGGAATTTTCTAGACCAGATTGACCTGTGGACATGTCTGTGGGGGCATTTTCTTGATTGCTAATTGATGTTGGAGGGCCCAGCCCACTGTGGGTGGTTCTAGGCCAAGGCAGGTGGGCCTGGGTTATATAGGAAAGGTAGTTGAGCAAGCCAGGGTGAGCAAGCCAGTAGCAGCATTCCTCTGCGGTTTCTGCTTCAAGCTCCTGTCTTGAGTTCCTGCAATAGTGAGCCGTAACCTGTCAGATGAAATAAACCCTTTCCTCCCCAAGTTGTTTTTGGTCATGGTGTTTGTCACAGCAACAGAAACCAAACTAGGACAGAAGTAAACTACTGCTAAGTGTCTTATGAATGAAACAGACAGGGCAGGAACTCTCCAGGCAGAAGAAGAAGGTCATTGTGGTGGTTTGAATGAGAGGTGTTCCCTATAGGCTCAAGTAATTGAACACTTGGTAAATGGTCCTCAGTTGATGATTCAGTTTGGAAGTCATGGAATCTTTAGGAAGTGGAGCCTTGTTGGAGGAAGAATGTCATGGGGTTGGGGTCAGGGGGCTATGAGAGTTCACAGTCTTGCTTCTCTTCCAGTTTACTCTCTCGGCTTCCTGTACATGCTTGAAAATGTGAGCTCTTGGCTTCCTGCTCCTATCACCTGCCACCATGCCTTCCCCAACATTATGGATGATCTCTCTGGAACTGTAAGTAAAAATTAGCTCTTCCTTCTATAAGTCAGCTTGGTCGTGGTATTTTATCACAGCAACAGAAAAGTAACTAATACAGTTATCAAGGTAGGAACAGTCTGCAAGACTCCAGGGAGGAGCCTGAGATTTGCCTGACTTTAGAAGACGGTTAAGACTCAGATAAGCTGAGGGCAGGAGATCAGTCAAGGTACCGAGGGCTCTGAATGCATGGCTTTAAGTTCATTTCTGACATTTATCTATGTCATCAATGCGAAGTCCGTCTATTTATTGTTCCATTTCCTTTTCTGCAAAGAGAGATACTCAGGTAAGTAGTGCTGAATAGAGAAAACAGACACAAACAGAAGGCCTGGCTTCAGTGAGATGGGGAAGGAGTTAGCCATTTGAGGGAGGAGCCCAGTTACAAAGCTCTATTTCTTGGTTCAAATAGTGATTTCAGTCAGGCTCAGTGATACACACCTCTTATCCCAGTGCTTGGGAGGTAGAAGCAGGAGTTCAAAGTCACCCTCCCTAAGCTACACAACCCAGATGAGGGCAGGGGGCAGAGTTCGGGGACCAGGGATGGAAGGTCTAGAGGAGCTGGGAGGTTAAAGAAGATGTGAGGAACTTATGGTAAATGTTCATCCTAGGCGTGAGTATGTGCCCTTCATGCCAAGGACATTTTATAGAGAACCACACAAAAGTGGCTTCTTGCCAGAACTGGTACAAAATGAGTTACAAAGGGTTGGAGAGATGGCTCAGTGGTTAAAGGCACTGGTTGCTCTTGCAGAGAACCCAGGTTCGGTTCCCAGCACCCATATAATGGCTAACAACTATCCATAACTCCAGTTCCAGGGGCTCTGACACTCTCTTCTGACCTCCACAATATGAGTGCACTTATGTACATGCAGGCAATATGCCCATACACACAAAAATAAAAATAACAAATATTTTAAAAAGTATTGCTTTGATGTAGCATTGGGAGATGCCTGTCCACCAGCTAGTCTCATAGACACATTGGACTAGGCCCCTCCATAGTTCTAAGATCTCTATGAAGAAGCTAATAAAAGATCGGGAAGGACGTATAGAACTTTGATTTTCAGTTTCTTCCCTCCACCAGAGCTGCTAAGAACGTGGGAGCATCTATGGTATGGGGTTTAATGGTAAGAGTTCTATGGTGATGGTTTTATAGTGAGGGGTTCCATGGTAAGGGTTCTGTGGTGACGGTTCCATGGTGAGAGGTCTCAGATGATGACTCTCTGGTAATTATCCTCAGCTCACTACCTCTCTTTTCCCCACACAACCTGCACTCCCAAGCCCCAGCCTCATCCACTCTTTCAAGCTCTAATTCTAAACTTCAATTTCCCAAGTCAGGTGTTTTGTACCAACCAAGAAGTAACTAACAGGGCCTCAGACAGTGCTAGGCAAGCACACTATCACTGAGCTACATCCCCAATGTTTCACCCCGGCACTTCAGTTTTCAGAAAGGGAGGGAGTAGAGAGTGGCTCAGTAGCGTCATGCCTGTCATCAAGCCAGATGTCCTGAGTTCAAGCCCAAGGACCCACATGGTGAAAGGAGAGGAACCAACTCCCCCAAGTTGTCCTCTGACCTCCATGCCTGCACAGTTGTGTACCCACACAAATAAATACATTGAATTAATTAATTAAATAAATGTTATTTGTTAAAGAAAGGGAACAATATCCCAAGCCCTTCCCCAGCCCTTTGAATCTATCGGGGCCCAGATAGAGGCTGTCTATGTATGTAAAATCCTCACAGTGATTCTGACGGAGAGCTGGCTGTGGCCCCATTTGCCCTCAGGAGACCTATCACCACCCTGCATTTACAGAGTCACTGACTGAACTCCTTTCATAGTGAAGGCGTTTTTCTTTATTTCAGGGGAGGGTTAATGCAGAGTGATTCTTGTTTGATATTCTCTCTGAATTCCAAGCCCTGGGTTATTATACAAAGTCCAAAAAGCTTTGGATTTTCTCCAAGCTTGCTCAGTGACAAATCCATTCTCTTGGAGCTTAAATACAGAGCTGAGTAACTCAACGCTTTGCTTTGAGACAAACCCAGCCACTATAGGTCTTATAAAGAATTCTGGAAAAATCATTAGACTTCTTCCCTTGATAGAAATACCTTCTTCAGTTTGACCATCCATTTTCATGACTCCAAAGCCACTAATCCTCTGGGCAAAGTTTCTGTCTTTAGAAATCACCCAGGCAGGAACTAAGCCTTGTGTAACAGTAGAGCATGTATTTAGTGCCTTCATAAGCTATGCACTCAGCATGCATCATCTCATATGACCCTCTTGACAAGCTAGAAGTATTGGCATTTGTGACTTCAATGTATAGATGAAGAATTTCAAAGTAGATCTGGGTCAGCAGGATAGCTCGTGGGTGAAGACACCTGCCACCAAGCCTGATGACCTGAGGTCGAGCTCTGGGACCCACATGGTGGAAGGAGAGCGCTAACTCTGCAGGGATGTCCTCTGACGGCCATACATGAGCTGTAGGACACGTGCATGCATGAGCACACACAGACAGATAGACACACACACACACACACACACACACACACACACACACACACACACACACACACACACGAAAAAAAAAAAAAGAATAAATGTTTGAAAAAGATAGAATTGGAAGCCAGGAATGGTGGCATGTGCCTTTAGTCCCAGCACTTGGGGGCAGAAGCAGGTGGATCTCTGTGAGATGTAGGCCAGCCTGGTCTACACAGCATGTTCCAGGCCAGCTGAGACTACAGGGAGATCCTGTCTCAAAAAGATCCCCCCCCCAAAAAAAGAAAAAGGAAAAGAAAAAAAAGTAGAGTTGGGTTGCAAATGTAAATGTATTTGAATCCAAATCCTGACCACTAAATTACTCCCAAGTGGTGCGTATGAGTGTCTGTATGTGAATCTAATCTCTGTGTGTGTCTGTGTCTGTGTCTCTGTGTGTGTCCATGTGTGTATATGTGTTTGTGTCTATGTGTCTATGTGTCTATGTGTCAGTGTTTCTGTGTGTGTCTGTAAGGGAGGGAAAAGATAAAGACTAGGGTAACAGCATTCCTGGTTGGTGCCCGCTGCCTACTTTCCTTTGCTCTCCCCACACCCCTTTCTCTTTCTCACACTGATGCCAGCCCACACAGGAACAGCCAAAGATGCTTCGAGGAAAAATTCAGCAAAGTTGAGCTTCGTTGCAAAAACTGGCTTCCCCTCTTGCATCATTTCAGAGCCTCAGCGGGCCCACAAATACCATTCCTGGCTAATCGCATATGCACCAGACAGCTATGATAGTCAATAAATGATTAACACATTCAGCTGGCTCCCTGGAAGACCATTCACCAAATTTATTGGAAGGCACTTTTATTCAGCACGCTGCACAGCTTCCCTTGCCCTCCATTTCCATCCTGTGCTGATTCACTCTCATTGTCTCAATCATTAGACTTTTCTAGCTCAACAAAATGGGAGAGAGGTGTGGGGCTCATGATTAGATCTGGGCAGATGGCAGGTGTGACTCATGAGCGGTGAGGTTCCACACATTTTGTGATCAGAGGCATTCAGAATTGAAGGCACTTGAAAAGAAAGATGATGATCGCATTTAGCCCAAAGCTTCCCTCGGAGCTCGAGTTCATCCCCCACCTCCCTCCAGAAACATTGTTATTTGTCGATGGAGGAGAATTATGCTGGTCCCGTTGGTCTATAGCTATTAGCATGAATTCTCCTGTGGCAGGCCAGGTCCTCCTGAGTTTTAATTGGCTTTTAGCGTAGTGTGGTTTAAAATAATACGCTCTTGCACAGACTAAGCTTCAGTTTCCAAGAGTAGAATGAATCATTCAGCAATGAGCCATGGAGAGAATTCCTGTCACCCAGCCCTCAGTTTGTGTAGCACGTCATTCTAGAAAAGGAGCTGACAAGGAGGTAAAGGGAAGCTGGTCCTGTACAGTTCAGTGTTTGCCCCTGGCCTGGACAGCCCATCCTTGTCCTCTGAACCTGATCGATGGACCCAGGATAAAGTGCAGTAGGAATAAAGATTCTAGATCTGGGCATTTTGCTGAATGCCTTTAATCCCAGAACTCAGGAGGCAGAGGCAGGCGGATCTCTGTGAGTTTGAGGGCAGCCTGATCTTATGTAATTAGTTCCAGGTCTGCCAGGGTTACACAATGAGAACCTGTCTCGATATTTTTAATCTATTCTCGTACCATCCAGAGGACAAGGGTGGCTTAAAAATAATGCCAACCAAGTGTAGTGTATGGAAAAGAGCATCAGAGTGCATAATCTTGTCCTGACCCTACAACCAACCATTTGCTCAACTTTCTCATCTTTGAAATGAACCAGTTGGGCTCATTTCTCTATGACAACCCTTGAATTGATTGAAGAGGAGTTTAATTAAGCCCATTTAATTACCCTAAAACAGGGGTCACCCAGCCTCAATATGAATATCACTTTAGGCTAGATAATTCTCTACTATAGCAGTTACTATGTGCATTATAGAATGCTTAGACACATCCATGGGTCTCTACTTACTAAGTGCCAGGAGCACCAGCCCTCTGAGCTGTGACAGCAAACGTTATTTACAGGCATCAACAAATATCTGTTCAGGAGCAAAATTACTCCTAGCTGAGACCCACTTTCAGTGACTCCCCATTACCTACAGATAGTATCCTCGTTTGTCGGGTGTGTGTGTGTGTGTGTGTGTGTACCCATGTGCATGAGTCTTGGGGGCACACTCCCCCATGCGGGCTTATGTGGAGATCAAAGATTGATGTCAGGATGTCTTCTTCAATTACTTCTAAGCTACATTTATAAATATATTTATTTTTATGTTTTAATTATGTGTTTATGTGTGGTGGGGGAGGTCTCTGTGCACATAAATACAGGTTCCCCACAGAGTCCAGAAGAGGGTGCTGGAACCCCTGGAGCTGGAGTTACAGATGGTTGTGAATTGTCCAATGTGAGTTTTGGGAACAGAACTTGGGTTCTCCGCAAGAGCAGTATATGCTCTTAACTGCTGAGTAATCTTTCCAGCCCACTTCGCTTCATTTTTTGAGACAAGGTCTTTCACTCAAGCTTGCTGTTTCAGCTAGACTGGCTGGCCAAGTACCTGGGATCTGCCTGTCTCCACCCCCAGCACTAAGGTTACAAACATACAGTGCCAAACCCAGCATTTTATGTGGGTTCTGAGGATCTGAACTCAGATCTTCATGCTTGTGTAGTGAGTACTTTGACCACTGAGCCATCTCCCTAGGCCTTAATTTTTTAAAGAATTATTTGTGGAGTGCTTACTAGACCCAAAGAAAACTAAGACTCTCACTCAAAGAACTCACAAACTAATTAGAATAATTATAGTTTAGTATGGCATTATGATGTCAAGAGATACAGAGGAAAGCGGGGAGAAATCATTGAGGGTGAAGGTATAGGAGTCTCAGAAAGCTTTGTGGAGAAATTAGTGATCAAATAATACATTAAGGATGACTACAAAGTAGCCAGGCATTCCCAGGTGAGGGGGCAGTGGGATCAAAAGGCAGTAGTGGTGAGAACCATGGTCCACTCCCACAGAACTCTTTGAATGAAAGGGATCTATGTCCCTCTGGGACAAAGAGAAGCCGTCTTCAACCTCCAAATCCCAGTTCTGTGTGTCCTCTTAACATTCCAGGGTAAACAGTTCAGAACGTGGAAGAACTCCTGATCACCGTGGAACTCTCCACGGTACTGAACAGTTTTTCTAGTCCCCCTTCAATCAGCAGCTCTCTACTGGGACTCTGCCTTCCCAGTTCTCCCTACAGCTTTTGGCTGATGCTATGCAGTTAGAAAGGCACAACCTAAATGATCCACCCAAGGAGACACTCAAAATGTTTATTGTTATAAAGTAGAAGTGATAGCCCAGTCCTACGGCAGCTAGTAACAGTGTTTTGGTAACCTTATAGTTATTTTTTTAGGCATTTATTTGGAACTTTGTATGTTTTCTAAGGTATGTATAATAAGCATGAATTTCATTAAAATATCTCTAAAATATCATTTAGAGGTATGCATAGTAGGAACATGCTTTTAGTCCCAGCACTTAAGGAAGTAGCAGAAGCAGGGGGCTCTCTGTGACTTCAAGGCCAGCCTAGTCTACACACTGAGTTCCAGGCCAATTGAAGTGAGACCCTGACTCAGTGTGAGAGTGTGTGTGTGTGTGTGTGTGTGTGTGTGTGTGTGTGTGTGTGTGTGTGATTTAAAATAACAATGCAAAGCTTTGGAATCAAATAGGCTGTGAACCCTAAGTCTACCACTTAACAGCTGTGTGACCTTGGTCAGTTAATTTAATATCCCTGGGTATTGTTTACTTACTTGATAAATTTTAAAGTGGACATAGCTCCAATAACTTCCCAGTGACTAACATATGAGTTTCTTGTGGATATTGAATGAGTTTAAGCATAAGCATTCACTTACATGTCGGTAATAGAAACCCCCCAACAAATTCGTGGGGAGTTCCTATGCATCACTGCAACCCACTCTTCTGCTACAATAACAGGAAACCTTGTATACAACAAGGCAGCATTAAGTCTTGTAGACAAGGGCTAACACATCCCATCCCACCTCCCATTCCTAATGGAAATGGTGCTCTGAAATAGAATTGATTCTGAGTCACCATCTGTATACCATTTCCACACCTGCCTCCCAGCACCTGGACATCTAGATACTTACTCTCATGGTAAGATACCAGGAAACCATTTCCCAGGTAATCCGAACATCTGAAGAGTAGGGCCTAAAGCTATTGGGTGCTCTCCCAATAAGTAGCCCCTCCAGGTAACTTCTCTTTGAAGTTCAAAGCTGACAGGACCCCTAGCTGTTCAGAATGTCCAGGTATTTCTTTAAATTTCCCATTCATTCTCATAAGCACATAGCCAAGTTTTGCTTCTCAGGAAAGGCTTTAAGATGGGAAAGAGGGATTAGAAAAAGCAAATGAAAAGACAAAAACTATACAAGGAAACAAAATCCCCCAAACAAACTTTATAATTAACATTCTCAAAGAATAACAGAACCTCCACGAACCAAGAGCAGGGTGATATATCTTAGCATTGTTTTAAATTATGTGTATGTGTATATGCATGTGATATGTGCACATGAATGCAGTAACTTGTGGTGGCCAGAGGTGCCTGTTCTTGGACCTAAAATTACAGGTGGTTGTAAGACCCTGACATAGGTGCTGGGAACTAAACTTGTAGCCTCTGCAAGAGTAGTATACACTCTTAACCACTGAGTCATCTCTCCAGCCCCAGGATGATGGATCTTAAAAAGCATTCAAGGACTATACAAAGCTCTCGAAAGTGAGAGGAGGGAAATTAAAAGGTCTAACTGAGAAGGAAGAATATTAAGAATTCTCACCCCTATTCACCAACCCGTCAGCACCTGACACAGGAGCAAAAACTATACAGAAGGAAACCAAGAGGAAACAGATTTAAAAGAATACAGGACAAATTCTGAAGGGCAAATATTAAAACAATGGCGAAATCTTAAGAGAGAAAAATAGATCCGGGTGTGGTTACACACACCTTTAATTCCAACACCCATGAGGCAAAGGCAGGTGGATCTCTGTGAATTTGAGGCCAGCCTGGTCTATAGAGTGAGTTCCAGGTCAGCGAGGCCTATATAGTTAGACCCTACTGATGGAGGGAGGGGGGTGTTAACAGAGAAAGAATGCAAGAAATTCCCAGAGTAGAAGAACTCATAAGTAAGTATCTAGCTTAATAAATGAAACAAAGAAGGGGTGGGGAGATGACTCAGCGGTTAAGAGCACTGGCTGCTCTTGCAGAGGACCTGGGTTGGATTCCCAGGACCCACATGGGGCTAACAAACGTCTGTAACTCCAGTTCCAGGGAATATTGATGCCTTTTTCTGACCTCCCCAGGCATTGCACAACATGGGTACACTAAACACACATGCAGGCAATACACATACACATAAAAATAAAATATTAAATAAATACATAAATAATACAAAGAAGAAAACTTACAAGGCACATAAACCATTGTGTAATTTCAGATCAGAAGGAGCAAAGAGAAAATTCTGCAAGTGAACAGGTAGAACATCAAATGTGTGGACTCAGGATGGTTTTAGATATCTTACCAGCAATACTTGAAACAAGAGGGAAATATGAAAACATCCTTCTAACAGAGCAACAAATCCCATGTAGATCCAGCTCAAGTATAAATCAAGTGCCTTAGAGGGAAGACATCTCTAGCCTTCCACAGTCTTAACAAGTTTGTTTCCCTGTGCATCCTTCCTCAGGAAATTACAGAAGGATGTGCTCCATAAACAGGGAGTAAATCAACAAAGAGACAGACATTAGATACAGAGTACAAGAGTTGAACCTAGAAAGGGGTGAAAAGGATGTTCAGGGGGGTGTTAATGGTGATAACAGCTATCCACAGGCACAATGGTCAAGTCAAGATGAGGCAGAGTATCTCTGAGATCTGTCACCACCAGAACTGCTGTCGATCCTTTTTTTTTTTTTCCCTCAAACCTGAAGTCAGGATTCCGGGTGAGCCTGGCTGAGATGGGTTGAGTTGCCTTTATCTGTCTGATGACATTGCTGCTTTTCTTGTTTTCTGGATAAATCAAGGAGGCTCATTTCACCCTGTAGGACTGTTTTGCTTTAGTCTGTTGTAGAAGCTGAATGTAGATTTTAATACAGAAAGACCAGGGCTGGAGAGATGACTAAGTGATTAAAAGTGCTGGCTGCTCTTGCAGAGGACCCCAGTTCTAGTCCCAGCACCCACATCAGGTGGCTCACAACTGCCTGTAATTCCAACTCCAGGGGATCCTACGACCTCTTCTGGACTTTGTGTGTACTGGACAGACATGCACAAACACATACTCATACATATGATGGAGGTTTCAATGAGAAATGTCTCCCGTAACCTCACGTATTGGAGCACTTGGTCCCCAACTCTCTCTCTCTCTCTCTCTCTCTCCCTCTCTCTCTCTCTCTCTCTCTCTCTCTCTCTCTGCTTTGTGTTTGGCATTAAAGATGTAAGATCTCAACTTCCAGATCCTGCCTGCTGCCAGAAAAGTGACCAATACACAATGTGCACATACATATAATTTTTTTTTCTTTTTGAGACAGGGTCTCCTTGTAGCCCCAGCTGTCCTGGAACTCACAAAGCTGGCCTCAAACTCACAAAGATCTGCTTGCCTCTGCTTCCCAAGTGCTGGGATTAAAGGCGTGCGCCACCACGCCCGGCTACATATAATTTAAAAATAAATTTAAAACTTTAAAAAAAAAAAAAAGTTTGGGCCAAATGGAGCCATGCTCTGGGATGCATTTTTCCCCAGGACTCTCAGTACTTGGCCCACACTACAGCCCCACCAGATGCCCAGCTATGGTGACCTGCTCTTGTCTGTATCCATTTGTTTCCTCAAGAGGCCTCATAATCCCTCGAGGAAGCTGACTTCAGTTTACCCAGAAGTTGTGTTCAGCCCCTCTCTAAGCACTTGCATGTAAGCATTGACCCTTCACTCTTGACTAGATCTGTACTTTCCAATACACAGTTTTAGAATATACACAGTGAGTGGTGAGACCCTATATCTGTGGATTAGTAAACATCTGGGGAGGAGGCTGGAAGTTTTACTTAGAGGAGCACTTGGAGGGCTTCCCTATGATGTTTGGTAATGTTCTGTTTCTTAACCTGTGGGAAGTACGTAGCAGGTGTTAGATGTAAAATGCCCCCAACTGCGTATGTTTAAGGTAATCTATACATATAACAATACAGTTAACAACCAGAATGTATGTAGCAAGTAGACACCAGAGCAGAGTCACCTTGTGAAGTATGAGATCATGTGTTCATGTGTCCTGGCTGAGCTTTGAGCAGAGGGAGATAAGAAAAGGGACACAGGGCTAGCTCAGTGGTTGAAGTGTTGGTCACACAAGCATGAGGACCAGACCCAGTAAATGCCAGGGGACTATGGCAGCATGCCTGTAATTCCAGCCTTGGAAGGCAGAGGGCTCCCCAGAGCAAGCTGGCCAGCTAAACTAGTCATATTGGTGAGCTCTGGTTTGATTGATAGACCCTGCCTCAGTAAATGGTGGAAGACTGATGGAAGATGATTCCAACATCAACTCCAGGCCTTCACATGCACATGCATGTATATGCAAGTGCCTCCACACATACAAACATGCGTGTACACATACACGCATGACACACACACGAATGGGAAAAGTAAAAAAGAAAAGAGACACAAGGCATGTCCTTCTCTCAACAACTCTGAGGAGGTAAGAGAAATAGCAACAAAACACTCAGCCAGCAGTCCAGAGCTGAAGGTTTCTGGGTGTTTCCTAGAGGGGTGTCACAATGGTTCCAACCCTGTTGGAGTGACCTGGAGTCTGTGAGACACCTTTGCTGTTAGTGAGAGGTGGCTGGCCGCATATTCTCTCTTCACTCATCCTGACCCACTGCCTGCCCGCTCCACCTTGACTCTTCAGAACGGCATCCCCCAGCCTCCTCTGTTCTTTATGTCTTAGGTGGGCTTTGCCAGTGAGAGGTGTTGACAGCAACCTAGAGGTCCAGAAGCAAGAGAGAAGAGTATTTCTTCACTTCTCCTCGCTGCTTACCTCCCTCTCCCTCTCCTTGTGTGGCAAGCACTTTTTTTAAACTTTATTTTTATTTATTTATTATTATTTTATATGTATTCATGTATTGCCTGCATCTAGGTAAGTGCACCCATGTCGTGCAATGCCCATGGAGGTTACAATGCATGTATTGCCTGCATCTAGGTAAGTGCACCCGTGTCGTGCAATGCCCATGGAGGTTAGAAGAGGCTGTTGGATCCCCTGGGATGGAGTTACGGACAGTTGTTAGCTGCCATGTGGGTGCTGAGATTTGAACCTGGGTCTTATTTGAACCCGGGTCTTCTGCAAGAACAGCCAGTGTTCTTAATTGCTGAGCCATCTCTCCAGCCCCAAATTTTATTTATTTTTTATTTATTTGTTTTTATTTTATGTGTATGAGTGTTATGCCTACATGTGTATAAGTACA
Organism: Nannospalax galili; assembly: GCF_000622305.1. Lineage (NCBI taxonomy): Eukaryota > Metazoa > Chordata > Mammalia > Rodentia > Spalacidae > Nannospalax > Nannospalax galili. The sequence continues at coordinate 293,052 of NW_008343842.1, read as the reverse complement.
CGTGTGTTATGCAGTGCCCACAAAAGACAAAAGAGGGCATCAGAGTCCCTGGAACTGGAGTTACTGACATCTGTAAGCCACCATGTGGATACTGGGATTAGCCCAGGTCTTCTGCAAGAACAGCCAGTGTTCTTAACCACTGAGCCATTGTTCCTGCTCCCTTTAATTTTAATTTTATTTGTGTGTTTTGACTGTACGTATGTAAGTGCACTACACACATGCAATGCCAGAAGAGGGTATTGGATCCCCTGGAACTGGAGTTACTGATGGATGTTAGTCACCGTGTGGGTGATGGGAACTGAACCTAGGTCCTCTGCAAGAACAGCCGGTGCTGTTAACCACTGAGCCATCTCTCCAGCCGATTTATTTATTTATTTATTTATTTATTTATTTATGGCATGGTCTCTTAATGGATCCTCAAGCTCACTGATTATGCTAGACTAGTAGGCCAGCTGGTCCCAGGGATGCATCTGCCTCCACCTGTCCAGCACTGGAATTATAAGCGCATGTTACCATATCCAGCTTTTATGTGGGTGCTGAGCATTGAACTAGGACTGAGCTATCTCCCCAACACTCTATTTCATTTGTGAGACAAGGTCCTGCTAAGTTTTCCAGGCTGGTCTTGAACTCACTCTGTAACCCAGGCAGGCCATGAACTTGAAATTCATCTGCCTCAGTCCCCCCCACCTAAGTGAGATTACAGTTCTGGGCAACCAGACTGGTTCTCTTACACACCTCCTACACTTATAACTAGCCCATCCCTAAATCCTCTTCGGTTAAAGGCACTTAGGTGCGTCTTCTGTTTCTCATGAGAACCCTGGATACTAGGTTACTACTGTTAAGGTGTCTCTGCCTAAGGGTGGGGAAAGGCTTTTCATATGCCTATGAGTTCCCAGGACTAAGAAGTCCTCAGAAGCGCAAGCGAGTCCCTCCTTCATGGAATGGAATTTCATACAGAGTTTCAGAGCCATCCCAAGTCTGCTCTGCTATCTCACCGTATGTCCACAATCGGCTCAAAACATTTTCCCAGTTAGCGCTGGATTTTTGTGCAGTATCTAGGCATTGATTCATAGCTGATGACGGTACTCCCAGCCACGAGGAGAAAAGTCTGGCACCTCTGACTTGTGGAATTTTTATCCCTGTCACACTTCTGACCCGCAGAAAAGGAAGGACGCAGCACTCAGGGGCATCCTCTGGTTTCTTTCACAGGGTGAGTCACAGGCTGACCGGCTCTTAGCATCTCTCATCACCTTCCTATGCCCTTCCCCCTGGAGATCAAAGCTCACCTCAGGAGAACCTCCTAGAGAGGAATCAGCGACGGAACCCCGGGCCAGGCAGGAAAAGCCAGTAAACAAAGAGTGACGCACTTGCAGAGGGGCTCTTCTGGGGGCTGTGTGAAGAGGGAAGTTGAGGAAGCTGTCCAGGATGGAGGGGGGCCCTGAGGGTTAGGATCACACCCATTGTTCCTCAGGGTTCCCAGGGACCCAAGGTAGGCCTCCAACAAAACAAGCTACCAGGAGGACAGGCTATTTGTCCTGATAAACACCAAGAGAAGGGAAGTGATTAGCCTAAGGAGGGTGGGATTCAATGGAATGTGCCTTATCCTGGGAATGGGTATATTTGGCTCCTAGGGGACCCCAGAGGAAGAGGGAGAAGAAGCCGGAACAAAAGGACGCAGGGCTGGATATTCTTATACGCAGGGAACCTGGAGGTGAGCAGACCTGTGTTTTAAAAAATATATATATGAGTAACAACCTTGGGCTACCGGAAGTCAACCAACAAATATCGGACTGTCTGCTAAAGGAGTGTGTATGTTCTTACCCACTGAGCCATCTCTCCAGACACAGCCCCCCTTTAAATTTTTTTTTATTTTAGGGGCTAGAGAGATGGTTCAGTGATTAAGAACACTCACTGCTTTTGCAAAGGACCTGGGTTCAGTTCCCAGCACTCACATGGCAGCTAGCAACCATCCTTAACTCCAGGGGATTTGACACCCTCTTCTGACCTCTGAGGGCATTGCACGATATACATGTAAAACAAAATAAAAATAATAAAATATTTTAAAAAGAAATTTATATTGAGTCTTGTTTCTCAGCTCTGTAACGTACCCTACTACTTAGTTCACTTAGGTACTTAGGGGCCCTACTACCTAAGTGCACTTTTGAGTGTCCAGTACACAGAAAGTTCTCCAAAACCCTTGCTCTTGTTAGGAAGATGTTCTATCAGCAAGGTAGATAAAGACTGGGAACAGGAAGAAGCAAGGTGTCCTGGGGATTCTTCGTTGTATTTTCAGACACCTGGCTTTAGTTAAAGCTCTCGAACAACGTTACCATGTGAACTTGAGCAAGGAACTCCTCATCTCTTGGCTAACATTTTGAAAGCAAAGAGTGGTGGTATGTGCTTGTAACCCCAGAGCTGGAAAGGAAGAGACAGACTCTGACTACCCAGCCTAATCTAATTAGCAAAATCAAAGTCAATGAGAGATCCTATCTCAAAATACAAGCTAGGTGACATCTGAGGAAAGCCAGCTAAGATTCACCCTGGCCTCTATACACATGCACACACAGAGTTATATTCAAGAAAATTCTCTGACTTAAGCATCATGCCAACAGAGTCCAAAACACTCAGTGTATTGGTTTAGAATTATCTATAAAGCCAGTTCTCGGAGCCAAATCAGAAAACCATCTCATAGCTTCAGAGCCCTGAGTTTCTTCTATTTGTTTTTATTCTTTCACCAAAAAAGCTCTCATTCTCGTAAAGTAAATTAGATTCCAGTTTCAGTTTGGTCACTCATTTACAGATCATTGTAAAGACATCTTTTGAAGCCAGGTGTGCTAGTGCACTCCTTTTATCCAGCACTCGGGAGAAGAGGCAGGCCTCTGTAATCTCTGTGAGATCTAGGCCAGCCTAGTCTATGCAGTGAGTTCCAGGCCAGCTGAGGCTACAGAGAGACCCTGTTTCAAAAAGACCAAAACAAAAACTAAACAAACCAAAGAGAAAAAAAAAAGAGACATCTTTTGTCCTTTAGTTTCCTCCTCTGGAAAGTGAGAATAATAATAGTCACTCTGTAGCATAATTACCAGAGCTTTGAGGGCAGAGCCTGGGTCCTGGCAGCCCTCACAAGGTAGGCTCAGTTATTTGTCCTCAATAAACCAACTAAATAGATGAGCAATAGTGACAAGCATAGAAAGGGGATGTTTTCAATGTGACCATAGTAGAAAGAGAGACAAAGAAAGCGGTCCAGTGGCTGCTCTCAGTTATTTGTCCTCAATAAACCAACTAAATAGATGAGCAATAGTGACAAACATAGAAAGGGGATGTTTTCAATGTGACCATAGTAGAAAGAAAGACAAACAAAGCGGTCCAGTGGCTGCCCCCAAATCCATCTTCAAGGTCTTGACATAAGATTTAAATAGAAGGCGAGAGGTGTGTATACCTAAGCAACCTTGGTCACGGTGTCCTACCCATTGCTGCCCATCATTGTCTCTCCTGGTCTTTCCTATTGATGTAGTTGATACGTTCTCAGAATTGTAAAATCTCTTTCTGGGAGACAAGTTCCTCCTCCTGATGGCACCAGGGTCTTTCCAACATGAGATTGCTAAGAAATTTTAATTCTTTAGAATCCATTGTCTTGGTCATCTGATAGCACAAGCTTCTCCCTTTAAAATATCTTCTCTTCTGCCAGGACAGTTATAGCAAGGGTCTGGACAGCAATACCAAGCAGAGGCTGGACTCGGGGTAGGCAGGAAAACACACTCGTAAGTACATATGCCTGCACGTCTACATTCTGTCCTTCCTTCCTAATTGGCTACTCCTTTTACCACTTTATCCACCAACGAAAGTCAGAAAAATTGATGTGGTTCCAAATGATTTCTCTCCATTTCCAAAAATCAAATATTTGCAGAAGAAAAGATTGACTACCATGGGGTTTAAATTATGCAAAGAGATGTATTTGGACACTAAAGAAACTCCTTTTTACATTGGGGGAGGGAGAAGGGGAGACAGAGAGACAGAGAGAAACATAGTACACATTTGGTATTCAGTGAAGTCTTTAACTTCCATGTGGCCAGAAGATTGGTCCATAACCTGTGGTGTGATGCTGACCAGTACTTGGCTTCAGAAAGCAAGGGTTCACCATGGTGGCAGGGAAATATTGAGCACGTGGATACACTGTGGAGCCAGTGCCACTCTAGTAGGGTGACCCCTGCTAATCCCATTCTCTCTGGAAGTCTCAGTTTATTCACCAGAAACACAGAGATGATATCATCAGCCTCATAATGTTGAAAGGAGTGTGACCATTTTATAAATGAACGACGAAGAGGTACTGGTGAGTGGGAACATTAGTATTGTCGATATAAAATTACAACTCTCACAGCAAACGTGGTTAATTCTAGAGCACAATCTGAGTGACCATGGCCTGGAAAGACAGATTTCAGTCATTCCAAATTCCATCCTCCAACATGGAGGCAGTTTCACGAAGTCTTTATAGTAACATAATAAAGAAAGTCATAAATCACGGCGCTTTTCAAATCCATTGGTGAAAACAGAAGTTAACAGTAAAGCAGAGAGATCTCAGCCATAGACCTCAGATGCTGTCTGATAACGTTCTCTTACTTAGTCTTCTGACTGGTGGAGACTAGAGTTTAGATAAGTTAATACATCCCCCAAAGTTTTATCTATTCGTCATGAAATTTGTGTTCCAACACAGAGGTGGGTAAGGAATGGTTATTTAGGGGGGCAAATATGGCCCAAGATAAATTGTAATCTGGACCTGCAACACTCCAACCTCCCTGCAATCACCAAAGTGCTAATCACTTTGGAGTTAAATCTGTTTTGCAGAAAGTTCCATTTGAAGACACAGGTTTTTTTTCTGAGAACTTTACTTCAAAGTTCACCCTATTGGCCAAGCATCATAGTTTGTGCATGTGGGGGCCACATAATATTTATTCAATATTATAATGTCTCTTGTTGCTAGGAAGGGCTCATTCTTAGGACCCAATGTAGATGAGGGTGGGTAGCAGGCAGGACAGCTGTCTTCAGTGTAATACCCCGAGCCCCTCCATTTTGTATAAGTTTAACTGCTCAATCATCTGGTCGTAGGACCACCCCTAAGAAGGTGGGTTATGCTAAAGAGATGAGGGGACCTAGTGTGTAAATGAGTTAGCGAGTTTTTCCTGCCTGGAATCCTGCCTACTAGCGCAGAATTTCCGGACGAGCCACAGTCACGTAGTCAGTGAATTTTCCCACTTTTCTGAATTCTTCAGAGAAGCATAATCTTGCCTTTTCTTCTCTATATCTCTTTTCTAAACATGCTTTTTTTTAAGGCTTTGGGCTGCCTCTAGAATCTTGTATTTCTTTACTTTCTCTAAAACTTCCTTCTTCCAGACATGTGGCTACCATTTCCTTTTTATTAGCAAAATACAAATATTGTTTAATTAATTTTTTAAACTCAACTAATTGTACTGTATAGGACCCTTAAATAATCAAGAAACAGCAGAACTTGGCTGCGCTTAGTGGCAGGCATCTTAATCCCAGCACTTGGGTGGCAGAGGCAGAGGCAGGTGGATCCCTGTGAGTTTGAAGCCAGCCTGGTCTACATAGTGAGTTTCAGGTCAATCAGGGTTACAAAGTGAGACACTGTCCAAAACTAAAACAAAAAAGCAAAAAAGAAAGACCAGCACTTAAGGCATAAAACACCTTAATGTTGTTATTAGAGATTGATGTCTTTTGTACAATTAGAATAAGAAGAGTTAACCCAAATGTTTGACTACTTTTAGATGGAGTAAACTGGGTTAAAGTTTCTTTGTTAAATATCTGATCATGTTATAGGGCCTTTTACAATGTTTGACTTTTATAATATTTGGCTGTAAAAATTTGGACTTAAAATATAGGTTACCCCCGCATAGAGGTTTTTTTTTTTTTAAAAAAAAAAAAAAACTTAAAATAAGTTTTTCTTTTCAATTTAAAACTGGATTTAGCCAGGCATAGTGGTGCACACCTTTAATCCCAGCACTCAGAAGGCAGAAGCAGGGGGATTTCTGTGAATTTAAGGCCAGCCTGGTCTGCATAGTGAGTTCCAGGACATCTGGGGCTACAGGGAGACCTTGTCTCAAAAAGACCAAAAGAAAAGAAACTGGATTTAAAATATATATATACTAAATGATGAGGAATTTTTTTTTCAAAGTAAAAACATTTGAATCTTTTAAATATGAAAACCAGTTTTGAGTAAGGTAGGTATTCTGGGTAAGCAAACAAACATACTTAATGAAAGGAAATACTACCATCATTTATAACTTCATTTAAACCAAGATTAGCATTATTTTATCACTTTGGAGTGTACCAAGTGAAATATTAAATACTGGAAACAAATTTTAAAATGGCTAATTATAAAAGGGTTCAAGAAATATTAAAAAGTAGGGGCTGGAGAGATGACTCAGCCGTTAGGAGCACTGACTGCTCTTGCAGAGGACCCAGGGTTAGTTCCCAGCACCCATACGGTGGCTAACAACCATCTGTAACTCTAGTTCCAGGGGATCTGATGCCCTCTTCTGACTTCCTCGTACATGCAGGCAATATACTCATATACATAAAAGAATAAATAAAATATTTTTAAACAGAAACAAACGGTAAGAGAAGAGAAATGCTCCATGTCTTGGGGTACTCAATTGTCAGTGTAGTTGAAGATAAGTACCATGAAGTGTTTCTGAAGTCCACATGCATATGTTCTCAGATAATGCCGGCACATGTCTGATGTGAGACTATGACTCTAAATATTCACCTCCTTGAGTTTTGTAGTACACAAGTTGGTTAAAAGTACCTGGATACAGTCTTTTTCCCTTAGCCAGAATGAAGTCTGGTATGACATGCTTTCTTTTGTTTTTTTTTTTTTTTTTTTTTTTTTTTTGCTTTCTTTTTATTTAATGTGTATGAGTGTATTGTCTGCATGTATGTAAATACACCCATGTCACAGAGTGCCCACAGAGGACAGAAGAGGACATTGGATTCCCTGGAACTGGAGTTACAGATGGTTGTTAGTTGCCATGTGGATGCTGGGATTTGAACCTGGGTCCTCTGCAAGAACAACCAGTGCTCTTAACTGTTGAGCCATCTCTCCAGCCCTGCTTTTTTTTCTTTTAATAGATGAAATCATGTTTTTTTTCTTCATTCTTCAAGAAAGACTCTACAGCTAATTTTGAAAATTTTAGTTATCATATTTATAAGTCCTTGTTTTTCTAAGCCATTTTTGTAAACATTACTAAGAATAGATCAATACTTAAGAAAATGTTGTGAACAGAAACTCAAGGTATTGAATTTTGATCTCAAAAATTTAATATTTGTATTATAATCAACTTAGCTATAATCATATCTACTTTTTTAAAGTTTTATTTTTGTGATCTTTCTACCATACTTTAACTTTCTAATGTTATTTTCAGTTCGGAACAATCTTTTACTTACCATACAAAGTCTTTTCTCAAACAAAACATATATTTATTTTATTTGAATGAGTGTTTTGCCTGTGTGCAAACAGTATCGTGCAATGCCCACAGAGGCCAGAAGAGGGTGTCAGAGTCCTTGAAACTGGAGTTGATGATGCTTGTTAGCCACCATTTGGGTGTTGGGAATCAAACCAGCAAGCCCAGTGATCTTCCTATCTCCATACACAGCCCCCCCCATGTCCTATGTTGGGGTTCCAGGCATATGCAGGACCATGACCCCAGCTCTTTACATGGATACTGGGACCCAAACTAGCCCTATTGCTATAAACAAACTCTTAACCACTGAGCCATTTCTCCACCCCCAAATCCCCACCTCTTAGAGAGTCCACTACCCCCAATGGTGCCATCCACTGGGAATCAAGTGGAGGGACACTAAAGATTGCCTTAGGTGAAGAGTGGAGTTTTCAGTCTGTTCCCTAGGAAGCTGTGTCTGGGTCTCTGCTGGTGGCATATTCAAGCCTTGAAGCCACCGAGCCGGTTTCAAACCTGTTTGTGAAGTACCTTCACCAGAGGCACCTGATTGGTTTATCATCTCTGGCTCTGGGAACATTTCCTTACAATAAGCAGTGACATTTACAGCTTGGTGAAGTGCAAGGGAAACATTTTTCTTGCTGACTCCTCTTTCTCTAGCTAATGAAGTGGTCATTATAATCTTTCAGAGGTGGACTCTGGCTGCAATTCCCGTAGGAAACACTCTGCAAATGTCAGACACCTGACAGTTCTGGGAAAGTGTACAAAGTTGGCTGCTTGAAATCTGTAAAACTCAATTCTTGTTGTACAACCAGGGCTGACTTTGCCGACGTGCTACCCTTGCTGTCCAGCAGTCCTCTGCTCAAAAGGGCCTGCCCTTAGTATATGAATAGCATCCTATATTACAGACTGACACTGCACAATATAAAAGAATAAAATCCATGCTAATCATTTGGCACCATCATTTTTCTTTATGTAGAGGGTTTTAAATAACAAAACTACCATGACAACTTAAGGGGCCTTGAGAAAGGGAAAGGCTTTCTGGTTTTGTTCATGTGGTGACACTTTCCTCCTGTATTTTGAGCCAGGAGGCTTGAAATGACCCAAGCACGGACATGAAAAAAAGACTTTTTCTTTTTCCTACAGGGCTACCTCTCAATGACCCTCTCTCCATCCTTCTGTGTGTGTCTTCCTCCTCCTCCTCTTCCTCCTCCTCCTCCTGTTCCTCCTCCTCCTCTTCTTCCTCCTCCTCTTCCTACTCCTCTTCCTCCTCCTCCTCCTCCTCTTCTTCCTCTCCCTTTTCTTCCCTTTGTAGTCTTCTTTTCCTTCTCCCTCTTTTTCTGATACAAAGTAGCCAAAGCTGGCCTCCAACTCACCAAGTAGCCAAGGATGACCTTGAATTCCTGGTCCTCCTACCTCTATCTCCTGGATGCTAGGATTACAGGCATGTGCCAGCACGCCCAGTTTACGTGGTGTTGGGGCATGAACCCAGGACTTTGTGCATGCTAGGTGAGTGCTCTACCAGCTGAGCTCCTCTCTGTCTGCCTCCTTCGCTCTTATCACCTCCAGTTTCCTCTCCTGCTGCAGAATTCCTGGAGAGATTAGACTAGAGTCACCAGTGGCTCAGAATTTGGAGACCTATTTACACCCTTCCCTGGCATTGCAGTCCAGAACAGCAGTGAACACGGCTCAGCCACACAACAACTTACTCTGTCAGGCTTCTCTGAGCTGCCGCTTGGCTAAGTGGGGATTTCCTATGGAGAGTGTGTTTAGTGACCCAAGATAGTCACAAAGCACTGCCTAATTGTTCCCTTTCTGAAGACTCATAAAACACAACTGCATGCATGGTCAAAGTTCTAGCAGTCCCGTAACAAAAGACAGATGAGCTGGGCATGGTGGTGCAAGTTTAAGCCCAGCACCCAGTAGGCAGAGGCAGGCAGATCTCTGTGAGATCCAGGCGAGTCTGGTCTACATAGTGAGTTCCAGGCCAGCTGAAGCTACAGGGAGACCTTGTTTCAAAAAGACCAAAAAATTAAAATAAAATAAATATAGATGAAGCATATACTTTGATTGACTGTGATAAACCCAGAATTTTCCAAAGTTCATATTTTTCCAAATTGGTTTTGACCACCTTCTGTGCAGAACACCACTGAATGGCCTCAGAGTTGCCAGCACTTACAAGCCTGGCTCAGGTCTCACACCCTATAGGTTTAAATCATGCTTTATCAGGGACCGATAGAGTCTCATAATCTCTTTATTCTTCAGTTTTCTCCTAGGTGACATGACATGAATAATCCCGTTTTATTGGGAGAATTTAAAAGATCATGAAAGATGTACACAGCAGGCACTTCATAAAGGCAAAAGCCACTGCTATTCTGCTGTTGTTTGAAACAGTCTTACTGTATAACCCAGGCTGGCCTCCAGCTCACTGTGTAGCCTAAGCTGGCCTCAAACAGCTATCGTCCTGCTTCAGCCTCCCGAGTATTGAGATCACAAGAGTGTGGTTTAATATTGATTGCAGGCATCTAAAAAAATACCCTCACAGAAACATGTAGCTTAACAATGGGGCATCACAGCCTGTATGCAAGTTGACACAAACATTAACCACCACAGACCTACTGTATTACAACACAGCTTCTGCTTCAGGCTCCTGAGCATTGAAATCACAGGCTGCTGTGGTTGTTAATGGCCCCCAAAGTGTTCTCCCTTTACAAGCTGTTCCTGCCTCTGTAGTCACATGCTGTCTGTCTTTCTGTCTGTCTTCATGTCCCCTGAGTCATCTGTCTCTCTGTTTTCTCAACCCTCAACTTGGGACGCATTACAAAGTCAGTACCCATCAGCCCAGTAACTCATACCCATGGTCCCATCTACAATACTAGGGATTATTTTGCTGGTTTATTTTTCTAATCACTCTCCTGAATCAGGATCCCAGTGGGGAGTGAGCTAGGGGAGGATCGAGGGCCACATCTGTAGCCCTGAGATGAAGACTATGTAGCCCGTGTTCTCATTGGAAAAACACGTTTGTCGAAGATGTCCTTTTAAAATGTATGCACGTGTTTATAGCTATAAAAATAACAATATGATGAAAGATGTCTGGGCCACTCCTGAGAGAGAGAGAGAGAGAGAGAGAGAGAGAGAGACAGATCAGTCCAGTCCAGGGCTGAGCGACAGTCAGAGAGAACATCACGTTCATGGAAGATTCCCAATAGGGGAACTACATTCTACACATAGATAGCCATCCAAAGCTAGAACACAGGTGTGGATGATGAAATGCCCTGTGTGGTCCATTGCCTGTGAGCTGAGGTTTTCTCCTCCTTACGTAGTTCATCACACAGGCTCTTTTCACAGGACCTTGTCTTTCTCAGTCAAGACCTGTTGAAGAGGATCCAGGGCCCTGACTAATCTGATAACCATTACATAACCCAGGCTGGCCTTGCATGTGTGGCAGTCCTCTTATCTCAGCCTCCAGACTGCTGGGATTACAGATGTACACTGCCATGTCCAGTCAGCAACTTGACTTAATATGAGGCACGAGAGGCTTACAGGAGGGTCAGATGGCAGGGGTCACCTCAAACCTAATGGTTCAAGGCCATACCTCTAAGCTATGGGCTGTTGATGCTGCTGCTGCTGCTGCTGTCACCATGGAATGACTCCACAAAGCTGGTGACCATCGGCCAGAGCCTGGATCCACATCTGCTTAGTCATTTTACTTCTTCCTTCCAAATCTTGACTGACTCAGCCTAAGTCACTTTAGGTGCAAGAGAGTCCAGGAGTCCACATTTAAATCTTCCAGAATTTTTAATATGGACAGAGGCCAGGGTACACAGAAGAGAGTAAACTGGACTCCAGGACACTATCTACACAAAGCCAGGCCAGCTTCTATTGATGAAGTGCCTACAATTTGCCAGATACTTTTATTGGGGGATTTATATGGATATCCAATTATATTTCCATAACAGGAAGATACAGTAATAGCCCCATTTTATAGATGATAAAACTGAAGAATGATGAGATTCCATAAAAGGCTCAAGGTTTATACTGGTTAATGTATATGTCAGCTTGCATACAGGCTGTGATGCCCAATGTTTAGTCTACAAGTTGCTGTAAAGGTATTTTTTTAATGTGTGCAATAAATATTAAATCATAGGACTTTTGATAAAGCAGATTACCTTCCATAATGTGGTTTGGATTTCCTTCAATCAATTTAAGACGTTAAGAGAAAACCTTGAGGTTCCTTAGAGGAGGGAGGAATTAGGTCTTCAGACTTCTGAGACTCAAAACAGCAACCTGGACTCCTGGGGGAATTTCTGACCTGTGGAAATGATCTTGTGAGTCATTTCCTGTAAGGAGGAGGGAGGGAGGGATGGAAGGAGGGAGGGGGGAAGAACAAAGAGGGGAGAGAGAGAGAGAGAGAGAGAGAGCATGTTCTAAATCTCTGCAAAGTTTCTCCTTGGATATTGAGCAGTGAATGCATGGGAGGGTACAAGACCCACCTGAAGAATGAGAGGAAAACGGGGGATAGGTGAGATGACTCACTTGATAAAATGCTCGTCACAGCAAGCACAAGGACCTGAGTTCAATCCCTAGCATCTACATAAAGAGCCAGGCATAAGCCAGGTGTGATGGTACACATCTTTAATCCCAGCTCTCAGAGGAAGAGGCTGGAGGATCTGCACGAAATCAAGACCAGCTTGGTCTACATAGTGAGTTCCAGGCCAGCTGGGACTACAAGGAGACCCTGTCTCAAAAAGACAAATAATAAATAAATAAATAAATAAATAAATAAATAAATAAGGTGGATGTCTCCTGAGGAATGACATCCAAGGTTGATCTCTGATTCCACACGCACATGCATATGTGTACATATATACCCCCCAACAAACACACACAGACACACACACAATGTAATAATGTAACTGTTGTCACTTAGATATGTGGTTACACTTATATGTAATTATACCTCAATAACTAGATAGTAAAAATGCACAAAAAAAGACAAGAACAGTCAAGTATATAACAACATATATGTAAATCATGGCTTGAAAAAAACAAAATAGAAGTCACGTAATAAGTTTTTAAAGGGGCTGGAGAGATGGTTCAGTGGTTAAGAGCACTGGTTGCTCTTACAGAGGACCGAGGTTTAATTCCCAGCACCTACGTGGCAGGTAACAACATCCTTAACTCCAGCTCCAAGGGATCTGATACCCTCTTTTGATCTCTGCATTGCATGACACGGGTGCACTTGCACACCTGCAGGCATAATGCTCATACACATAAAATAAAACAATAAACAAAATATAAAAATAAACAGGCTTTTAAAGATACATTTCATCAACACAATGAATAGAAAGTCAATCACTGGAACCTTTCAGAAACCGAGAAAAGGCTTTGGTCTGTCTGTGCAAAAGAAAACAGTTAATTTCAGAAAAAAAGCAAACAAACAAGAATTCTCATTACTGAAACACATGCTGGCAGAATCACAGGATTTTAGAGATAAAGAATCTGGGCGATGAGATTAAAAAGACCCAGAGAAGTCACTTGCTGACTTCAGACTTCTCTAAAGCATATTCAACACTACAATAAATCCTGAAAATTCCATGGTAGCTAACAATTGTCTGTACCTCCAGTTCCAGGGGATCCGACGCCCTCTTCTGACCTCCGTGGGCATTGCCTAACACAGGTGCACTTACATACATGCAGGCAATATACTCAAACACATAAAATAAAAATAAAATATTTAAAAATAAAATAACTTGGATGATACCTGAGGATAGTACCAAAAGTTGACCTCTGTCCTTGATCTCTACAAGCCTGAACAACTCACACACAAAGAAATCACTTTAAAAGTGTCAGATTTTCCTTGGGGACAAGTCGAGATATTTTAACAGCAGTTATATTTTATTTTATTTTTATTACTTTTATTTATATGTGTATGCGTGTATTACCTGCATGTAGGTAAGTGCACCCGTGTAGTGCAATGCCTTCAGAGGACAGAAGAGGCTGTCGGGTCCCCTGGAACTGGAGTTAAGGGTGGTTCTTAGCTGCCATGTGGGTGCTGGGATTTGAACCCAGGTCTTCTGCAAGAACAACCAGTGTTCTTAACTGCTGAGCCATCTTTCCAGCCCCAGCAGTTGTATTTTAGATTCTGTAATCATTGTTCATTTTCTGTCCTTATTGATCAGGCATTTGTAATGAAACCTGCAGAGGTGGTATGCTGTCATGCCTTGCTTCCAAATTCTTCATCCCCAAAGTGTGTATCACACGTGTAGAAAAATGCTAAAGAACTCACAACCGAGAAATTGTGATGAGGTATATATGATGTCTGTTTATATGAATATTTCAACTTTGTGTAAGGATGAAGTTACCAAAATATAAAGCTATCCCGATCAGAACAGAACGTCAAGGCAGCAAAGATATCTTTTAGAAGAATCAGGACCTGAAATAAACATCTCCCTCAGGAAGTATCTGGGCTTAAAGATACAATCAAATGACTTGAAATAGCTCACATGCACAGGAAGATGATCTCGACAGTGGGAGAGCCGAGTAAATAACAGAATACCGGACAACTGCAAAAGCTGGAAATTGGTGGAAAGCTAATACAGTTTTATTGGTAACTTTATAAAAACTTCTGGCGGGAGGGGTGGGGAAGATTCCCTAATAAAGATAAGCCACCAAAGTGAAGATGATCGACTAAGTTAGTATGGAAGATTGCAGTGAACGCCATACTGAGCTCAGGAAATCAATCAAATCCTATCTGCATCCTCAGAGAGTCCTGAAGAGGCTCTTGTCACACAAACAGGACAGAATGGCCATCCTAAAGGATGACCCTGGATGAAGAGATAGAGAGATGGAGAAGACACACAATAGGTACTTCTTGCACAAAATGAAGAATGGTTGAAAAGACAATCTGTTTCCAATCTGAAGTGAGAGATGAGGTGTCTGGGAGGTGTGATCTGGAGTCACAAAGGACATGAACCCTGAGCACCACAGGGTACCGCATCTCATCAGAGTTCATCTGGAGGAAGGATGCATACATAACCTTGCATCAGGAGTCCGGGGTCTTCATAACTGTGACAGGCAGAGAGTTCAGGGCTGCTGGAGAACAGACAAAGGGAGAGGAGAGCTCTCCGCAGGAGGGAAAGCAGAAGCTTATTAGCAGATAATTTAAGAACAGGGGGATGAATTACAGGGGTGAGACCAAGATCTAATAAGACCCACATGCTCCTAATGATCAAAGAGTCCATGACTGCAGAAAGGGCTCTTCCTGGAGAGAAGAGATCTGCGGGGCCAGCCTGGGGAAGAACAAATACAAACAAAGCCAAGAGGCCAGAGTTTCAAACACCGGTGGCATGACTCCATGAAGACACGACCGCCAAATCTGGCTACGGAAAGCTCCGTGAGACCGAGATGTTCTGGTGCGCCTGCCGGAGAACTGGAGCTGTCGTCTGTCAAGCGCCAACTGCAGAATTAAATGTTGGATTCAGTGCAAACTGAAAGCGCCTGCCGGAGAACTGGAGCTGTCGTCTGTCAAGCGCCAACTGCAGAATTTGTTGGATTCAGTGCAAACTGAAGAGGGGAGTCACTTACAGAATTGGGGGGACAATGTGAGGAGCAACACTAAAATAGACAGTTTTATCCTTTCCTCTAAGGTCTCGCCAAGATGGCAACATGAAGCGTGAAGCCACACCGTCTGATTCATAGGGCCGTGTGCAAGTACCCAAGTTGCCTGGCCTAGAAGTCAGCCCTGATTCTGTCCCCCGTGTTACGTCATCTTTGCTGGAATCCTTTTTAAGAGGGGGATCTGCCTATGGATCGGCCTCTGCCTAGTTCTGGACTCTTCTACCATGAAGGATGATGTATATGAACCAGTGTGACCTTACCCACAAGAGGCTATTACCACCTCTCCTCACTGGTCCTCCTGAGGATCCCTCCACCTGAGGTTTGCCTCCCCTTTAAGAGCAGCTTTCCTGCACTGTTCCCAGGAATAAGGATGCACGAGGCATTCCATGAAAACCAGGCTTTTAGGCTCTTGTTTCTTTGGCCTAAAATTGCATAGCCCTCTGGCTCCCTAGACCTTCGCCATTGCTACCCACAGAGCTGCCTCCTCCACCTCTTAGCACGTGCTGTGCCTCATACGATTGGCTCTTGGTGTCCTATGCAGGACAATTCTTGGGCTTTTCTTGGACTTTGAGCATGAGTGCTGAGTGGATCTTTTTGGAAATTCCATATGCTTCCAAATGAAATGTGCATTTACTTTGAACCTTAGATGTGTGTTTAGCATCTTAAAGGCTCTCTCTCTTTTCTCTTTGCTGACTAAACAGGTTCACTCTGAGCTTCATGGCTTCATGTTTCTTCACATAGAGATTACCTCAGAGGGGCTGGAGAGATGGGTCAGTGGTTAGAGATCTTGGTGAGCAAGCATGAGGACCAGAGTTCAGATCCCCTGAACCCACACAAATGCTGGGTGGACACAGCAGCCCTTCTGTAATTCCAGCCCCAGAAGACAAAGTCAGGGACTCCCCAGAGCAAGCTGGCTAATGAGACTAACCATATCAGTGAGCTCTGGTTTAATTGAGAGACCCTGCCTCAGTGAATAAGGTGAAGAGTGATCCAGGATGATTCCTGACATCAGTCTCTGGCCTTTATATGCATACCACACACATACACGCCTACCCACACACTCATGTGCCCATACACACGCAAACATGTACACACATACACACACATGCACACACACACACACACATGAAAATGGGCAAAGGAAAAAAAAAAGATCATGTTCTAGCTTTCTCCTGCTACATATCTTCTTTAAGAATGAACAGGGGAGCTGGAGAGATGGCTCAGTGGTTAAGAGCACTGGCTGCTTTTCCAGAGGACCTGGGGTTCGATTCCCAGCAACCACATGGCTAACAACTGTCAATAACTCCAGTTCCAGAATATCTGCCACCCTTTTCTGACCTCCACAAGCATTACACCACACAGAACATGGGTACACTTACATACATGCAGGCAAAGCATTCATATACATAAAATTGAAAAAAAAAAAAAAAAAGAATGAGTAGCCCTGTTCTTCCTCAGTGTCTACACTTTGGGTAATTACTTAACATTTTCAATGTTGTGAAAATACAATGTGTTTGTTAAATGCTTTTTCTTTTGCAAATTCTGAAAATAGAAAAACAAAAAGCTGATCTCAACTATCTGAGATGACTTCATCGATGAGTATAAACAACAGGCCCCTTTTGTCAACAGCTTACTGTGTGCCCTGAGCTAACATCAATAACTGAAACCACAGCCACCCACCTGGGGCAACTGAAGGAGCTGAAGCCACAGCAGCCACCAAGCCCCACGCATCTGCCAAAGAACAAGACTTTCAGCTCTTCTGCCTTGCCAAGATCCAGGCCCTCCCTCGGCCCCCCACAAACCATCCTTCTCTGAGCGCCTTCCCTCCTTCATATTTCCACTCACTACTCCCCTGCCTGCCACTAAACTGTGTTCTTCTTTTTCCAGAGAACAAATTTTATGTGGATCATTTGGCCCAGAGGTTTTGAAAACTGCTGGGATCAAGGATAAGGGCAGACTGTGAAATTATACATTCTTCCTCTGTGGCTGCTGCTATTCAAGGCAAAACTTCTGGAAGTCTCAGGCTAGTGCCCTGCAGGCTCTTAATACCCAGTGAAGTTCAAATTCCTGGTCCTACTACCTATTTTCCAGGAAGGGAAACTGGGTCCATGAGGTCATACCGGTTAGAAACAGTTGGAGGAAGGACCAACCCCTAGACCTGTTCAGTGTGTGTGTGTGTGTGTGTGTGTGTGTGTGTGTGTGCAATGCCTAAAGAGACCAGAAGAGGTATCAGATCCTCCGGAACTGGAGTTACAGACAGTTGTGAGACACCAGATGTGGGTGCTGGAATCCCAACTCAGGTCCTCTGCAAGAGGAGTGTGCACTTGCAACTGCTGAGCCATCTCTCCAGCCCCCACATCTGTTTATTCTTAGCTCATCCTGAGTCCCTGTACCATGGTGTCAATTCCCTTTGCAAATTTCAGGGTCTGTGTTTTTGTCCTCAATCACCTTATAAGCTCCAAAGAATAGGGACTCCTAGGAATCAAACTGAGTGGTTAACACAGTGCTGGTTTAAGGCAGTAAACCTTCTGTCAGTACATGGACCAATGAATGAATGAATCAGTAAATCAATGATCAGGGCTCTACGATGAGTTCTTCCAACTTTGCAGCTCACTTTCAGTTGACTTTTATGTTTCTTTATTATATAGCTCAATGCCATTCTTCTCGGCAAAAGGCTGGGTTTGGAAAAATCACAGAAGTCAGGCAGATGGAACAAAGGGGTTCCAGTGGATCTAACACCCCAGCCTGCTTACTCATGTAGACCAGGCAGGGTCCCCAGAAGAATGACACCCCAGCAGAGCCATAGCCCTTTCTAGCTTTAGCACCACATTGCCACCATCACCCCTGTGTTAATGCCTTTGCCTGTAGCTGTTCCCGCGGGCCCAAGGTCAATTTGATCTAGTACTTATAATGATCTGTTGCTTCCTATTTGAGCTGCTGTTGCTTTGATTAGCAAAACACCCACCAGCCCTGCTGAGGTGAGGGGCTAGCAGGCGGAAGTTCATTAGTCTTTATGGCCTGGGTAATATTTCATGTTGACACAGTGGGTGGATCAGCCAACACATACACCAACTTTTCTGTGATGCATGGCTGGCTGCAGGCTATTTTAATGGTTTCAGTATCACATGATGGCTGCTCGATGAACTGAGACATGTAAATACCTTGACACTTGGGTGGGGGGGAGGGATCTTCCGCACAGGCAGAAATGTCATCAGAAATCACCAAAGTTCATTTTGCTAGAATAATATTCTCTCTCTCACTCTTGCTCTCGCTCTTGTTTCCCTATAGCCCCAGCCTGGAACTCTATGTAGCTGGCCTCTATGTCACAAAATCTGCCTGCCTCTGCCTCCCAAGTGCTGGGATTAAAGGTGGAAGCCATACACCTGGTCTGGAAAATGTTCTCATTGGGCAGTACCTCTTTCCTTCCATACCCCAACCCCACGTTTCAACCTGCATGGCCTGGACTTTCTGAAAGGAGGAGTGTCAATTAAGTTTGACAAGTATTTGACAAGTTGGAACATCCAAAATGAAAGAGTCCTGCAGATCTCTGAGTCTTTTCTGAGGCTCAGAGAGGAGATACTAATATTCCTCTAAGAAGTAACTAATTATTTGGGATAGTGCTGCCTCTGATCCATAAGGTACTTTTTTACAGGTAGACTAAGTTGCCCCTCCCCCACCATGGTGTGGCCAGCACTCTGAGCCTTGTGGTTTGCGTGTGATTCTGCGTGTGGTGTTGTGTGTATATGGCATGTATACATGTTCGTGTGAGTGTATGCATGCGTGTGCAAATGCATAAGTGTAGAGGCCAGAGGTTGACATTGGCTGCCATCCTCCATTACTCTCTGCCTTACTTTTTTGGGAAAGGGTCTGTCAATCAGCTTGCTGATTCAGGTAGGCTGGCTAGCCAGCGTGCTCCAGGGATTTACCTGTCTCCACCTCCAGCGAAGGCATACGTGTGCCCTTGCGCCTAACTTTTCCCGTGAGTGCTGGGGATCTGAACTCAGGTCCTCGTGCTTACACAGCAAGCTCTTTACCCACTGAGCTGTCTCCCTAGCCACACACCCTGATCTTTTGTTGACCTCTATCTAGCCCCCTCTATAGAAAGCTGTGCCTGGCCCCACTCTGGGAAAAGCAGAAACGTTTACCCAAGGAAAGATGAAAGGGGAGAAAAAGAGCCATAGCCAACAACCTCAGGAAGTTCAAAAGTGAAGTTTTGTGAAAAAAAAACAAAATGACGGCACCTCAGAAAACCAGTGGCGAGGAAAAGATAGCACAGTGTGCTGGAGTCCAGTTAGTTTGCTTAAACAATATTAAATTCCAAGCTGGGCGTGGTGGTGCACACCTTTAATCCCAGCACTTGGGAGGCAGAGGCAGGTAGATCTTTGTGTTCGAGGCCAGCCTGGTCTACATAGTGAGTTCCAGGACAGCTGGGGCTACAAGGAAACCCTGTCTCAAAAAAAAAAAAAACCTATTAAATTCCAGAAGAAAGGAGAAAGCAGACCTGCTTGTATTGGTTGGAGCTTACAGAGAAGGGCGGGCAATTATATTAGAGAAGCACGTAAGTCTGTGTTTGCTGAATAAAGAAGCAATCACAGAGATAAAGGTGGGCATTGTCCCCAAATGGAAAGCATGGCTAAATCATTCATCAACTTCTCAAGCAGAGCCCAGGCACTTACCTGATCTGCAGACAAATAAGGGGGTTGATTTTAAAAAAATTTAAAAAATTAAAAAAAAACCTTGTTATCTCATATAGCCTGATTCCTTTGCCTCTGGCTAATTTGGATTGATCAATCTCTGCAGGAGGCTATAAAACCCTTCCTTTACCCCCATAAACCTTTGGAAGGACAGATGGTCACTCGTTGGCAAGGGAAGTCTGAATTTTCACTGCACTCCTGTGGTGGGGGTGGGGAGAAGCCTGGGGGCTGTGGGGTGTGTTGACAGCAGGGAAGCAGGGTCAGCTCTCCTCAGGGATGGCTTCCAGTAGAGGGGTTTGCTTGCCACCAGTCCTGAAGACCTGAGTTCAATCACCAAGACCCCCGTGGTGGAAGGAGAGAACCAACTCCTGAAAGCTGTCCTCTGACCAATAATTTCCCACTCAACTTTTTTTTGATAACTTGGGAATAAATGCAGAGAGTCAGACACTTGCAGAGTGATTACTGCTGGTCTGGGTTCTGAGTACAAAATGTTGCCTGGAAGTCTTTGCATTCCATCCTTTTACTACAGCAATGAATTTCCATAGGAGGTTTTCATTCCTGTAACTCAACTACGTTTGCCTTTACATATTTTATTTATTATTTTTATTTTATGTGTGTGAATGGGTGTATTGCCTGCTTGTGTGTAAGTGTACCTGTGTCGTGCAATGACTGTGGACATCAGAAGAAGATGTTGGATCCCTTGGAACTGGAGTTACAGATGATTTTTAGCCATATGCGGATGCTGGGAATGGAACCCGGGTCCTCCAAAGGAGGAGTCAGTGCTCTTAACCACTGAGGCATCTCTCCAGCCCCCTCCATTACTTTCTCCTTTAGAGACAGGCAATAAACACTTGTATACCTTTCCCTTGAATTTCCTAAAACCTGAGTGGGCTCTGCTAGAAGGTTCCCTGGATCTCTTGAACTCTGGGGTGATGGAGTCTCTTTTCTCTGATTCATCACAACAAGATTGCTTATTAAGCTAGCTGACTGCTATATAGATGGGAAGCATCGCTAGTCACCAAGCGGGTCATAAGCTAGAGGTAGAGCTCCAGGATTGTCATAGTTAACCTCAGCGGTCAACTTGACACAAACCTAGAGTCACCTGGGAAGAGGGAATCTCAACTGAAGAATTCCCAGACCAGATTGGGATTGGCCTGTGGCCAGGTTTGTGAGGCATTTTCTTAATTGCTAATTGATATAAGAGGGTCCAGCCCACTGAAGGTGGTGCCATTCCTAGGCAGGTAGGTCTGGGCTGTATAAGAAAGGTAGCTGAGCAAGCCAGGGGAAGCGAGCCAGTAAGCCACATTCTTCCATAGTCTCTGCCTCAATTTCTGCCTCTAGGTTCCTGCCTTGAGTTCCTGTCTTGACTTCCCTTAGTGATGGACTGTGACCTGGGAGTTGTAAGATGAAATAAACACTTTCCTCCCCAAGTTGTTTTTGGTCAATGTTTTATCACAGCAACTAAAAGTGAGCTAGAACCCCCCACACCAAAAGAAAGGGGTGAGGGGTGATCCTACACACACATGATTCTTTGGGCTGTTGGGAATTAAGACTGATCCCACAAAAACGTTGGATTTAGGTCTTGAAAGAAAGTTTCTCTGAATCTGTCTCCAAGTATTAGTCTTCTCTGAATTTGCAGGCCTTCATGACCTGGCATTTGGCCTCAGTTACTGAGTACTTCAGCTGCTTGTGAACATGTGTTCTGGCATGGGATGTCTGCTTCCAACAGCCAGGGAGTCCACAGTAAAATGCTCAGTAAGCAACATGGACTACCCAGGTGAGCTGATGTAAACAGTCAGAGGGGAGCTGGGGTGGGCACAGTGGGGAAGAGGAATGAGTGCCTGGACACGGGCAGGGGAGAAGAGAGTGTGTCCTTTAGTCTGACCAGAAGGAGATGTCATGAAGGTAAAAGAAGAGATAAACTGGGACAGGTAGGAAGCAGCCAACCTGAAGGGTCCATCCAGCAAGATGCAAAATGTAAATCCAATGGCTGGAGAGATAGCTCAGTGGTTAAGGGCACTGGCTGCTCTTGCAGAGGACCTGGGTTCACTTTCCAGCACCTACATGGCAGCTGACAACCACCCATAACTCTAGTTCCAGGGGATTCGACACCCTCTTCTGACCTCCACAGGAACTGCCACACATGGTTCACTTACATATATGCACATAAAATAAAAGTAAATCCAAAAGGCAGCATGGATAGGCAAGGACCAGCCAGGATCAGCAGGGACGCGTGACACCCATTGAGAGATGGGATCCTAGCAGGTGGACTTGTGCCACACCCTGACATGGCAAGGAAGGGTGGACTATGGTGACCTTAGTGGAAAAATGAGCTAAAAAATTCCCCCCAGGGCTGTCTCTGGGGCTCCCGACCCCACCATTTTCTCCTCCCTATTCTCCTTTCCACACTTGTCTGCCTCAAACTCCTCAGTTCTGCTTTCCTCGGATGCAGCATTCCAGCCCTGTCCCATTCTGTTCGCCTGGGTGTGTGTATGCCAACAGGACTTTATGCAAAGAGTTTCTCACTGCAGCTCACAGGGGAAGCTTGTGGGATAGGAACTACAACCTCTGTTTACTAATGAAGAGAAGGAGGCTCAGAGAGGTTATGCAACACATCCAGGACAGACACACAGCTTGCTGGAGGTGATAGTGTTCAAACCCTGCTCTGGAGACTACCAACAGGAACTGGATATGCTACAGGCTCCTATTATGGAGGCCTGAGGGGGATAGCCAAGTCAGAGACAGTTCCAGTCCCAGCCAAGTGGCATCAACTTTGGGAAATGTCTGCATCTCACCAGGCAGTTGGAGCATCTCAATGAAGGATGGGAAATGGCAACTTTGCTGTTGGCATGACCACAAGGGGGCAGTGGTGACCTGTAATGGTCTGCAGCTGCATTGCTTGAGGTCTAAGAAGGTGAGCCAGGAGGCTCTGCTTCCAGGGAAAATTCCTAGAGCTCCCTTCCTAGACCCCTTCCTTCCATCAAGTGGCCTTTGGCCTGGGACTTCAACTCAGCGTGGTCTTCTCTGCATTTCCTGGACTAGGCTTGATGCTGGAGGAACCGCCCTCTCCAGGTCCCCCAAACATCCACATTCAGCTCCAACTCAAAATCACCAGAGCCCTCACTCCATCCCCGACCACCCCCTCTAGTGATCCCTGTCTACCTTGCTTGTAGAGTGTGTGCTTGTTGTTTCTGTATCTACCTCTGTATCTGTCCCTTCCTGGGAACGTAGAATCTAAATCTGGAGAAAACGCCCCTGTAGGGCTGCCCACACTGAGCTCCAGGGGGCCCCATGAGGAACCTGGGGAGCGAGGTAGGCCAGAGAGGGAATGAGGAGTATGGCACACACTTGTAATCCCAGCACCGGGGAGGTAGAGAGGGGTGGATCCCTGAGACTCGCTGGCCAGCCTGCCATAGCTACGTGGTGAGTTCTAGGTCAGTGAAAGGCCCTGGGTCACAAACAAACAACATGAACAGTACCTATAGAATGACAAGCTGAGGTTGTCTTCTGGCTTCCACATGCACACACATGTGCACACACATACAGAGAGAAAGAAATATAATAGAAGGGTCCCAAAGTTCATGAAACCATTCCAGTTGAGAATTCCCACTCATTCAGGGAATATGACGCAGATACCTATGATGTACCTGGCATCTAGAGACACATGGTATGTAAGAGTAAACAAAGCAAATAGCTGGCCTTCCAGAAATTTCCCTCCAGAGGGAGTCCTGTTCTACGTCAAAGCAAAAATATGCTAAGATCCACAGTGAAAACCGCACTTTATTGCATCAAATCAGGTAGCTGTTGTGTTTTTGTGGGTCCCTCCCGAGATTTGCCTTCAATGACTTTCTTTTTCCTTTGGCCTTTCTTCCCTACCTGTCCTGAATCCTGGGCCCTTCCTTCCCTCCTGCCTCCAAAGAGACATGCTCCCCAGCAAGAAGGGGGCTTTCCCAGAAGGAGGAGTCCACACAGGCTGTAGATAAGCACTGAGGGGATGGGGGGGGGGCATGGCCAGCCAGGCAGAACTTAAAGAAGCCAAAAGTCCTGCTGTGCCAAGTCCAGTCCAGCTACCCCTCAGGAAGCACTCAAGGCCATTAATCAAGCGCACTGCCATCTGAGGAGTTAAGGAGGAGGATGCCCAGCAGTGAATACTAGAGCTACATTTCTCACCCCTCCCTACCCACCCCATCACAGAGCCAAAGACTGAGTAAGGGAGGGAGGAGGAGTCAGTGGCAGAGTATGCGCAGCTCCCTGGGGGAGTCCCAGAACTTCAAGTCCATCTAAAGCACATCTGTTAACAAGGAGTCCCGGGCTAGATAGACCTCCTTAAACTCCAACACAGAAACACAACACTATTCCCTGGGTGTTTCCACAGAAGCCACAAAAAATCACCTACTCATGAATACACATATTCAAAGTGCTTATGGCTTAAATAAGCCTTATTCCTAGGTGGATCAGATCTTCAAGGAGCTCATCTGAGGAGACATGGCCTGTCCTCGGCGAGCTCCAGTCTGTGGAGACATGGCCTGTCCTCGGCGAGCTCCAGTCTGAGGAGACCTGTCCTGTCCTCAGGGAGCCCCAGTCTGAGGAGACCTGGCCTGTCCTCAGGGAGCCCCAGTCTGAGGAGACCTGGCCTGTCCTCAGCGAGCTCCAGTCTGTGGAGACATGGCCTGTCCTCAGGGAGCCCCAGTCTGAGGAGACCTGGCCTGTCCTCAGGGAGCCCCAGTCTGAGGGAGACATGGCCTGTCCTCAGGGAGCCCCAGTCTGAGGAGACCTGTCCTGTCCTCAGGGAGCCCCAGTCTGAGGAGACCTGGCCTGTCCTCAGGGAGCCCCAGTCTGAAGGTCAAGACAGACAGTTGGGAGTGGGGAAGATACCCCACTTCCAAGGGTCTCTGTAGGATGTCCTGCTGTGTTCCTGTCACTGTCTTTTGCCTTTCTCTTCCTATCTGTCTGTATCTTCCTCTTATCCGTATGCACTCACAGAAACAGCAACTACAGCCCCACAGGTAGAAACAAAGAAGGGAACTTGCCTGCCTGCCTTCCTTCCTCCCCCCCCGTCCCCCTCCCTCTTCCTTTGATCCTTTCCTTCCTTCATTTTTTCATTTAGGGCTAGAACCTAGGGCCTCACATGCTGAGCTATATATCCCCAGCCTTTTTTTTAACTTTGTGTTTTGGGATAGGGTCTTGCCCCAGCTAATCTTGAATTTGGATCCTCTTGCCTCAGCCTCCTGAGTGCTGGGATTAGAGGTGTATGTCACCACACCTGGCTGAAAGGAAGTCTTAAATGCACTCCGGAGCAAATCTCAATTAGTGCCAAAGGGCACAGATAGTCCCAGTTATAAGACCTTTGAAGACCCTGACTGGGTGATGAGTCAGAGTCGGGGAAGGCCTTGAGCTCATGTGGCTAAGGGTGGGGACCTAGAAGCCACCTGAACTCAAAGTCATGCCTTGAACCCCAGTGCACCCTCTGAGCATCTGAGTGCAATAGTCCTCAGTAGTGGATTCATCATCAGGTTCTTGGTGACAGAGATGGTGTGAGAGCTCTGCCCCCCCGAGGGGCATGGATGACTGGGAATATTGGAGGGATAAGTGACGCAGAACTGGGGAGACCACTTAGATGTCTAAGCTCCCATGAGGAGGCCAGGCTAAGAGGCGGAACACAGCCTATTATACCACCATACCCCATAGAGAGGGCTCAAGGTTGGGTATCCTCCAGGAGTGTGCCTAATATCCTTGCCTGGATCTCTGTGCAGGGAAGGCCAAGGGTTTAATCACAAGGGTACCCTAAATGAGGTTCCAGTCCAATAACATTTGAATTTGCATGACCCTAATCACTTTCTATAGTGGGACAAGGGACACTCAACTCATTTATAACCATGGAGATCAGAGACTGGCCAGGAACTCGCCTTGTTCATTGAGAGGTAGAAGGGGAGAACTCCAGAGTGGGGTGTAGGCACACTGGGCTGTCACCTCCTCTAAGACTTTTCTACCCAGGACCAACTCTCTTCCCCAAAGTCTGCTCTGCAGGGGGTGGAATGAAGAATCTGACACATGTAACCACAGAAACACAGAGAGACAGGAACACCTGTCCCCCGTGAGTGGCAGGTGTCTGTCCTCATGGCATATTCTTCCTGGGATTTGACTTTGGTCTGGACTGGCCTTGGGATGCTCCCAGCAGCATCAGGGAGGTAGGAGTTATGTGGGGAAGAGCCACATTCTAGCTGTGCTATGATGAAGGTAACCTCGGCTCTGCCCTGTCCTGTCTACAGTCTGGGAGCAGGAGGCAGACTCCCAGGCCTGGCATGAAGCCTCTCTGGCCTTGGCTTTTCCCATGCCTGGATTATGGTTCAGTCAGACTTCCTGCTCAGGTCTGGTCATTCCTGAGCCCTGGGGTAACGGGAGGAGGTGTGCATGCCCTAGGGCTACTCTGCCTGTCTGGTGGGCAGGCTAGATGTTTAATCATTGAAGGCAGAAGTGGGAGGGAGGAAAGAGGGATGAAGTTGCTGGCACCTCAGGGCCTTTCTTACCTTCTTCCAGTGCTAGATACCCACCCCAGGGCTCAGAGCACTACAGCAGGAGGCCCAGAGAGACAGAAAGCATAGTGTGACATCAACACAAAGGACCACTGAGCACAGACAGACAGACCCCCCCCCACACACCTCCATGCAACTAAGGGCATGCTGCTATACAGAAACGTGTATACACAGACACAGACATACAGACACGCCCCCACCAGCGCGCGCGTGCGCGCGCGCACGCACACACACACACACACACACACACACACACACACACACACTCACTAAGAAAGAGGGCGCCTTTGTGTTTTAAAGTCAATAAACTGAATTAACCTGGAAAATAACAAAGTTAAAATATGGCTCTGGTCCAAGGGTGTCACCGGAACAGTCAAGGTGGAGAGGTGGCCAGAGGGAGGAACAGGGGAGGGGCACATGGGGTGCAGTTGCCAGGTATGGTTAGTGCCTCTGGGTTGGACAAATGCAGCCTAGATCTTAGATGGTGTCCTTGGAGGCTGACTTCACT
This sequence comes from Nannospalax galili, assembly GCF_000622305.1. Classification (NCBI taxonomy): domain Eukaryota; kingdom Metazoa; phylum Chordata; class Mammalia; order Rodentia; family Spalacidae; genus Nannospalax; species Nannospalax galili. The sequence continues at coordinate 266,231 of NW_008343842.1, read as the reverse complement.
GCCTCCCTGAAATCAGAAGACCAGCTCTGGGGCCCCAGTTAAGGACCAAACTTGGCAAGCACACACATAGACTGTTAGAGATAAAGGCAGTCTCAGGCCTCTGTGGTTCAGGGGCTGGAGAGATGACTCAGCGGTTAAGAGCACTTTCTGTTCTTCCGAAGGATTTGAGTTTGGTTCCCAATACCAATCTAAGGAGACTCACAACCACCTGTAACTCCAACTCCAGGGGATCAGACACCCTCTTCATAGTCATTCACACGCACAGCATAGAAATACAGCCGGGCGTGGTGGCACATGCCTTTAATCCCAGCACTTGGGAGGCAGAGGTAGGCGGATCTCTGTGAGTTCAAGGCCAGCCTGGTCTACATAGTGAGTTCCAGGACAGCTGAGGCTACAGGGTGATCCTGTCTCAAAAAAGACAAAAAAAAAAAAAAATACAAATACACACACACAGACACACATAAATCAATATACCCTGAGAGTACGATTCATGGATATCTCAGTTGCTTTTCTTGTTGCTGTGACTAAATACTTGACAGTAAACAGCTTAACTTAAGGGAGGAAGGCTTTGTTTGGCTCACAGTTTGAGGGGCTACAGTCCATCATGGCAGAAGGCATGGTAGCAGACATCTCAACAATGCAGGAGTGTGCAGCTGTGGCTCCTTACCCACTGACAAAACAGGTAGCAGAGAGTGGATAAGATGTGGGGCCAGGCTAAAAACCTCAAGGCCCTACAGTGGAGCTCCACCTCTTAAAGATGCCACAACTTTCCCAAACAGCACCACCACCTGGGGACCAAGTGTTCAAACACAGGAGCCTATGAGGGAAATCTCACATTCCAAATACAACAGTGGACATAGGTCTGACATGAGAACAACTTTGAAATGGGGAATTGCAGCCCTTCCATGCTGTCTTTTTTTTTTTTTTTTAAGATTTACTTAGTTTTGTTTTATGTGTATGAGTGTTTTGCCTGCATAGATGTATGTGTACCACATGTGTACAGTAACTGCAGAGGCCAGAGGAGGGTGTTGGATACCCTGGAGCTGGAGATACAGGCAATTGTTAGCTGTGTAACATGGGTTCTAGGATCCGAACACAGACCAGAGCTCTTAACCACTAAGCCATCTCTCCAGGCCCCTGTTCAGCCATCCTGATCTACTGAACAGAGTCTGGTTACTTACATGCATCTGAATGCTTCTGAGGTAGTTCCTGAGTGGTACGGATCACAAAAGTACCCTCAGGACACTCTGCAGTTCAGTGTTGAATGACCTTGAGTGGCCAGTCCAGCTAGATCCCAAGTTCAGTGTAGATTTCATCCCTGTTTCCCAGGGAGGGTCATTCATTCACCTCACAAATGGTTATAGCACCCATGCTAGGCACTAGGTGCACATCAAGTGAAAACAGACACAGCCTTGGCCCTCTTGGAGCTTTCATGACAGTGAGACTATGAGGAAAGTTTTCCTGAAGAAGTAATACCAGAGCTGCACCATGAAGTGGTCACTTTGATCAAAATGGGGGAGAAGTGTATTCTAATCAATAAAACCAGGGCATGTGGAGATACTGAAGTAGCATTAACATGACTTGTTTGTGGAACTCAAAGGTCAGTGTGGCCAGGTGACAGAAAGCAGGCCGGACCAGTCCATCTGGTGAGACAACTATAAGTCTCTAGCAAGCCAGTTCCCCGGTGCCTGGCATGTCCCTTGAATAATGGGTCTCAGGGAATCCTAGAACATCCAACATGAAGGGAACCTTGGGCTTCATCCACACCAGCACTGTGAAGCTGGTTCCAAGCCTCAGTCCCATCATGAATTTAATGTTGTTAAATTCATGCATTTTCTGCATGAATTCCACAATTTCTCATCAGAAAAGTGTTGAGGGTAGCAGGAATTAAGACCTACTTTGCTCTGGCCTTGAGTGGGTTCCACAGGCTTTACCAAGGGGTTCCTTTAGTTTAGGAATATTAGGATGCTATTAGAAAGAGATCCCCAAATACAGTCTATGAGGATCAATCTTTCTTATCGACTTGGTTGGGTTTGGAATCACCTAAGAGACACACCCCTGAGCTGTCTATAAGGGTGTTTCCAGAGAGATTTAACTGAGGAGGGAAGACCCACACTAAATGAGATCAGCACCATCCCACCAGCTGGGGTGCTAGACTGAATAAAAAGGAGAAAGTGAACTGAGCACCAGCCTTCATCTTCTCTGCTTCCTTGTGAATACAGTGTGACCAGCCATCTCACATTCCTGATCCTGTACGTTCTAATCATGATGGACTATATTCTCTCAAACTATGAGCCAGAATAAACCCTTCCTTTCTTAAGTTCCTTTTATCATAGCAATAAAAAAGAGGCTTAAGGAGGAAACCGTCTTCACTCATGTAAAGTCTGAGTAGCTGGTTCATCATAAGGCAGCTCAGCCATGGTGAGCCAGGTGTCTTTTAACTTGTTCTGATACAACACACAGCTTCCATTTATTGTTTAATTTTTGAAAATTTTGTATATGTATGTAAATACACCACATGTGCTCAGTGCCTGTAGAGTCAGAAAAGGGCATCAGATCCCTTGAGACTAGAGTTACGGACAGCTGTTAGCTGCCATGTAGGTGTTGGGAACTGAACCCAAGTACTCTGTAAGAGCAGCCAGTGCTCTTAACTGCTAAGCCATCTCTTCAGCCCCATAGTTTCCATTTCTTATGATCCAAGATGATGGCTCCTGCTCCTGCCATCACATGTATACCCCTTCCTTCTAAAAACATGATCTAGATAGTGCACACACATGTCACTATTTGTTCCTATCTCATTGGTCAAAATGGAGTCATGTGGTCATATGTAGCTGCAAGAGAGTCTAGGAAATTTAGCCAAACATTGAAGTTGAATTACTATCTAAGAAAAGGTTTGAGTTAGAGTTGGTGGTAGAGTGCTTTTCTAGCATGTGCAAGGCCTTGGGTTCCTCCCCCAGGACTTTAACAAAACAGGGTACCTTAGATCCTGGGGGAACAGCAAGTAATCTCTGCCACATTGGGTGACCCAAGGTCTGAAGGTAGAGTTGGAGCCAGGTTTCTCTACAGCCTCTCCCTTGACTTTGAGCTACTCTAACTTCTGGCACTAAATCCATCAGGGCCAGGCTCCTGTCCACCCCTGACCTCAAAAAGTGGACTCAGCCTAAGGATGGTTGCATTGGTGAAAGGTGAGCCTGGTGTTGGCTTCATTTTGTGTGTACTGCATGTTGGGTTCTGGGAGACTTTCTGGCAGGTTCCCTCTCACACTGTGGAACTTACATCTTCCAAGACTCCTGCTCACAGTGGGAGAGGCCACTGTTGGGTAGGTGACCAGAAGGCTGTGTGCTCATTCCCTGAACCAAGGCCGGGGGGGGGGGGCTGCCAGTCAGGCAAACAGCTGGCAGCAGCAGTTGAAGTGGGTTAGGAGCCCTTTCCCACTAGACTGTCTGATCCCACAAAGGCCAAAACCAACAGCAGCCAATTCTGGGGAAGCTGCCAGCCACCCACTGTCTGGGCTGCTCACCCCAGCCTGCTGCTGGCTGTGGCTGCTGGCTGTGGTGCGCTCTCTCTCTCTCTCTCTCTCTCTCTCTCTCTCTCTCTCTCTCATCTCTCTGGACCTGTTTTCTCTGAGAAGGATCAGGGGTGTGGGAGAATCTGGAGTTACAGGAGAGCAGTGTTCCTCAGCTTCCTCTGTGCTGACATCTGAAGCTGGGAATTCTGACTTGTAGGAGCACTGTTCTGGACCCTACAGGAGGTTCCACAGTATCCTTAGTCTTTACTCACCAGGCAACAGTAGTACCCACCTAAGTCACAAGATTTCAGATATCTCCTGGAGGTGTAGGAGGGACCCTGCCAGGAAACCACTTGTGTGAGTTTAAAAGGTCTTGACTTATTAAAGGACAAAGTCAGGGACAGATGATGAGTACAATCCTGGGGGTACCTGACTGGGGGGACAGCAGTCAAGTACCCCCAGGACTGTACTGCCACTTGGAGATGTGATAGGTGCCGCTGGCAAGCTTGGGGAGAGGAAAAATCTCAGAACTCTAGTGTTGGGGTCGAAATGGAGGCTCTGGATTCGCCACCCCTCAGCAACCAGACCACAGAATGCAGCTTCTAAGAGTCATTCCTTCAAAAAGGAGTCAGCATACTGGCCTCCTCCGGCTTCTTCCAGATCTCCTGCCATGTCACTTTCTTAGGGAGAGAAGACAGCGGAGGACGTGGAACCTCCTCAACGTCTTTCTAAATTTCCTGTCATCTGAAGAGGAAGCTTGGAGGAATGCCTGCTTTCTGTCTCTGCTCTCTCCTAAAACTCCCCTAAGACAGTAAGACAAGGCATAAGCTGCAAGGGAGAATGAGATTGTAGGGTGTGTGTGTTAGACTTGTAGCCATGACCAACGCCTGAGAGAAACAATTTCTTTTTTTATGAGGTGCTGGGAACGAGCCCAAAGCTTTGCACATGCTAGGCAAGCACTCTACTACTGAGCTACATCCCTGGCCCCAAAGTGTGCTCTCTCTCTCTCTCTCTCTCTCTCTCTCTCTGGAATTTTTCCAAAATATTTCTATTTTGTGTATGTGTGTGTGTGTGTGTGTGTGTGTGTGTGTGTGTAAGATGGCACACATGTAGAGATCAGAAGGCAAGTTCCACCACTGAGCCATTTCATCAGCCCTCTCCAGATTTTTTGAGGCAGGGTCTAACTATGTAGCCTTTGGTGGTCTGGTCCTCACCCCTGCCTCAGCCTCTTGAGTGCTAGAATTACAGGCATGTGTCTCCACACCCAGCCTGAAAGAGAAACAATTTGTTTTTGTTTATGGCTTTGTTTTGTTGTTTTTTTAATTTATTTGGAGGGCTTGTTTTTTGGCTTTGAGACAGGGTCTTCTTACTCTGTAACCCTGACTGACCTGGAACTCCCTATATAGACCAGGCTAGCCTCAAACTCTGCCTGCCTCCACCTCCTGGGTGCTGGGATTGAGTGCTGAGTGTGTGCCATTATGCCCTCCTGAGAGAAACTATTTAAAGGCAGGATTTATTTGTGTTCATAGCGGCAGAGATTGAAGTCCACGATCAGCTTGCTGTCCATGGTTTCAAGGTCTATGGGGTGAGACATCAGGGTGGAAGGGTTCAGAGGAACAGAGGTGCTCATCTCATGGAAGCCAGGACGCAGAGAAAGACAAAGGAGGGGGCCTGGGGACAAGTTATAGCCTTCAAAGCTATGCCCCTAGTGACCAACTTCCTCAGTGAAGCCCGCCCCCCGCCCACCTCAAAATGGGGCCAGAAGCTGGAAACCAAGCCTTCATTCAACCCAGGAGCCTGTGAAGGTCTCATATTCAAACCATAGCATGGAGGTTTAGTCTATTTGCTGTTGTTAGTCACATACTACCATACATTGGGTATATTATAAAGGGAAAAATATTTCTTTTGCATTAAAGTTCTGGTTCAAGCTCTCTCTCTCTCTCTCTCTCTCTCTCCCTCTCTCTCTCTCTCTCTCTTTCTCTCTCAGAGATTTTTCTTTTAAAAAGATGTTCTGAAGACCCAGAGATAGAACTGGGTTTGGTGGTACAAATCTGTAATTCCAGCACTGAGGCAGGGGGGATTGCAAGTTTTAGCTCAATCTGAGCTATACAGTAAGATCTTGTCTCGAAGGAAAAAAAAGAAGCTGGGCAGCTGGGCATGGTGGTGCAGGCCTTTAATCCCTCAGGAAAACACTCAGGAAACAGGCAGGTGGATCTCTGTGAGTTTGAGGGCAGTCTGTTCTACACAGTGAGACCTTGTCTTTAAAAACGTGGGGCAGGGTGTGGGGTGGTGGAGAGATGGCTCATCGATTAAGAGCACTGGCTGCTCTTGCAGAGGACCTGGGTTCAGTTCCCAGCACCCACATGGAAGCTAACAACCATCCATAAATCCAGTTCCAACATCGTCTCCTGACCTCCATGGGCATTGCACAATGTGACTGCACTTACAAGCATGCAGGCAATATACTCATACACATAAAATAAAAATAATAAAATATTAGAAAGAAAGAAAGATTGGGAATGCATATGTATGTACACACACATAATCTCTTTTTGAGGTATTCTCAGAAAAATACTTAGATCTTTGAAATAAGAATAAGATGGTGCATGAAAAACCAACCTTTGCAGAACAAGAGGTAGTTCTTGGAAATTAAAACTATGGTAGCAGATGATACAACATTCCTGCTGAAAGTACTGACTGAATCTATGTCACTTCCTATTTCCAGTAAACGTGGAGGATAGAAGAATTAAAGGACATCATGGAGAAGCCGTCAGACAAATTCAGACTTGAAGACCGTCTCCAAGACAAGGTGGCTAGCGCTTTAAAAAGCCAACATTGCAGGGTAAAAACATTAGGAAGATTGCGACAGATTTCAGAACAACCAGGGCACCTAACAACCAAATGGGACCTGATAAGACCCTGGCATAAATAGACCAGCTACTGAGGAAAATGTGGGGAAAACTGAACACGCAAATAGTATTAAAATATTAGGGAATTGTGAGCTTTCTCTACTGTGATTACATAGCAGAATATTTTTAACCTTAAGATCCGTAGTATTTAAAAATCAACTATATTTTTGGTATCCCTAGATTCTCTAGGACTTTTTTTTTTTTCTTTTTGGTCTTTTTATCATGAATGGATGTTGGATTTTGTCAGAGGCCTTTTCTGCATCTAATGAGATGATCACATGTTTTCTGTCCTGTTTATGTGGTGGATTATATTTATTGATTTATGTATGTCTGTACTGGATAGCTTTAGTGTCAACTTGACACACCTGGCTTGAGGGAGCCTCAGTTGGGGAATTTCCTCTATTGGACTGGCCTGTGGCCATGTCTGAGGGGCATCTTCTTGATGAGTGATGTGGGAGGGCCCAGCCCACTGTGGGTGGTGCCACCCCTGGGCAGGTGGGCCTGTGTTGCATAAGAAAGCAGGCTGAGCAGGGGCCAGGGAAGCAAGTCAGTAAACAGCATTCCTCCATGGCCTGTGCTCCAGCTCCTGCCTCCAGGTTCCTGCCCTGAATTCCTACCTTGGGCTTCCTGATGAACTGTGACCAGGGAGATGTAAGCTGAATAAACTCTTTCCTCCCCAAGTTGGTAGTGGTCAGAGTATTTTGTCAGAGCAATGAAGAGAACAAACCAGAATAGAACTTGGTACCAGCGAGTGGGATATTGCTGTGACAGACCTGACCTTGGTGTTTTGGGGAGGACTGTGGGAGTGTTTGGAACTTTGGGCTGGAAAAGCCATTGCGTGCTCAGAGTTTGTTGCTGTGGAGTGCGGAACAGTTATGCTGAAAGAGTTGTAGACGAGGGAGGCCTGGCTTGTGAAGCTTCAAAGGGAAGTGGAGACTATCAGGGCTCTTCGTGTGAGATTTTGGATTGCGAATCTGTGGGTTCTGGTCAGCTGGGACTGAAGAATCAGCTGCGATTAAGAAGAGACCAGAACCTGAAGTAAAACCTTTGCTTTACTGGGACAATTGATGCTGGCTAGCTGGGGCTGAAAAATCAGCTGTAATTAACAAGAGACCAGCATCACTGTGGTGAAGTCTTCTGGGAGGTATTTCCTCAGGGTCAGCACACAGAAAATCAGCTGTAAGTAACAAGAGACCAGCATCACTGTGGTGAAGTCTTCTGGGAGGTATTTCCTCAGGGTCAGCACACAGAGGGGACCCGAATCTCTATTTCAAGCTGGAAGCAGGACTTGGTAATGTGTAAGAGTCTTCTACATGTTTCTGGTGTTGAAATCAGTTGCAGTAAGGAACCCAGGATTGAAGGGGTCATGGAGAGAATCTGAGACTTTGCACCCAGAGAGGCAAGAAGCCATTGGTGAAGGTGTAGCCTCAGTTTCAGTAGAGACCCCAGCTTTTGGTAGATGCCAGGACTGTGGGACAACCACCAAGGGCTGCAGTAGGTATGGAATGGAGCTGGCCTGGGTTTCTGAGACGAGCTGTTTGTGCTGTGGATGGCAGTCAGAGAAGTGAAGCTGCCAGAACCCTTTGGTGGTCAGAAGATCGTGAGTGAATCCCGGATGTCCAGCCTTGAGCTACTTTGTTTGACTTTGGTTTTGCTTAGGTGTGTCCGATTCTTCCCTTTGAAATAAGACAGCACTTGTTTTGGATTTTACAGAAGTCTACAGTTAAGAGACTTTTAAAAGAGACTATGAACTTTTATGTGTTTGGATTTTTTAAGGACTGTGGGGTTTTTAAGGTTGTACTGTCTTATATTGTGATATTAATGTTAACATCATATCTTGGGGACAGAAATTGGAAAGTTATGGTTTAATAGTGATGTTTATGTGTCAAGTTGACAAGGGGTCAATTGTGCTGATAGCTTTAGTGTCAACTTGACACACCTGGCTTGAGAGAGCCTCAGTTGGGGAATTTCCTCTATTGGACTGGCCTGTGGCCATGTCTGAGGGGCATCTTCTTGATGAGTGATGTGGGAGGACCCAGCCCACTGTGGGTGGTGCCACCCCTGGGCAGATGGGCCTGTGTTGCATAAGAAAGCAGGCTGAACAGGGGCCAAGGGAGCAAGCCAGTAAGCAGCATTCCTCCATGGCCTGTGCTCCAGCTCCTGCCTCCAGGTTCCTACCCTGAATTCCTACCTTGGGCTCCCTGATGAACTGCGACCTGGGAGATGTAAGCTGAATAAACCCTTTCCTCCCCGAGTTGGTGTTGGTCAGAGTATTATGTCACAGCAATGAAGAGAACAAATCAGAACAATGTCAAACCATCCCTGCATCTCTGGGATGAAGCCAACTTGATCATGATGGATAATCTTCTTGATGTGTTCTTGCATTCAATTTGCAAGTATTTTATTGGGCGTTTTTGTGTCTATGTTTATCCCCTGTAAGTGCAAGCCAGCATAGATGTGGGGAAGTGGATAAGAAACCCTGACCCTACCTGAGAAGTCATTGGAAACCAATGGCTGTTGGGAAGAGGAGACTCTTGCTAAGTTAACCAGGCTCCAGTGGATGGACCCACACCAAAAGACATTTGGGGACACAAGTTTGATTCTATAGGCATATATATAAATATATAATAGAGTACATGAAATTGGGTGGGGGTAGTAAAGGTGGGGTGCAGCTAGGGGAGGCAACCTAAATATGATCAAAATGCATTGTATGAAGTTTGTAAAAATTCAAATTAAAAAAGGAAATTAAAATCAAATATAGTGGGAGGGGTGTGATCAAGGTACTCTGATGTAGGTGCTGGGATTTGAACTCAGATCCTTTGTAAGAACAACACACACACACAATGATAATAAATAAAGTAAAATTAAAATTTTTTTATCTCATGCATGTATTTTTTATTATTTATTTATTTATTTGGTCATTTTTGAGACAGGGTTTCCCTGCAGACCAGACTGGCCTCTATCTTACAGAGATCAGCCTGCCTCTGCTTTATTTTACTTATTTTCATGTTATGCGTACAAGTGTATTGCCTGCATTTATGAAAGTGTACCTGTGGTTGTTAGTCACGATGTGGGTGCTGGGAACCAAACCCAGGTCCTCTACAACAGCAGTTAGTGCTCTTAACTGCTGATCCATCTCTCCAGCCCTGGTAAAAATTTTAAAAGAAGCTATAGAGTCTAGCTCACCAGGGGAGAGGTCATTGGTAGTGCTTTTGCCTAGCCTGATTCCCAGCCCATTAAAAATAAAATAAAATAAAATAAAATGGTACACATGGCTTGTAGATTTCTGTGGAGCAGCACTGACCTAGATGAAGGAGAAAGGATACTAAGTATACTAATATTTCAATTTATGTATACTTATGATTCAAGGAAGAAAAGGGGAGTTGGAGAGATGGTCAGCAGTTAAGAGCATACATTGATCTTCTAGAGGACCCGATTTCTAGCACTTACATTGGGAGACTCACACCACCTGGTTTGAGAGAATCTGAAACCCTCTTCTGGCTTTTTCTGGCATACACACACCCACAGACACAGACACATACACATAAATTTAAAAATATTTTAAAAATAAGAAAAAGAAACAAAATGGAAAGGTAAAGTCGAATTTCTTTTCACTCAATAGAAAGGTTGAGAGATGAGTTTGGAAGACCCTCTTGAAAGTAGGTAAGAGGACAAACAGCTCCTAGAAAGTGGAGGAACTGTCTAAGTGACCCCATTCTAAAAGAGGGAGTACAGTAAGCAAAGGGGTGTGACAGGTGTGAGCTTCTCCCTGGAAAAATATGCCAATTTAAGCACAGCAAATAAAAATATAAAGAGATTCTAAATGACAGAGAGAGACAGAGACAGAGATAGAGAGAGAGAGACAGAGAGGCAGATATGAAATCCCAGGATTTAACAATGTCACTGAACTTGACATCAGAAGGGAAAACAAGGGGAAAAGCTCTCAAAACTCTGAAATTAAAGTTTCCAACCATAAGTAGACACCCAGCCAAACCATCACTCAAGATTAGGGTTGCACATTGGAGAGATGGCTTAATGGTTAAAGGTGCTTGCTATTGTAGAGAACCCAGGTTAAGTCCCTAGCACACATGTCAGTGGCTCATAGTCATCTGTAACTGCAGCTCCCTTCTGGAGGGCACCTACATATGTGTACATACCCCCCCCACACACACACAGTTAAAAATAAATCTTAAGCCGGGTGTGGTGGCGCACGCCTTTAATCCCAGCACTTGGGAGGCAGAGTCAGGTGGATCTCTGTGAGTGAACACAGATTAAAGACCAAAATAATAATAAAATAATAATAATAATAATAATAATAATAATAATAAATCAACCCATCTCAGGGCTGGAGAGATGGCTCAGTGGTTAAGAACACTTGCTGTTCTTCCAGAGGACCTTAATTAAATTCCCAGTACCCACTCCAGTTCCAGGGGATCCAACACCCTCTTCTGGCCTCTGCACTTGCATACATTCAGACAATACATTCATACACATAAACTAAAAATAAAATTAATAAATGATGTTTTTTAACATTTTCTCTTGATCATTTTTCAGAAGACTGATGAGGAAGTGCTCCATTGAATAAAGAGATAAACACAGCGACGCTGGACTCAGAAAACAGGCTCTAATGAATGAAGGAGACAAAGGGGATTCCCAGTTAACGGTAAGGAGGCCTTCCGAGGCAGTGGGTATGTGGCAGGCTTAGAGAGCAACCATCCAGCTAGGAACAGAAACATCATCACAGAGGCTGGAAGAGATGTTTACATGGAAAATATGAATAGGACTGATAAATAGCTGTTTTGAGAGTTTTATAACTACAGCAGGGAATTTGGGAGTGAGTGAGTGTTCGGAACATACAGACCCAAGAAAACAGAAAAACTATTAAAAACAAAATGTCCTGGAAGAAAGAAAGTGTAACCCAAGTTTCTTAGGTAATATTTGCATATCCACAAAAACATAACCACAGAATTGTTATCTAACCATAAACTAAAATCTTGCTATACTGGTAAATGAAAGAAATATAGAGTGGTAGAATGGGGCTATTTCTGAGGGGGAGGGTTTATTGTTTCTGTTCCTATTTTATTTTGTCTGTAGTTTTATTACATTGTTACTTATTTGTGTGTGTTGAGTGGTGGGGGAGGGTAGTATGCACATGCCACAGCATGTATGTGGAGGTCAGAGGATAACTTTCAGGAACTGGTTCTCTCCTTCCATCATGATCTTGGGCATCAAACTCAGGTTGTCAGGCTTGGCGGCAAGTGCCTTTGGCCCTGTTTTATATATATATAAAATTTATGTGCATGAGTGTATTGCCTGCATGTGTGTAAATGCACCCATGTGCAGTGTCTGAGAAGGTCAGAAGACGGCATTGGATGCCCTGGAACTGGAGTTATGGATGGTTGTTAGCTGCAATGTAGGTGCTGGGAACCAAACCCAAACCCAGGTCCTCTGCAAGAGTAGCCAGTGCTCTTAATCGCTGAGCCATCTCTTCAGCCCCCTATGTATGTATTTCTTGATGTCGGTGAATGAATCCAGGGCTTCACACATGCTAGGCAAGCATTCTGCCACCGAGCTGCATCCCGGATTCTCATCCTAGGAAGAGAATCTATACTGACTAAAGGAGGATAACAATAAAGGAGCTAGATAGTACTTAGAAAAGTGGAGGACAAATGGAGAGAGACCTTGAAAGTCTAAAGGAAAGGCCTCTGGGGACTGGTGTTCAGGGAAAGGTGAGACAGACCGCTGATGTTTTCCATTGTAATCTTGGTAGTATAATTAGCCTTCTGAAAATGTTTATCTCCATCACTTGGCTAAAAATAAAAGCTGACTTAAAAGATAAAAAAGAAAACCCAGGGTATCCAGGGTAAGACAAGTGACAGCCCAGAACCAGCAGTCGGACAGCTGCCTCCGGCTGTCAGCCGCCTGTGTCAGTTCCATGGGACCCGGCAAGAAGGAGCCCTGCTGGAGAAGCCCCACCCTACCCTGCTCATGACTCATGGCTCCCATTGTTCCCGCCCCTGCCACTCTCTCTCCGTGGGATGTGCGTGTGCCGACGTGGGGAGGGGGCGGCAGGAACTTTCTGGTACCTTTGTTCGTCAAGCTGCCCTGCAGCCATCCCCAGAGGTACAAGTTTCCTTGCCAAGTGTCAGGCATGGGGCACTGAATGCCAAGAAGGAGCAAAACAATCTTAAAATACCCCCTCCCCACCCACTGTGGAAATTCGAAATCACGTGGTTGAGCGAGGCCTTTGAGACCAACTTGACCCCATGTGCAATAGGTAAACATCCACCCTCAGCCTGAGCAATTTCAATGACAAGCGGGGCATGTTGTTGGCTGAGTGTATTTGGTTCTTTGTGACAGTAGGCTTTGTGTGTTCTCCATGGGGTAACACCTTTGAGGATCCTAGACCCCAGGAGCTCATCTTAGAGGAATGGAGACTTACCAGGACCCAGGTCATTGCTTGTGTGTCACCGTAGGCCACAACCTGTAGAAGGTAAGCTAGTCAAGAGGGTGCTCATGCCTGGGCTACCACTCTTAATAAAAGAGTCAGTGTCGGGGCTGGGAAGATAGCTCAGACTACAAAGTACTTGCCATCCAAGTGTGAGGACCCATGTTCAATCCCCAGAATTTGTATAAAAGGTCAAGTATGGCACACGCTTCTAATCCCAGCACTGGAAAGGCAGAGACAGGAGGACCCCTGGGACTTGCTGGTCAGTTTGCCTAGCTGAATCAGGGATCCCCAGGTTTCATTGAGAGACTCTGTCTCAAAAATCAAGGTGGAGGCTAGAGAAATAGCTCTGTTATTAAGAGAAATTATTGGGGGCTGGAGACATGAAATGGCTTAGTGGTTAAGAGCACTGGCTATTGCTCTTCCAGAGAAAGAGTCCCAGCATCCACATGGCGGCTAACAGCTGTCAGTAACTCCAGTTCCAGGGGATATGACACCCTCTCTGACCTCTGCCAGCTTTACACATGGGTGCACTTACATGCATGCAGGTAAAAACACTCAAATACATTAAAATTTTTTTAATTTTTATTTTTTATGTGTATGAGTATATTGCCTGCATGTATGTGTTGTGCAGTGCCTGCAGGGGTCAGAAGAGTGTGTCAAATATCCCTGAAACTGGAGTTACAAACAGTTGTGGGTACTGGGAATTGAACCCTGGTCCTCTGCAAGAGCAGCTGGTGTTCTTAACTGCTGAGCCATCTCTCCAACCCCTTAAAAACAATTTTTTTTTTAAGCCATTACTGTTTTGGAAGAGGACTGGAAATGTTTGGTTCCTAGCACTCACATTAGGCAGTCCAAAGCCATTGTAACTCCAGTTCCAGGGTATCTGACGCCCTCTTGTGGCTGCTGCAGGCATGCATATGCACATAAATAAATAAAAATAAATCTCAAGGCGGGACGTGGTGGTGCACACCTTTAATCCCAGCTCTTGGGAGGCAGAGAGGCAGGCGGATCTTTGTGAGTTTGAGGCCAGCCTGGTCTACATAATGAGTTCCAGGACAGCTGGGGCTACAGAGAGACTGTCTCAAAAAGACAAAAAAAAAGAAAAAAAAAACCTCAGAAGGTGGGCAACTCCTAACAAACAGCACCCAAGGTTGACCACTGGTCTATACACACACACACACACACACACACACACACACACATACACACACACACATACACACACACACATATACATACACACAGACACACACACACACACATACACACACACACATACACACACACACATATACATACACACAGACACACATACAGACACACACAGACACACAAACACACAGAGACACACACACAGACACATATACACAGATGCATACACAGACACACACACACATACAGACACACACGTACACACAGACACACACAGACACACACAGAGGCATACACAGACACACACACACAGATACACAGACACACACAGACACACACATACACACACAGACACACATACAGACACACATACACACATATACACACACAGGCATACACAGACACACACAGGCATACACAGACACACACAGACACACACACAGACACACATATACACACACATACAGACACATATACACACACATACAGAGACACACACAGACACACACAGATACACACACAGACACACACATACACACACATAGACACACACAGACACATACACACACAGGCATACACACACAGACACACACAGAGACACACACATACACACACACAAGCATACACAGACACACACACATACACAGACATGCACAGACAGACACACACACAGACACACACACACACACACACACACACACAAACAGATACACACACAGACACACACAGACACACACACAGACACACATATACACACACATACAGACACATATACACACACATACAGACACAGAGACACACACATACAGACACACACAGACACACACACAGACACACATATACACACACATACAGACACATATACACACACATACAGACACAGAGACACACACATACAGACACACACAGACACACACACAGACACACATATACACACACATACAGACACATATACACACACATACAGACACAGAGACACACACATACAGACACACACAGACACGCACACACATACATACATACACACAGACACACACACACAGACACACGTACACCACTCAAAGTTGACAGAAACACCTCTTGTCCTTCCATCTTCCACCATGTGAGGGTCCAGCATCCATTGCCCCAGGTCCCTTCTGGGCACAGCTGTGTGGTGCCATCTTGGAAATCAAGAGTGGCTCTCACCATGCACCAGTCTGCCCAGTGTCTTCATCTGGAGCTCAATCCCCAGAGAAGTGAATTTCTACCACGTGACCTTTTGTTGTAGCAGCACAAATTGACATCTCCAGTCTGCTCCACATTCATATTTCTCTACCATCTCTTTCTACAGAACAGCTTGTACTTGACCCCAAATGTCTGATCTCCACTCTTAGACCTCCAGGGCCTCATGGCTCAGCTCCCCACAGCTCACTGACTCAGTCTCCCCATATCCTGATTTTCAGTGCCTATACCGGGTCGTTTCCTTGGTATAAAAAAATAAGGTTCAGGTTTCCCTTCCCAGTCCAATCAGTTTTACCAGGTGGCTCATATGGTTCAAAGACAGATACCTGGGCTGGGGAGATAGCCAGCCAATAAAGTGCTTGCCACACAACCAGAAGAACCTGAGTTTGATCCCCAGAATCTATACTTTTAAAGCCAGGCATAGCGGTGTGTGCCTGTAACTCCACTGTTGGGGAGATGGAGGCGGCCTGATCTCTGAGGCTCATTGGCCAGCCAGCTTAGCTGAATCAAATTCTAGGCTGGTGAGAGACCCTGTCTCAAAAACCAAGATGAGGGACTAGAGAGCTAGCCCAGTGCTTAAGAGCACTTGCTGGTCTTACAGAGGACCTGGCTTCAGCTCCCAGCAGCTGCACAGCAGCTAACAATCTGTAACTCCAGTTCCAGGAAAGCTGACACACTCTTCTGGTCTTTGCAGGTACTGCACACACATAGTGTATTTACCTACATGCAGAGAAAATACTCATACACATAGAAAATGAATAAATAGAAATAAAGATGGAAAAAAACCCAAGGTGGACAATGCCTGAAGTGGACAGTCCCTGAGGAAGGACACCTGAGGTAGGCCTCTGGTTTGCGCACACATGCATGTGCATCTGTACACACACACACACACACACACACACACACACACACACACCAAACTGACCCATCTTCATCAGGGACCACAGGAGACACAGCAGATATCTACCGTGACTCATACTTGTCCCCCTGCCACCGACTCCCTTAATTCATGGAGCCTGTTAGCAACTACTTACAAAGCATCTTCAGAAAGGGCACAGGGAGTTTAAAACAGAAAAGCCACACACAACCCTCTGACTTCAGGAAACACAATGCCCTGCTGAGGACCACTGTTTCCTTCTCTGGAATATCAGAGGGTCCAGATTTCAAGTAGATCAGAAGTTCTCAGCTCTGGGAGAATACTAGATCCATGTAAGGAGTTTTAAGATAAAATTCGGAGGGTGGGAGACAATTCTGAGTGTTAGAACACTTGCATAGCATGTGTGAGGTCCTGGGTTCAATCCTCCATACCACAAAAAGGAAAACTCTAATTCTGACAATCTAAGTCTCTCCTCCACACCCCACTTCTACCAAAGAGTCTGCGCTCATAGGTGGGAGTCTGATCTAGATAACGCGCTCTTTTAAATGCAGATATGTGTGATTGGGCTAGAAAGATGACTGCAATTACAAGCACTGGCTGCTCTTGCAGAGGACCTGGGTTTGAATCCTAGCACCTACATGGCAGCTAACAACTGGATCCGTAACTCACATGGTGGCTAACAACTGGATCCGTAACTCCAGTTCTAGGGGATCCAATGGCCTCTTCTGACCTCCAAGGGCACTGCACAACACAGGTGCACTTATATACGTGCAGGCATACCACTCATACACACTAAAAAAAATTAAATACATATGTGTGTAGGGGTGCATATGTGTACAAACATATGCAGAAGCCAGAGGACAATCTTGACTGTTATTCTTCAGTAAGGCTGTCCATCTGCTCAACAATTTGACTGATGGGTTGGTGAGCCCCAGAGATCCTCCTGTCTCTGCCTCTGCCTGAGTTGGGATCACAAGTGTGTACCGCCTGAAGTTTTTACAAGGGTTCTGGGGATCAAACTCAGATCCTCCAGCTTACAAGGCAAGTACTTTACTAGAGCTATCCCCCCAGCCCCTGGATGACACACTTTTAAAAGCCTTCAGTGATTCTAATATACATCCAGGGTTAAGGACTTTTGGGTGAGAATCTTCTCAATTATGATGAGGAAAAGAAATATACTTACACATTTAATATCCCTTATGTATCTCTAAATATTATTTTATGACTAATTTTTATACTTTAGGACATAGTAATCACTTTATAGTGGTTTTATCAATGCTTACTACAATTTGTGTTGAAAAAGGAATCAAAGCTGTCTGGGGAGATAAATACCACAGCTGTCTGATGGAACACCTGTTTGAAACTGCCTCGCACCTGCAATAAACTCTGTTGTGAAAGAATATCCTAACCTCTGTTCTAAATATCTGTCTCTGCAAGCATGCCTGCAGAAGGAATTTCCTTTGGTGGTCTTAGGGCACGTAAGCACTTGTACCAATAATCACGTAGGCTGTAGCTTAAACCTACCAATGCTGTAACAGTTAAAGACTAGCACAGGCAGACCTACAAAAAACTGTGAAGAAACTAAATCAGGGACTCAAGTTCTTCGGGAGGAAACTCCACTCAAGTCCGATGGCATGAATAAGCTTTCCTAATTTCTCCACGTGAGTCTCTTGCTTCTCTGTGTGTGGCTGGTCCCCTGCCTTAGTTTCCTCTAACAGTTAGATGCTCACTGGAATGGCTAACACAGGGCCTGGTTTGTGGAGGGTGTTCCATAGAAGATTCTCAAAGGAAAGAGTTAAGTTCAGATGTAAAAATGCATTGTCTCAAGTTGATAAGTCAGCTCTGGGGAGGGGAGCTCTGGTTGTATCACAGTGAATAGTTTGTTTAGAGTTAGGGCGGAGAGACCTCCAATGCAGAGGTGGTACCAGGTAGGGGGTGGATCTCAAAGTGATTCTTTTCTGAAGATAGCCAAGATAGAGTCTTTGACTCTTTGGTGGAAGCTGGAACCCAGAGGTTGGAACATCGCAATGGAAAAAGATCCTGGAATCGGATGTTCAGCACTACTAGACAGCCCCTTGATAGCCCTGTGACTGCGGTAAGTTGACAAACCACCAGAGTCTCATCTATGAAGCAGGTAGAGGGATTTCTCCCTCACTACCTGCATCAGAATACATAGGATTGAAATGTCCTAGGCAATGTAAGGGATTAGAAGCCCTGGGCCCAATTCCAGGTTAATCCCAGGTCTGTGGCCTCCTAAGGTTTATCTGAGAGAGCAGGTGAGGGAGGGCACCAAACTTTCTAGGTCTGATCTGGAAAATGACAGCTGCCATATCATATAGCTGTTGCCGGGATCTCACTGAGTCATTGTCACAGGAATGACAGGCATGGGCCCAGGGCCTCTGTAGATAAACGTATGGATTAATGCCAGGTCCTTCACACAGTGACCTTTGAGTTAGGTTATAGCTCCATTTTTTTCCAGTGAAGAAAGGCTCAGACAGGTTGATGTGCGTGAGGTCGCATAGCTGGGGAAGGGACACACCTAGACTGAAATACACATACACACAGGAACAGGTCTTCTTTCCTCTGAGAAAGATAGAGCAGACACTCATAAGATACCTAGAGAACAAGTCAGCAGCCACAATGGTAGAGTTTCCTGACAGTCAAAGAAGAAACCCGGGAGGTTCGGAACATCCTAAGAGGTTAGTGTAGGGCCAGCTGCTCCATGGAGGAAGACTAAGAAAAGTCTTCTCCACTGCCCAGTGTCCTGGGTGTCTATTCCCGGATGGCAGGTTGAGTTTTTGTGTTTGAAATCTGAAGATGATATAGGGAGGGTTCTTCCCACGGGAGGTTGTTTAATAGCACAAGGAAAGGAGAGCTTGTGGTCAAGATTCAGTAGGGAATTGCAAGAGGGTATACCGTTCTCTTGAGAAAAAGCCCAGGGCTGAGGACTCTAAAGATCCCTTCTCTATGTTCTCCGCTTTCTCCTCTGTGTCCATTTGGCTCCTGGTTGTAATCACACGCATGCACGCGCGCACACACACACACACTCACATACAAACCCTGCATTTCTCTGTATGTCTCTGGTCTCTCTCTCCTGCCTGACTTCTTTTATGCGTATTCACATGTGTATAATGTGTGTCATGTTCATGCATGCATATGGAACCCAGAGGCCAATCTTGGGAACTGAACTCAGGCCTTCTGAAAGACGAATAAGTGTTCTTAGCCACTGAGCCACCTCTCCAGGGCCCCCAACCCCACCTTATTTTTGAGACAGAGTCTCTTGCTGGAGCTCACTGATTTGTCTAGACAGGCTGACTAGTGAGCCCAAGAGATCTGCCTGTGTCTGCCTCCCTAGTCCTAGAATTATAGACACAGGCCATGATGCCTGCTTTTGTTTGTTTGGTTTTAATGTGGATTCTGGAAGCTTGAACTCAGGTCCTGATGCTTGCACAGCAAACACTTTACTGACTGAGCCATTGGCCCAGGTTGCTTCTGTCTGAATTCTATGTGTCATGCTTTTTGGTCCTTTATAACTCAGTGTGCTGGGCATGAAAGCATGCCTCGCAAATCTGGAACTACTGGTCAAAGGTCCCAGCTGTGCCTCTGAACTCTATCACCAAGCGTATGCCCAGGCCATTGGTGACTGCAAGCGACTGAATATAGCAGGGAAAGCAAGGTGGAGGCTCATCTGAGCCACCTTTGGCTGGAGGACCCCCAGCAGCCACCACCTAGTCTGGCTTCCTTTACCCACACGGCAGTCTAAGATGCTTCCAGAGGCACACGGGGTACAACCTGCAGGACAATCAAACAGCATATTCAGCCTCTCTCACAAGGATCTCCCAGATACAGTCCCTTTAGATTTAACCATACCATGGCACCTACTTCTTGGAGAACCAGAACTAAAAATGTAGCAGTTCTGTGTAGGTCATTAAAGATCCTTGATTCCATGGGCCTGAGGGATGGCTCAGTGGGTAAAGGTGCTTGCTGCCAAATCTGATGACCTGAGTTCGAGTCCTGAAATCCCACATAATAGAGGAAGGGAAAAATACTCTTGTAGGTTGTCCTCTGATTTCCATTCCCCTGCCATGGTGCACACACACCATCACACATACACACAAATAAATAAAATGTAAAGATCCATGATTCCAACCTTTCTCTCTGCCTCTGCCCTCTGTCTCCTACCACGGACACAGACAGACAGGTATACAACACACACACACACACACACACACACACACACACACACGCAGGAAGTTAAAAAGGATCTTTTCTCTAGGTCCCCTTGTAAAGTGCCTGATGTAGAGCCATATTCCATGATTGACTGTACCATGTAGATTTGTGTGAGCATACTCAATGATTTTTGCTCAAGAAAATTCCCTGAGGGGCTAGAGATATGGCTCAGTGGTTAAGAGCACTGGCTGTTCTTGGTTCAGTTCCCAGCACCCACATGGTGGCTAACAATCATCCATAACTCCAATTCCAAGGGATCTGATGTCTTCTTTTAACCTCTGTGGGCACTGCATGCATGTGGTGCATTTACATACATGCAGGCAAAACACTCATATACATAAAAATTAAAATAAATAAAATTTTAAAAAGGAAGGGAGAACATTCATAGGGACCCAGTTCTTGAGATGTGTCAAAGTGGCTGCACCTGCTAGAGGCAGAGCTTTACACGATGCTCAAGGCTGGTGGTCATGGGGCAGGCAGGTAGCCTGCGTGGGGTAGGTAGGTGGGCTGTTGGAATACTACCATCCTGGCTGGTGATGCTAACCTGGCTCAGGTAAGACAGCGGCAGAGTAGATTCTGGGGTGGACTGAGGAGTCTGGCCTTCTTCCACAGCCACTTCTGCCTGGGGCCATGGACACATTCTGTGGAGTTACTCTAATCTCAAGGTGGGGTGTTTCTGGAAGGCCTTAGATTCCTTCATCTGCTGGCTTGCATCAGGCATGGCAGCCTGTGATTCCACTGGGCGTATTGCTCATCAACATTATCATTACAAGGCTATAGTTTGACTCCAGCCCTCCCTACAGTTCTCACCCAGTTGCCAAGCATTTTTCCCCTTTAACTATAAACTGCAGTAGTGAATAACAGACTTCGGACAGCACAGAGTTCCAGCTGAAGGCAGAAATGTCTTTCCTTTCTGTCTCCAGTTTAGACCGTGACCCAACAGCTTCTGCATGTACTTCTGGGGCAAGCACATGTGTGTAACCCAGCCATTCCTCACCTTGCATTCATCTCCCACAGACTTGGAATCCCCACCTTGAACCAGCAATGGTCTGAGAGGCTTAAGGGACTGTAAGTGACATTGTTGAGTTAGGTCACCCTGAGGCCCAGAAGCTGCCTCTTTCTTCACAGGGTGGACAAGGCCTCCCTGTTGGCCACTCACACCATCCATATGGGCAGCCCGGAGGCAGTCAGTGTACCTACGGCTGGTGAGAGTTTAGTAGCTGGGTCTGTGGGAAGGAGAGAGCTCTCTTTAGTAGTACACGTCATATCCCTGATGTAAATAGTCCTGCTGTGGCCAATTTTAGGTTAGCAAGAAGATGTCCCCAAAACACAAATTCCAAATAAAAGCACGCCATTTCATAGTACCTCTACCATAGAATATCCTCAAAATATGGATAATAGTAGCATAGGAGGGCTGGGGGTGTGGTGGTGCATACCTTCAGTCCCAGCACTTGGGAGGCAGAGGCAGGTGGATCTCTGTGAGACTGAGGTCAGCCTGATCTACATAGCAAGTGTGCTGGGTAGCTTTAGTGTCAACTTGACACACCTGGGTAGAGGGAGCCTCAACTGTGGAACTTCCTCCATTGGACTGGCCCATGTCTGTGGGGCATCTTCTTGATTATTGAGTGATGTGGGAGGGCCCAGCCCACTGTGGGCAATTCCACCCCTGGGCAGGTGGTCCTGTGTTGTATAAGAAAGCAGGCTGAGCAGGGGCCAGGGGAGCAAGTCAGTAAGCAGCGTTCCTCCATGGCCTGTGCTCCAGCTCCTGCCTCTAGGTTCCTGCCCTGAGTTCCTACCTTGGGCTTCCTGATGAACTAGGACGGGGGAGATGTAAGCCAAATAAACCCTTTCCTCCCCAAGTTGGTAGTGGTCAGAGTATTTTGTCACAGCAATAGAGAACAAACTAGAACAGCAACTTCCAGGCTAACTGAGGCTACAGTCTCAAAAAACAAAAACAAAACAGTAACAACAGCAAAAGTCCCAGCATCTGGGAGGCAGAGGCAGGCAGATCTCTGTGAGTTCAAGGCCAGTCTGGTCTACATAGTGAGTTCCAGGTCAACTGGGGCTACAGGGAGAGCCTGAAAAAGACCAAAAGAAAAAAAAAAAAAAAGAAAAAGAAAAAGAAAAAAGTAGTTGGGAGTTGGAGAGATGGCTCAGTTGTTAAGAGCACTTGCTGCTCTTCCAAAAGGCCTGAATTCCCAGCAAGGAAATCACGTGGTTTATGACCACCTCCAGCTCCAGGGTATCTTAACTCCTTCTTCTGACTTCCTCAGGCATCCTCAAACATGTATCATCATCACTCACACACAGACACACACACACACACACACACACACACACACACATACATATTTAAGTAAAAAGTAAAAGCAAAATAGCTAGGAAATGATGAATTTTTTACAATGTAGGACTTTTGTGCTTAATCCAATTTAATTAGATATTTTTTCTTTTTTCTTATCAGAGATCTTAGCTTGAAACGTCACATCATAGCCACAGATAATAACATTCTCAACAGATTCCTTTGTGACTAAGCTGTTGAATCACAACTATGGCATCTTTCCTGGGCTCATCAGGGAACACAGATTGGGGACTTGGGTGTATAGGAGCTGCCTTTTTGCGCCCCCCGCGCCCCCAGCATTGCCTAATTGAAGAGAGGTAACCGAGACAATTTAATACAGGCTCTTGTAATATATAACTCAGAGTAGCATCAATCTCACTTTGTAGCCAGGCCGGCCTTGAGTTTATAATCCTTCTGCCTCAGTCTCTCAAGTACTACCATGCCAGTGTTGGTAGTATTTTTTTTAATGTGTGTGTGCGTGTGTGTGTGTGTGTGCATGTGTTTGTACAGGTGTGTGCACATGGGCGTGCATGCATGGGGAGACCAGAGGAAAACCTCAGCTGTCATTCCCCATGTGCCATCCACCTTGTTTTTAAAAATATTTTGATTGATTTATTTTTATGTATATGAATGTTCTGCCTGCTTGTGTGTAAGTGCACCACATGTGTGCAGTGCCCTCAAAGGCCAGAAGAGGGCATAAGATCCCCCAGAACTGGAGTTACAGATGGTTGTTACTGCCATGTGAGTGGTGGGAACTGAACCCAGGACCTCTACAAGAGCAGCCAGTGCTCTTAACTGCTGAGCCATCTCTCCAGCCCACACCTTGCCTATTTTAGAGACAGGGTCTCTCATGGGTCTGCTAGGCTCATCTGCTAGGCTAGGCTGACTGGCCAGTAAGCCTTAGGGATCCTCTTGTCTCCACTTTCCAAGTGCTGGGATTGCAAGTTGGCATCACCATACTTTTTTTTTTTTTTTTTTTTTTTTTTTAACGTGGGTACCAAGGATCGAACTCAGGTCTTCATGCTTACAAGGCAAGCCCTTAATCAACTGAGCTATTTTCCCAGCCCTGCAGTTTAATTTTTAAGTGTCTATAGTTTTATAGCCAGCTTGTAAAATTTCTGAAGAGCAAACCAGTAGCCCCCATGAGTTTGTATAAGTGGACCCCAGGTTCCTGGGTTAGACTTTTTCCCTTGTAGCGAACTATTGAGGGTAAGACTCTGAGCAGCCCAGACAGAGATAGCGTGGTAGGTAACTGTTCCTCATTCTCCTTTCTCAATCATCAACATCAGGTGTTCTAGGCAACCTTCGAGAGACACAACAAACACAGGTCATCTGCACTGCAGAGTGTGTGATGTCAACAGCCCAGATAGAGCAGCTCAGCTGGCCAGAGCTGCAGGTGAAGGAATCAGAGAATGGAAAGGAAGTTTCACTTCACTGGAGGTAAACACAGATTTCAATGCAGAGTGGAAACACAGGAAGGACGGGTTGGCGGGGAAACACAACAGACCTGACTGACCTCTGAGCTGTCCGGCCAGGTATTCCCAGAACCTGGCTATTTCCGGGCTTTCCCCAGAGATTCTGAATCCCCTGGAGATTCGTGTGTGTGAGTGTGTGTGTGTGTGTGTGTGTACATGTATATATGTATGCATGAGTACATATGTATGTGTGTATGTGGAGGTCAGAATGGCAGATGTTTTTCTCACCTTATTTTTTGAGGCAGGGTCTCTCACCAAACCTGGGGCTCACTGATTCATCTAGGCTGGCTGGCCAGCAAGCCTGAGACCCACCTGTCTCTGTCTGCCCAGTGCCGGGTTTACACGTGCACATTGCTGAACTTTTTTATGTGAGGGCAAGGGATCTGAACTCAGGTCCTCATGCTTGGACAACAAGCACTTCACAAACTGAGTCATCTCCCTAGGTCCCCTGGTGATTCTTGAATAGCCACTGCTGGGATATGCTGGGCTGCAGTGTGTACCTCACTGGTTTTATCTCTTGGGAGCTGCAACCAGGACGATGTTTCTGGGCACCCTCCCCTTGAAGCAGGTGAGCTGTGCCTTGGCAGGCTTGTAGAGTAGCAAAGGGCTCAGGCTCTAAGTTCTCAGGTAAGAACCCAGGCTCAGGTTCTCACTGTGTGATTTTGAGCCTCATTTTTTCAACTGAAGATAGTAATACCAACCTATACCAAGTGATGGAGATTAAATGAGATTGTGTGCATAGAGAAGAGTAGTCAGTGCCTGGATGCAGTTCTACCAGAGCTCTTAGAGTCAGAGCCTGGGTCCTGCAACTTAACAGCTTAGACCCAGCCACCCTCCTTCATTAGACCAATGAAATGAAGTAACAGTGAAACCTAGAAAAGGAAATTCATCGAATGTGGCTATATTGGAAAGAGAAACAAAAAGATCTGGTGACCCCCCCCCCCCCACTCCAAGTACATCTCTGGGTTCCTGACATGAAGTTTAGGCTTAAATGGAAGGCAGGAGTTATGCACAGCTAAGCAGTCCTGGTCAAGGCTTCCTAGCTCTTTCTGCAAAGCTGTCCAACTACTCCTGAATCTCTTCCCTGGCTGCTGGGAGTCTTTTCCTTCTTCTGATAAAAGATGTCTGATAAAATTCCAGTTTCTGGAGGTCTGTTGTTTCAATAGTCCGTAGCCAAATGTCTCTTGGACTATCTTGATTCCTGCCAGTCCTCTGGCATCTGTAAACACACTAGGCATCCTCACTAGTGCAAATGTGACTGATAAGATCCCATGGCTAGATAGTCACAGAGCCCAGACCTCCCAGTACTGTTGACACATAGCAGAGAGGTCTCCAAATAGATGGGTCTTCAATATCTGGATGATAAGAAATGGTCAACAGTTTGTGGTGATGAGTTAAGGACTAAATGCCATCTGGCCTTTCTTCTGCCACGTGTCCTGAGGTCAGAGTTTTAATCAGGACCTTCAGACCAGGTGTCCTCAATCCTTGGCCCACTTTACATTTGACTGCAGCTGTGACAGGGTTCCAGAGTGCCCCTCGACATATCCACCCTAGAACTTGCTCCAAAGAGAAGGCCCAGCAAATATTTCAGTTATCTCTGTTTAATGAGCTATCCCCCAAAGCTATAGGGCACTGTACTGACCAAAGGGTCATGTGCTAGAGGCTTAGTGCCTAATGTGACCTTATTGAAGGTGACAGGACTTTTCAGAGGTGGAACATAGTGAGAAGGCGATTAGACCATTGGGAGCATCATCTTTGGAAGGAATTGCTTGTCTTAATGGGAGTGGCTTGGTTACCCCAAGAGCAGATTGTTAGATATTAAGTTCAAGGGCTAGGGGTGTGGTTCAAGTGGTAGAAGGCTTGCCTAGCATGCACAAAACCCAGGGCTCAATCTCTGGTACCTCAGAAACTGAGCATAGTAGCACATGTCTGTAATCTCAACACTTGGGAGGTGGAGGCAGGAGGATCAGAAATTCAAGGTCACCCTTGGCTACATAGGGAATTGAAGGCCAGCCTGGGCTATGGAGACCCTCAGTTTTCTTGGCTTTCTCTCATTCTCTCTCTCTCTCTCTCTCTCTCTCTCTCTCTCTCTCTCTCTCTCTCTCCTACTACTCTCTCTCTCTCTCTCTCTCTCTCTCTCTCTCTCTCTCTCTCTCCTACTTGGAGCCCTTACCAGAAGCTCACACTCTTAGACCCTCAGCAGTGAGATAATAAATAAACCCCTTTTATGTTTCAGACATTTTGCAGTAGCAACATAAAACAAAGTCAAACACAGGCTTACTTATAACAGTTGGCATTTATTTGTTCATGATTTTACAATTCGTAGGACAGCTAGCTCTATTCCACATGGCATTACCTAAGGCTAAGATGTTCAAGATGGCAGTTCACTGGCTCAATCACACCACATTGCTGCAGTTGGGCTTCTTCAGAGCACTGGATGGGTCTCACTTGGATTTCTTAGCCTGTGACTACCCTCCCCACAGGACACAGAAGTATCAGGCCTTGCTAACATGTGGGTTCAGAAATAGGAGGAACCACTTCCATCCTGTTTTGTAGATCTAAACAGTGCAAGTTGGTTGGAGGTATAGCTAGTACTTGCCTAGATCATGCAAGATCCTGATTTCTTTCCCTAGCAATGCAAAACAAACAAATATAAAATAGCCTAGGCTATCCCTCATTTAGGAGGGCTCCTCCCTTTGGGGGGAAGTAGCCGGTTTACATTACAAACAAGATAATCATAGGGAGATCTCAAGGTCTTGTTGGAGACATCTGGCCAGTGTGCTCTGCCCCATCATCTATCATGTGTGGGAGGAAGGTAGGGGGCAATTCCCTAGGGGTCATTCTCAAACTCCAAAGGATAGGAAACTATGGATGAATAAAGTTCCCGCCCACAAGAGAGACAAGCCTGAGGCTTATTCTACTGGGTCTTCACAGGGGCTCCCAGCAGGATGGAGCCCTGGTTGTCCCCCAGTGGAAGTAGCTCAAAACTGTTTTCCAGGTTGGAGAGATGGCTCAGTGGTTAAGAGCACTTGTGCTAGCTAGTAGAGGAACTACATTGGATTTTCAACACCCACATGAGGCATTTCACAACTGCTTGTAACTGCGGCTCCAGGGGATCCAGTGTCATCTTCTGGCCTCCATGAGTATCTGTACACATGTGATATACATACATACAGACAAACACACATGCAGATAAATAAAAAATAAATCTATTTGTTTTTATTTTTAGATTTATTTTTATTTTATGTGTATGAGTACATTGCCTGCATGTATGTAAGAGTCCATGTCGTGCAGTGCCCACAGAAGACAGAGAGGGCATTGGATCCCTTGAAACTGGAGTTACAGATGGTTGTTCACCACCATGTGG
Organism: Nannospalax galili; assembly: GCF_000622305.1. Lineage (NCBI taxonomy): Eukaryota > Metazoa > Chordata > Mammalia > Rodentia > Spalacidae > Nannospalax > Nannospalax galili. The sequence goes on along the minus strand of NW_008343842.1, from coordinate 238,703 downwards.
GTTCTGGGATTCTAACCTGGATCTTCTGCAAAAGCAACATGTGTTCTTAACTGCTGAGCCATCCTCTCCAGCCCCTGCTTCTAATTTTTATTTATTTATAGTTTGTGTATGAGGATTTTGCCTGCATGTATATGAATGTGCCTGTGCAATGCCCATGGAGGTCAGAAGAGGGTGCTGGATCCCGTAGAACTGGATGACAGTCACCATGTGGGGACTGGGAACAAAACCCAGTCCTCTGCAAGAGCAGCCAGTGTTCTTAACCACTGAGCCAGCTCTCCAGTCCCAGAAATCATTTCTTTTTAAAGCGTCTATCTCTGTCTCATCTTTCCCCATTATCTCTACCTTGACGCCTGTAGTTTCTGATCATCCCCAGATCTCCCTTGTGGCCTTGCTCTCGGGGAAAGCCAAACCTAGTGTCCTAATTTGTCTCTTCATTGCTGTGACAAAATACTCTGACCACTACCAACTTGGGGAGGAAAGGGTTTATTTGTCTTACATCTCCTGGGTCACAGTTCATCACTGATGGGAGCCCAAGGTAGGAACTCAGGGCAGGAACCTGGAGGCAGGAGCTGAAATACAGAACATGGAGGAATGCTGCTTACTGACTTGCTCCCCTGGCCCCTGCTCAGCCTGCTTTCTTTTGCAACACAGGCCCACCTGCCCAGGGGTGGCACCACCCACAATGGGCTGGTGGGCTGGGCCCTCCCACATCACACAACAATCAAGAAGATGCCCCACAGACATGGCTCAGGCCAGTTCAATGGAGGCAATTCCCCAATTGAGGCTCCCTCAACCCAGGTGTGTCAAGTTGACACTAAAGCTATCTATCCAGCACACCTGGGCACCAAGTTTCCTAGTTTGCAAAAAGGCCCTTTAGTTGTGCTGTAAACTGCTGCACTTGGTTGTTGTACCTGGTTGAGCAATCCCACACAAGAATGGATGTGAAAGGGCTTTGGAAGTGAAGGCTGGGCTCTGTGTGCAGGGCTAATGTGAGCAGAGGCAATCACAGGAAAGCACTGGGATTTGGGACCATAGGGACTCTGGCCCACATTGTCTGGGAACGGTAGAAGTGAAAAGAGAGATGCACAAAAGAAGATTCTGGCCAAGTGCTCTCTCTCTCTCTCTCTCTCTCTCTCTCTGAGGTGAGGTGAAATCAGGTATGTTTTGTTCCAGTGACTAGACTCAGGTGACTTGGCAGAAGAGATGACTCATCAGGCCACTCAGCTTGCCTTATGGTCCCTCAAGATCATCCACCTGCCTTTGTTGAGACTCGCCCTCATGGAACATGTTTTCCCCCTTTATTTGGCCTCTGCCCCAGGAACAGAATTGCATGTGGGAGGGGCGGGACTTGGAGTTATTCACCCTGCTTTTGCCAAACACTGGAAAGCAGAGCCCTTCTCCATACAGCTGGGTCCTGGCAAGACTATGTGTGTGAAGAAGCCATGTCTGGCTATGTCCAGTGGCTTCCTGCCAGGGAAGGGGGTACTAGAGTAGGAGACAAGGAACCTGAACATGTCACAGCAGCTTGCACAGAGGCAGTTTGCTGAGAGGGCTCTCTGAAGCACAGAGGGCACTCAACCCTGACTCGGGGAGTATTGCCTATGGATTGTAGAAGGCTTCCCAAGGTTGATCTATCGAGGTTTATAATCACTAGGAAGGAAAGGCGTCAGGGCACAGGAAAGAGCGGGGAGCCCAGCAAGATGGGTGAGAAGGTAAATGAGGCTGGAGAAAGAGCATCTTAGGAACAGCAGAAGGAAGCCCCCTGAGAAGTTAAAGGGTTAAGTAGGGTAGTCAAGTTTGAGAAGGGGGTGGATCTAGCAGGTGGTTGTGACAGGCAGGTGGAAGAGGAATCAGCAGTAGAGGCAGGGAGACAAACTAAGGGGACATGTTCACTCACAACAGACAACTGCAGAGCCCCTACCAGGAGCCAGGCACCATGCGACCATGAGAAGCTTCAGTGGCTTTGGACCCTGGTGATGGAGACTGGGATGGACAGAAAGGGAACGATCTAGGGAGAGGCCCAATGAACTAGATGGACACCTAGGCGATTCACAAACTGGCATCTAGTTTCTAAGCCAGTTGTGTGTGAATTTCGAAAATTGGAACCTGGGGCCAGAGAGATGGCTCAGTGGGTAGATGACCTGAGCTTGATCCCTGACATAGAGGGTGGAAGGAGAATGACTCCTGCACGTTGTCCTCTGACCTCCACAACCACACTGTGGCACGTGTGCACCCACATGCTAAATAAATGTGAGAAAAAAAAAAAAAGGTCACTTGTTTCAAACTTGGGGAATTGATGGACAGAGTTGAGACCAAGCCTCAGGGGTCCCTGCAGGAAGACTAGAGACTTCTCCCAGGGAAGTCTACCCAGCCTGCCAAATGCCTTCCATCACTCTGCCCCAGGCTCTAGAAGAGTCCCCTGCAATTCCTGCTGATGATACCCTTGCCAGGCCCTTTCCAGGAAGAGGGTAACACCTATACAGGTTGGTTTCTTCTCCTGTACCCTGATATGATTTCAGTAGGGTCACACGGGAAGGCAGAGATGTGAGCTGGGATGTGGAGCACATGTATTGGTGTCTCTATTTCTGGTCTGTCCCCCCCGCCCCCGCCACCTCAGATTGCAGACTCCTTGAGGTGCTGCCAGACTTTGAGGGTGTCTCCCTCATCAGATTAGGAACCGCTAGAGGGTGGACTGCTGAATAGGAATGCAAGCCTGGACCGGTGTTTTCTGCCACCTCATAGCTGTTTGAACTTGGGGAATATCCTTTCTTCAATTTCCTCATTTGCAAAAAAGAAGTTAATATGTTAGGAGGATTAAGAGACACAGATGAAAGAAACATTGAGCTGCTTTGTGCAGTGGATCGTGACTAACGCAAAAACTCACACATGGCCCAAGTGCAGAGAATGAGTGTCTGTGGAGTGCTCAGCCATAAAGGGGACATCTATATCACCCCATCCCCCAAGGCTCACGGAACAGGGAGGAAGAGGGGACAGAAAGAATGTAAGAACCAGAGATTGGGAAGGACCAGGTGGAACTGTCTTCTGGATGTGAAAAAACCTGTTGCACTGAGGAACCGTGGTTGTCAGCACAAGGTCTGCACCAGATCAAGCCAGTCAACACTGGAGCATGGATAGGGGAGGGGCTCATGAGCCCCCACCTCTCAGGAGATGACAGCTGATGACTGTTAGGATAGGGAAAGTCCATTTTCTTTACAGGTGTGGCCTCTTGGGTTAAATATGCTCCAGTGGGTGCCCCCCCCCCACCCAAAGACTCTCAGGAGATGTGAACCACTACACAGCACACACCCCCAAAAGTGGCGTACAGTGGGGCACACCAAGCTCTCTGGATGAAGGAGTGCTTGTTGGTCCCACACAGCTGTACCAGGAAAGCCTGAGCCATGCTGGGCATGAGTATGGACCCAGTCAGGACAGTTTTCCCAGAGGGTCTCTCCTCCTGCCTTGATTTTGAGGCAGTCTCTCTTGCTAGTTCAGCCATTTTGCAGTGCACAGAAGCTTCCAGGTGATTCTCCTGTCTTCATCTCCCATCTCACTGTAGGAATACTGGGAAGGGATTAGACTCTAGCCACGAAATCCAGCTTGTGTGTTCTAGGGATCAAACTCTGGTTGTCACAGTTGTTTGGCAAGTGAGTCATCTCCTTAGCTCACCTTTGTTGTCGTTTTTTTTTAAAGAGTGCAGATGCCCGGCTGTATGCCTGCAGCAAAACCCCTTGAGTTAGGAAGGATAGATTCTGATCCACCTCCTGTCTCCCAGTGATGTCAGGCCCACCATGAACTTACTGGTTGGTCATCTTCATCCCATCACAGAGGCTGTGGACAGTCCAGGATCTGGGCTGCCTGAATTCAAAGTCAGCCTCCCCATTTTTACTGAGATTTTACATTTCTTTGTACATCAGACAACCTGTCTGCTTCCTGGTGCAGTTAGGATCCGGCTGCTTCAGTGTCAAGGGTGTTACTTCATGCTTTATTGGGTATAAATAAAGTCTTTAGAAAGGTGCCTGGAAGCTGGTGTGAGGTAGACTTTGCCACTATCACCCCTCCTGTCCTGGTTTAGCTTTAATGTCAACTTGACATAGCCTAGAGTCATCTGATAGGAGAGCCCAGCCTCCATTGAGGAATTTCCTGTATCAGGTTGGCATGCCTTTGAGAGATGTCTTGCTGATTGGGGAGGGCCCAATCCACTGTGGGTAGGTGATCCTGGGATATATAAGAAAACTAGCTGAGCCAGGCATGGTGGTGCACACCTTTAATCCCCTCACTCAGGAGGCAGAGGCAGGCAGATCTCTGAGTTCAAAAGCCAGCCTGGTCTACATAGTGAGTTCCAGGTCAGCTGGGGCTACAGGTAGACCCTATCCTCAGAAAGACCAAAAAGAAGAAAGCTAGTTGGGCATGAGCCTGTGAGTCAGCCAGAAAGCAGCATTCCTCTAGGGTTCTGGCTCTGACTTCCCTCAGTGATGGATTGTGGCCTGGAGGTGTAAGCCAAACACACCCTTTCCTCTTCAAGTGGCTTTGGCTCAGAAGATTTTGTCACAGCAACAGAAAACTGAGTAGAAGACCTCCACTATCCCTGCTCCCAGCTCTTTCCCTAGCCTCTCCTTGTTCCCCATTCCTCATTTCCTTTTGGTCCACCCGTTCCCCTTGACCTACTGATATTAGCCTGTCCAGAGTCCTTCCTGCCCATCCTACCTTCCCATCCTGCCCCCATCCCCAACACCACCACACAGCAAGTGGGCTGTTCACGTGTTTTATTGTAAAAATGTTAAAATAAATTACATTTGTCGTCATTGCCAACATGGTTCCAGGACAGCCAGTTCAGGACACTTTTCACAGGAGCCAGATGCTCCCACCCTGAGGCCAGTGTGGCCTTTACAACTGTTCAGATCATGGTGGGGACGTGACACACACGGGTGTGGGATATGGCCCTATATGCCCCACAGCAGGGTATACACAGCGGGGGAAGGGACTGAGACAGCAGGTATCAGCTGAGGTGGGAACCTCAGTTGCCATCAGTCTGCAGAGGTAGGGCTCTCAACCTCTGGTCACCTGCCACTGTGTCCCTTTCCCAGCTCTGTTTGAGGCCTTGGCATCACCACAAAAGGCCCAGTTCAGTTGGGAGGGCAGCAGGGTGTCCAAAGGTCATCCATCTCACTTTCGGGGGACCCTGTTCTTTACTGGCTCTGAAATCGACAGATTTCGGCTATAAAAACAACAGTTCATTAAAAAAAATTAACAAAAACATTCAGGGCAGCATAGGCTGGTTGAAGGGTGAGCCTCAAGGACTTAAGACAGTAGCTAGTTCTACCCAGCCCTCACCAGGAACAGCGTCCGGTCCAAGTAAGATTCACATTTTTTTTCTCCCCAGTCCAAATGCACACACACACCTACTGGCACACATGCACCCATGCGCACAATCACATACACACTACACAGACCCTGGAGAGGAGCTCAATTCACAGTTCTGTGAGCCAAGAACAATTTGGCATCAGCCCACCAGCCCCTCTAAGAGAGTGAGGAGTACAACCTGGAAGGGGAGGCGACCCAAGGGAATGAGATGGTGGGATGGGAGTGTAGGTGCCCAGGCCCGGATGGAGTATGAAATTTCATTAAACTGTGTTTCCCACCTGAGCTCCTGGACCAAGCCTTGGAGTCCCAGCTTCCAGAGACCCCTTTTCTCTTTCACTCCCAGGGCATAGAAGGCTATAGGCCTGCTGTTGCTTATACAGTGGGAGTCTGGAGATGAGACGTGGCTCTGGGTCACACAGGGGACACAGTACTTCAGCAGCCTCTGTTCTTACTGAGATTTGCAGTAAGGGGTTTGCTGGGCAGAATGATTAATAGGTGGGCAGAGAGGTTCTTCTAGTGATACCCAAAACCCTCATCAGTCTCCCTAGAATCACTCCTACATGCCGACCCCAGGTTTTACAAACTCTTCCTTCCTGCTCCCAAGTGTCTAGCCCAAGGCCAGACACACAGGAGTTACCCATTAATACTGGTAAACTCAGATAACAGAGGCTCCTGGCCTTAAAGAACCGTGTGACGTTCAACCGATTACCAGGGGAAGACTTATGCAGCAGACACAGGCCTTCCAGGGTTAGCGCTGCAACTTACAGGCCTCTAGTCATCAGATCTACCCACTGGGCAGGCTCAGGACAGTGCCCTCCCCGCTGAGCTGCAGAATGGAGAAGCCTGTCCTGGGCCGACACCGTGTTCTATCAAAGCAACCAGCTGGCGAGGACAGAAGGAAAGGTAGGCCCCTGGCTCCCCATTCCCAGCTCCAGGCCTGTCCCCCCGGAGGTCTGACCGTCACAGGACAACCCGGATGAGGGGATGAAGCCATCGGAGGCCAGGTGGGGAGCCGGCCCCGCCTCACGTGCCTCTGGGACTGTCTGCCTTGTTGTACTCGTTCATTAGCTGCTCATAAGGCACAGAGAGCTCTGACTCAGTGCTGGTAAAAGTGGACTCATCCGACGAGGGGAATTCACCCATGTTCAGGGGTGCCTCGGCCACGGCCCCCTGCTGGGGCTCTTCCTCTGGGGCCAGGTTGTCCTCCAGCGAGGACTTAGAGGTCTCCTCGTCGGAGAGGCCGCCCTCCTCATTCTCAAAGGTGATATTGGCGTTTTGGAAGATGAGTGGGTGGTAGTCCAGGGCCTCCCATGGCTCACCCTCCTCAGTGATGCGGTCTAGCTGGTTAATAAACACCTTGGAGGTTGGGGAGCCATCCTTGGGGGACTGCACCCCAGCCTCTTCACCAGCTGGTCTTGATACATGGCCTTTGCTTCTTAAAGTCTGGGATACTTCTTCCAAGCTGGGCACACGGTTCTTGGAATAGACTACCAAGGGTGCTAGGGATGCAGGGATGGCGGGCAGCCCACCCCCTTGAGGTCCCAGCCCTGGTCCAGGTCCAGGTCCAGGTCCAGGTCCAGGTCCTGGTCCTGGGACCCTCTCCCCACCCCCAGTTGTCTTCATCGCCTTCTTTCCAATCTGTTTGATGAGGTCATTGTAGGTCTCTTCCTTTTTGGATAGGAAGCTGAAGATGTTCACGTCCTTAGAGGCCGGACTTCCAGCCATCTGCAGGGCCTTCCGGGAGTGCATGGAACCCTCGAAGGACTGCTTCCTCCGCCGCCGCCTCTTCTTAATAGCTTTGTGAACTTCCACAAACATGCTCACCTTCCAGTTGACAAACAGGGACAGCCAGGCCAGCCCCAGGTAGATCCAGAGCTCCACAAAGTAGCGGTATAAGGCGTGGTAGTTGGCACTGGGGTTCACACCTGGGAAGACAGAAAGCCCAGGAGGGGCCCAACAATAATGGTCAAAGCTGTGCTGTCTGAGCAAACAGCTTTGCAGAACACAAGGGGAGGAGGTGTCAAAGCAAGGGACCTGGGGAGGCAGTTCAGGGGAGTCTTTAACCTGCAAAGATGAAGACTTGAGTTTAAGCCCCAGAATCCACATAAAAGCAGGTATAGTGGCAGGCCCTTGAAAGCCCAGTGCTGGGGAGGTGAAGATGGGTAGATTCCTGGGGCTCACAGGTCAACTACCTAGCTTAATAGGTAAGCTCCAACCCAGCAAGACTTTGTCTCATAAAAACTCAAGATAGAAGGCTTCTTAGGAATAACACCTGAGGTTGAAACATGGCATACACACACACACACACACACACACACACGAATGAGAAAAGTGTGAAAAGTGTGTAGGGGCTAGAGGGAGAGGTAGTTTAGTGGTTGAGAGCATGTACTGCTCTTGCAGAGGACCTGAGTTCAGTTCCCAGCACCCATGTCAGACGAATCACAATTGCTTGTAATCCCAGCTCCAGAGGACCTGAAACCCACTACTGTTCTTCTTGGTCATCCGAACCCACGTGCACACCTGCACTCATGTGCACATCTGCATTCACATGCACACAACCATACCCACACCCATACACATAATTAAAAATAAATCTTTAAAGCTAGGCACGGATGGTGGGGCACACCTTTGATCCTAGCACTCAGGAGGCAGAGGGAAATGAATCTCTGAGTTCAAGGCCTTCCTGGTCTACATAGCAAGTTCCAGGCCAGCTAGGACTACACAATCAGTCCCTATCTCAAAGAAAAACAAAAATAAATAGATAAAAGAAAGGGGTTGTGGTGGTTTGAATGAGTCTGTCCCCCATAGGCTCCAAATAGGCTCCAAATATTTGAGAATTTTGTCCCCATTTGGTGGCGCTGTTGTGTCACCAAGGTGTGGCCTTGCTAGAGGAAGTACATCACTGGGGGAGGGCTCTGAGAGTTCTTAAGCCTTGTGGAATTTCCAGCCACCCCCAGCTTCCTGTGCCCGCTTGAAGATGTGAAGGTTCTGGTTTCCCCCAGCCCTCTGCCACCATGCCTCCCTGCCACGATGGACTCTTGCCTCTTTGGAACCCTAAGCTAAACTCTTTCTTCAAGGGGCTGGAGAGATGGCTTGGCGGTTAAGAGCACTGGCTGCTCTTGCAGAGGACCTGGGTTTGATTCCCAGCACCCACATGGTGGCTTAACAACCATCTGTAATTCTAGTTCCAGGGGACCCAACACCCTCTTCTGACTTCCACAGGCACTGCACGACATGGGTTTACTAACGTACATGCAGGCAATTCACTCATACACATTAAAAAAAATGTTTATAAATCTTCCTTCTATAAATTTTCTCAGTCTTGGTATTTTATCATAGCAACAGAAAAGTAACTAATACAGGGGTCTAGACTACCCCACCCATTGTTTTCCTGAAGGACTATGGCTCCCATCTGCCCCATCTCTGATCCTGTTTCTTCAACTACAAAAAGTCAGGACCATGGCTACTTTAAAGGTAGGGTTGCGGGTAAAGAAACAGCTTGTGAGTAGGTGTTGTTTCTTCCACACTTCTCTGATCTGTCCTGCTGCTTTAAGTACATTACAGCTCAGTTAAGGGATGGAAACCCCGCATTGGGGGTACTGGCAGCCTCAGCACTGGGGAGGGACTCACTGGTTTACTATGAAGGATGCTAGTGGTTGGGTCAAGATGACCCAGGAAGCAGTGACCTGGCAGGAGCTATTCTGAACCATCTTTACCCATCTCCAAGGCAGAAGCAGCCTGTCTCTACTTTGTTCACAGTCGCCATTGGCCTGGTGGCTCTCCATCCCCACACTCTGATTCCCAATGCCTGCTCCAGAGAGTTCCCCACCCCTAAAACTAGAGGGGTCCCTTTCTCTTTCAGGATTAATTAACATTTCCTTCATGGGCTGGTGAGAGATGGCTCTCTAGGTAAAAATGCTTGCCGCTAAGCCCGAGGACCTAAGTTTGATCTTCAGGACCCATGTAGTGGATGGAGAAAACTAACTCCAGCAGGTGCTGGTTGGTCCTCTGACCTGCACATGTGCTGCACAGCCCCCCCGCCCCAATAAACAAATGTCTTAAAACTTTACACTTGCATCCGTGTTAAGCTACAACCTCTGTTACTCCAAGATGGGTAGCAACTTGAGAGCCTAGAAGAGGAAGCAACCTCTTGCCCAGATTAGGGGCTCCCCCAGGGCAAGAACTGTCTATGATGTAAGAGGCACTCTACCCTGAAAGGCCCTGTTAATTTTGCTCAAGGCTCCTGATCATAAGCAAGAGTCTGATAAGAACAGCAGTGATGTCACATGCTCATAGAGTTGGCCTCTACTCTTTTTGAGACAGGGTCTCCCTGTAGCCTAGAACTCATTATGTAGACCAGATTGGCCTTGAACTCTCAAAGATCCGCCTGCGTCTGCCTCCCAAGTGCTGAGATTAAAGGTGTGTGCCGCCACGCCCTGTGGGCTCTCTGCTCTTAGTACTCTGAAATAGAAATGGATTTAAGGGGCTAGAGAAGTGGCTCAGCAGTTACCAGCTGCTCCTGCAGAGGACCTGGGCTCGGTTCCCAGAACCCACACGTGGCTAATAACTGCTCACAACTCCAGTTCCAGGAGATCTGATGGCTTCTTTTGGCTTCCACAGGCATTACATATATGGAGGCAAAACACTCACAAACATAAAATAAAAAAAGAAATGGATTTAACTCTGCAGCATTCTGCATGGTGGCTATCGTTCAACACATATTACAGACTAAGGTACATGTCTGGTGTCTTCCTAGAGCTCAAAAACATGGCTAAAGGTGCTGCTGGGCTTCCTAATACCACAGGCTTCTCTTCAGCAGGCCCCAGGGGCTGGACGACAGGGTTGTACCTCTAAATTTATGTCCAGACAGCAGGCAGGCCGCAGTGTGCTAGGGTCAAGAGTGTGCACACAGCTCTGTCCTGTTCTTTCCACTCACTCGACTGTCCTCTCTCACAGCATTCATTCCACACACAAAGGGGCAGAGGCATGACCCCCCCACCTGCCCTCTGGGGGAAGCAGCTGGGGCAGAGACCAGAGGTGGAGGTCAACAGGGAGGGCACAGGCCTGGAGGGAACAGACGCTGGTTCAAACGGGTATCAAGAAGATTAAGAACCAGAAGGCTATGTGTGCAGGTCACAGGCACTGAGCATGGGTGGCTGGGGTGGGCCGAGTGCAGGCCTTCATACAAAGGAGACAAAGAGCCTCATTGCCTGTGAGGATTAAGCAGAAGAGGAGGAGTGTGGGGCTGAGGGGGCAGGGCAGCAGTATAGAAGGCCCCCCTTGTCTTAGAGCAGTCTGCGGCAAGAGCTAAGTCTGCAGGGCTCCTCCTAACAGATGGAAGAATCTGGTAGGAGGAGCCCCAGCTGAGCTGGGGTGGCAGGGCTGTGTATACGCCTCTCTCTACCTCTGGAAACAGGCCCAGACCCTCTAGGCAGGAGGGTGAATCCAAGTGAGTTCGGGGAGATGGGAAGAAGTTAAGAAACTATGAGCTGGACCTGGACAGATGGCTCAGGGGTTAAGAGCACTGGCTGCTCTTGCAGAGGACCCAGTTTCGATTCCCAGTACCCATGTGGTCTTAACAACCATCTGTTAACTCCAGTTCCAGGGGATCCAATGCCTTCTTCTGACCTCTGCTGGCACTTACACATGCAGGCAACACACTCATGTGCATAAAAATAATAAATAAGTAAATAGGAAAGAAATTTAAGATCAGGGGCTGGAGAGATGGCTCAGGCATTAAGACTACTTTTCTGACCTCCATGGGCATTGCACGACACGGGTATACTTATATATATATGCAGGCATTACAGTCATATAGATAAAATAATAAATTAAAAAAACAAGAAACTAAGATCAGAGGCTTTCAGTCAAGAGAGAAGAGGATACCTCTCAGGGAACCCCCATGCACCCAGCAGAGGCCTGCCTGAATGAAAGAGAAACACTAGGGAATATGGAGTGACAGAGGTTGAGGGAAGGGGGCAGGGACTCACCAGCCACGAAGTCCCCGAAGCCAATGGTAGAAATAGTGATAAAGGAATAGTAGAGACCCTCGATGTAGTCCCACTCCTCCGTCACCATGAACACGAAGGGCGGGATCACCAAGTGGACCAGGACTCCCCAAACGATGAAGATGACCGTACATGTGATCTGTGCCTTCCGCTGGGGGAGCAGCAGGAGAGCAAGTTAGACAACAGAAAGGACTCCAGGATCCCAGTTGGGACAGAGCCTAGGGGAAGCTCCAGCAGACCCAGCAGGACAGGGTGCCATCTGTCCCAACACCTCCCCTCCCCTGTCATGGTCTCCCTAACCCTCCAATACCACACCTGGGGTTTGGGACATACCAGGCTCATGCCTCTCCTGGTGAGAAACTGGCCTAGCCTCTTGGCACGTCCACCAAAGAACTTGCCCAGGGCACTGATCCATGTCAGGCACAGCGGCACCCCAAACAGTCCGTAGAAGACACAGAAGAGGCGCCCGGCTGGGGTCTTTGGAGCCACATTGCCATAACCTGAGGAAGGAAAGAATGAGGCTAGGGACAGGGCCACAGCAAGGATGATGGCGAATCCCATCAAACTGGGCTCCCATCTTCTGCACACACACACACACACACACACACACACACGCATGCACACATGCACCCTAGCTTGAGGGAGATATACTCTCTAAGATCAACTGATCCTGATCTAATAATATCAATACATATGCACACTTAGCCTGGTCATTTACACAATTATTACTATAGTGTGGACATCATTATCATTCCCTCTACTGTACTGGGAGCTCCCTGTCTGAGGGGGCGAGGCCTCCTCCACCATCAGCAGGTGCTCCACTGGTCCATTTGGTACCTCCCTGCAGATGAGACAACAACAGCCTCTCTGGATAGAGATCTAGAAACAGTGTGGGGTCGGGGGGGGGGGGTTTCCAAAGATGGCCACTCCCAATTCTCTTGCAAGTGCTCCTATCAAGACAGAGTCAATCTATGACTCTGGGAATTGGGGGCTTCTTGGCCAGAAGGCAGAAGTGATGCAGGCAAGTTGAGGTCGGAAAGACCTGCTGTTTCCCCCTGCCTCAATTCTCCACAACTGCTCACTTGGGGGACTCTGCCTTCTAGAGCTGCCCAAGCCATACATAGAGGCCGTGTGCATTAAGCCCCAGGCAAGTTAGCACCAACAGCAAACAGTGGATGTGAGGAGCCAGCCTGGACTCTAGACACTATCTCACAACCACATTGGAGTTCTCACACAAGAACAACCAGCTGAACCCCAGGAAGGTGGAAGATAATAACTTGTGCTCTAAGCCACTGACTTCTAGAGTGGTCAGCCACGCAGCCACAGAACATTGGCCCTTGTGCAGTGAGCAGCCTGTCTGATCTCCTGTGTAGCTCTGGCCATCAGACCATGCAAATATTTCTGCTTAAAGAATTCAAGTCTTGGGGCTGGAGAGACGGCTCAGCTGTTAAGAGCACTGTCTGCTCTTACAGAGGACCTGGATTAGGTTCCCAGCTCCCACATGGTGACTCACAACCATTTGTAAACTCCAGTTCCAGGGGATTTAACGCCCTCTTCTGGTCTCTGTGGGCACTGCACACATGTGGTACACTTACATACACGTAGACAAAACATGTACAAGATATGTAAAATACAACTGCAATACAAGTAAACTAAAAAAAAAATTTTTTTTAAAAGTTCAAGTCTTCAGATTTCCAATGCTCAGAATCCATGTAAAAGCTGGGCTGGCATGGTGGCCCACCTATAATCCCAGCATACAGATGGCAGAGACAGAGACTCCTTGGAGCAAACAGGCTAACCAGACTAGCTAAAACAGTGAACTTCCAGTTTATCAAGAGACCCTGCCTCAAGGTACAAGTTGGAGAATTCAAGGAAGACATTGATGTCAACACTGAGCCTCCATGCACAAACACCTGAATAGTGTGCCCATACATATGCACACATGTATACACATACACACACACACACACACACACACACACACAGAGTCCAGGAAATAGTCTCATAGGAAAGGCTGGTAGTAACCCAGATCTTACTAAGTCCTTCCCACTCAAAAGGACAGGCTTTAACTGTCTGACTTTACCCTCAACAAGGCTGATCACCAGGGCTGGATTCCTATAAGGTTCTAAGGGATGAGGGCTTGGAAACAGGTACCCTGAAGATCTCAGGAAACTCACCAATGGTAGTGATGACTGTGGCTGCAAAAATCATTGCGTTAGGCCAGTTCCAGTTGTTGAAGGTCTGGTTCCCTGTGATGGCCACACCCTGATCTGTGGCATTGGACACTACCTAAAAAGAGAGCAACAGTAAAGGTCAGGGCCGAGTTGCTTTGTGGGTGATGGCACGGATCAGACTCCTTGGAAGTGTCTTCATTTGGGGCTGGGGATGAAGCTCAGTGCTTGTAGCATGCATAAAGTGTGAGGTCCCATCCACAGTACTGCATAACCTGACATAGTGGTACACACCTGTAATCCCAGCACTGAGGGGGTGCAGGCAAGAAGATCAGTAGTTCAGGGTCATCCTTGGCTACATTGAGAGTTTGAGGCTGGCTGGGCTACACGAGACCCTATTTCTAAAACAATAAAGCAAAGCAAGTATCTTCATTTAATATCACAATACCATGGCAGGCAGCTAGCAATTAGTGTTTCCAGGGCATAGATGAGGATCAGGGAAGTGGAGATATGTCTAGGGTCACACAGCCAGGTAAAGATATGAACCAAGCACCAGGCCCCAAGAGAGTAGATGTAAGATGTAAGTAGATGCAAGTAGATGTAAGACGTAATCACCAAAGAACTGAGAAAGCTTGGGCCACAGGCTGCTGGGCCCCATCCCTATAGTCTGATTGAGAATGTCTCGGAGGAAGGCTTTTCTAACCAGTTCTCAGGTGGTAATGATGTTCCTTTACCACTTTGACAACCACGCTATTAGACTATCTCACCTCTCAAAGATGACAGATGGGACACAGATACCCTGAAGTTTCCTGATACCCTACCCAGCCATCCATGGCCTGGGAACTGCCCCCCTTGCCCTGTGGGACACCTGCTAAGATCAGTTCATCGTCCTTGGAGGACATATAAACCAGCTGGCTGTCCTTCCCCAGTGCCTAGGATGCTCACGTATGCTGACAGGCTCCCCTTCCCTGGATTTCCTCTTCTCCCTGACCTGGGCTGAGCAACTGTCTGAGCAGGGACAGATCAACAGATGGGGGTATATTTCAGGGTGTCTCAAAATTGTGCCACCAATCCCCACAGAACTTCTAGCTATGGTGGAAAGTGAGTAGGAGGTCAGGGGAGGGGCATCATTTACCCTAGGAATCCCCAACAGGTGCCGAATCTGGTCAACTGTCTATACCTGTCTCATTCCAACCTTCAGCTCTGCCTACCACTCAGTACAACCTACTAATGGAGCTCTATTGGCTGCCAGGGCCTGGTCCCCAAGAAGCCCATAAGAGGCTCTGAATCTAGGGTTTAAGTTTTGTCACTCAAGGACAGTCCCAGGGTGACCCAAGCAGACCGGAGACCAGGAATTTGGCCAAATTTCCTATAAAACCCAAGCCAAGGACAGTGGGAACCATAGAGTGAGGGATGGAAACAAGGGGGTGGTGGGGAAATCATTATTTCTAAGCCACCCGAGGCATGACTGAGGTTTGGTGGGAAGGAGGGAACGCGTGGATGGTTCCGAAGGAATGCACAGTTTGCAGAAGCAGCAGAGGCCCTGTAAATGGATCTGCAAACTCTGTGAAGAATTTTCCATGATGACATGCCTGCCCGACACCCCATCAAACCACACGCTGTTTGCTGCCCTGCCTTCCACCGGCATTTCTTAAGCAGGGGGGCAGTGGAAAGCAGAGCTGTCACAGTGACATTCCGCAGGCGCTCCTGTCCTCAGAGAGCCCGTGGTCTATCCAATATAACACACGAGGACATTCAGAAACCAACAGGACCATCCAAAAGGTTGTTTCTCCAATGCTGCGGATCAAACTAGGGGCCTCACACATGCTAGGAGAAGACTCAGCAATTGAGCCACACCTCAGCCCCAAAGGCCTTTAAAACTCTTCTCTATCTGGAGGCTGAGAATGAGGAAATACTAGAGCCCTGTGTATTGACATTAAACAGATAGCAGAAAAAAACTGAACCACTCAGTCCCCACCTGTTATCTTAGATAGCGATCTTAAATCAGACAGCTTGAAATAAAACAGATGGAAAGAATACATGAGAATGGGCCAGGGATGTAGCTTAGTTGGTAGAGTGCTTTGGCATGTATGAGGCCCAGAGTGCTATCCTCAGTACCACATAAACCAGGCATAGTGGGTACACATTTGCAAACCTGGCACTCACTCGGGAGGTAGAAGCAGGAGGATCAGGAGTTTTGAGAACAGCCTGAGTTAGAAGCTTTGTCTCAAAAATAAATAAGACATTGCAGTGGCAAATGTCTTTAATCCCAACACTTGGGATTAAAAGAAGGCAGATCTCTGTGAGATTCAGGCCAGCCTGGTCTACATAGTGAGTTCCAGGCTAGCTGGGGCTACAGGGAGACCCCATCTCAAAAAAAGAAAAAGAAAAGTAAATAAAAATACAAGAACAGCTTTCAGTGGGAACTGGATTACTGAACAAAGATGACAAACTATTTGCTTTGAAATAAGGTCTTACTATGTAGCCCAGGCTGGTCTCAAACTCTCACATTTCCTGCCTCAGCCTCCTGAGTGCTGGGATTGCTGGTGTACATCACCTCACCTTGCTCTTGGAAGCTTCTGAATGTCAAGAATTGAATGTTTGGAACATCAGAATCAGTAGCGGTGAGCGCTTGGCTGAGCCATGCTCATCTCCTTCATGGAAAGGCCGCAGCAAAGTCTTTATGTCTTGTGGAAGGCACTCAACCCAGAGTTGGCAAGGCAGCTACAGACGGCCTTCAACATACTCTCGTGGACAAGACAGAAACAGGAGCTGGAGCCAGGAGTAGTTGGGTCCATTCAAAAGCGGCCAAACACTCCCAAACAATCCTTTCATTACCAATCCAACCAGGGCCTGACCTCTTCGGTGTTTTACTTAATGGCACAGCTAGGACTTGGATGGCTCGCCAACCCCCTGGGCAGAGTATGCCAACTTAAGGATGAGGAGGAACAAGAGGATGATCATGACATTACAATGGCAGTACCAAGACTCGCAGTCACCCAGACAGGAAATGGGTTAAGGTTAATATGAAATGAACATCTTTATAATTTAAGTCTTCACATTTGGATTAGAAAAGTCCAGTGTATGGGGAGCTGGCTCAGTGAGTAAACTGCTTGCCATGTAAGCATGAGGACCTGAGTTCGAATCTCCATTACCAATATAAAATTCAGACCCTGTCTAATAAGGTGGAGAGCAACAGAGAACAACAGTCAATGTTGACTTCTGGCTTCCACATGTGTACACATACACTACGAATGCATGTACCCACACACGCAAGGGCACGGCCTGTACAGGACAAAGGGGAGAGTCCTTGGTCTCAGCTGACTTTGGTCTCAAGGGTGGTAACTAAAGAAAAAGTAAATCCAAGGGTGCGTTATCTGTCCAGAGTGGGAGATAGCCCATTGTTTCCGGGGTCTGGCCGCACGTGACACACTGTTTCACTCTGGATGTCAGATTATTCATGCCATGTTTATCAGTGGGCTGAATGCCAAAGAGAACCAAGGTGGATAACCATCTACCTCAGGATGGGCTGCCTCTGCGATCATCAGCTCCTGGTACAGAGAAGTAGGTCAGCCCCCCATCTCCTGGGGACCTGTGCAGTACAACTGGAACAGGGCTTACACGGGGCCCGTAGTAGCTTTTGGCAAGGTTGTGAGATGCTGTCTGGTGTGGTGGTGTTGGGAGGCATTGTATGTCAAACGCAAGACATAGCTGTGGAGGGAGGGAATCTGTCTTCTCAAAGGTTTATTTCCATGAATGATGGGGTGGTGATGTTGGCTAGTGGATGATAATGAGCCAGAGATGTAAAAAGTTCTGGAATTCACAGGACATCCCCACCCATGGCACCACCCTGCTCGCCCTGAGAGACACTTACAAAGACCCCTGGGATTTGAGAATCACTGAAAAGAACTAAAAAGTCACCAAAGACA
Source organism: Nannospalax galili (assembly GCF_000622305.1). Classification (NCBI taxonomy): domain Eukaryota; kingdom Metazoa; phylum Chordata; class Mammalia; order Rodentia; family Spalacidae; genus Nannospalax; species Nannospalax galili. The sequence continues at coordinate 221,234 of NW_008343842.1, read as the reverse complement.
AGAACTGACCTGACAGGACCCCCAGATGGGCATACACCCTGAGAAACAGCTCGCAGCCCCAGCCCTTCCCTGGGTTATAAGCAGCCACAGCTCATATGCTTTCTCCATGACTTGTGTGAACTCTCCTGAGTCACTCTCACGGGCAGACACAGGAGGCATAAAAGCCCCCGGCCCTAGGAAGCACCACATAGCTCTGCAGATTTCACAGTACTAAAAACAAAGGCAACAGTGGCAGCAGCTATACCCATGGAGCGGAGGCTTGGCGTATCTGCTTGCAGATTGTGCGACTCCAGACTTCCCTCCTTGCACTGCTCTAACGGCCCCAGGGCTCCCCAGTGCACCCCTCGCTGTTACCTCCTCTGCCCATGGTTTTCAAACAGTTGGCCTGAGAATCTTCATAGCTCCACACCAAAGCCAGACATCCCTTTGCTTGGAGTTTTACCCATCCACCACCTAACTGGCTCTTCCTGCAATTCTGCCAGGCATCACTCGGCAAGAGGTGGAGGTCCAGATATGAACTCAAGGAGTGCCTGATACCCATTTTCCCACCACATGGAGCTGTGGCTCTGGTTGCGATGCATGACTGCTCATGGTTGAGATTCCACAGGGCGAGGCAGGGGCCTTAACCAGTCTCCCAGAACAGAAGACCTGACCCAAGAGGGAGGCCATCTCTGGGTCAGGGGAGGACCGTGGAGGAGCCAGGCAAACACCCTGTTAGACAAGGCGTCCTGTTCTCGGGGTTAGGAAAACAGCTTTCCCGGGAGGAGGTGGCCCCTACTTATTTGCAAGATTCTTTAACTTGGCTCCTGAATTCCTAAGAGATAATATTTTCATTTTCCTCCTAAACCTGGAGGGTGATGGAGAGAGGGAGGTGAGCCTACACAATCCAGGACAGCTCCTGTTTGGGGACGGAATGGAGTTCCCTGCCTATCATCTTCATTATAAAGCTAAAGTGATTTATTGAGTGCTTACTATGTGCCAAGGGTTGTGCTCAGCATTTTGAATGCCTTTAGCTTATTTAATGAGGACAGAATCCTGCTGGGAAGACACTATCATTTTTTTCCCACTTTGCAAGTGGGGATCTAGGGCTGAGATATCAAAGGAGGAGGCAGAGATCATGGTGCTAAAAAGCAAAGGGTCTGGGACTAGAACCTAGGTCCATCTGGGTCCTCATCACCACGATCCTGTTCCCTTTCCCCACACAGGCCACAGAAAGGAGGCTTGTGTACACTTCTACCCCTTCCCACCAGCTGAAAACACAGTGCCCTACAACCAGACCAGCCATCCCTACTCATCCCTCCAGCATCCCCCCCACCAAGCTGCAGACACCAGCCATTCCAACAGAATGGCTGTCCACACAGCCTGGATTCCCCATAGACCCTCATCCCCATGGGCCCTGAGGCGTCTCAGACACTGTCCTTGACATGGAAGTTCATCCTGACAGGTGGGCACATGTCTCTCTATCCTCACACAGTCAGGTAGGCCTTTCTTTGTATGGGTCAGAGAAGGAGAAACTGAGCCCCAGAATAAGCTATCTGGGGATCCCAACTCGCCAGCACGTACGCACGCACGCACGCACGCAGCTAATCAGCCTCACCTGCAGTTCCCGCAGCCTATGTATTGCAGAACACAGAATCCTCCCTCCCCTGTTATATAAGACACAACCTGGATAACTGGCCTCTGTCCTTGCCTCTGCAGGGCTAAAGACTGACAGTGTTCTCTGAGCCAGGACCGCTGTACTTTTGCTGGCTGCCTTGCCTTTTTCCCTGTCCTCTGTGCTCATGTGGTCCCTCTGACCTGGGAAGCCATGTGCCTAAGGTGCTTGAAACTTAGCAGTCTTCTCTCCTAGCCCTTCTAGAAACCTGACAGCACAGGTGCTAAGTTGATATTTGAGCATGTACCGAGCAAGGCACTGATTCAAGTCTTTCAAAACACTTAGTTCAAGGCTAGGCCCTATAAAGCTGGTACCACTATTAGCCTAGTTTAAAAGATGAGGGCGCAGGTTTTTGCTCCAGGTGGGTGGTGAAACTGGGATGTGAACCGGGGTAGTGTGGCTCTTAACCACTGCAGAATAGAGGGGTCTAGAAGACACTGCTCCAGGTAGTCGAAAAGGAAATGTTAAACATTGCAGGAAATGGAGAGTCCTCCGGAGTGTCAACTCCAAAAAGAGAGAGACTTTGCAGGATGAGGCTGGATGCTGGACTGCAAAGACTGACAACCTCCAACCAAGGGTGAATCACCAGGCTCCAGGAAGGCAAGGAGTCAGGAGGAAGGGATGAAATGTGGAGGAGACGGAAAGAGCCCCAAGGAGGGTGTACAGGACAACAGAACAAGTAGCGGCCGGCAGTGCTGGGGGATACCCTGGGGTGACTAGGATTGTCCTTCCTTCAGGAAGGACATCTGTTCCCCTCCGGAAACCCTTACAAAGGCAGTGAATGGATATGCTGAGAACAGGAAAAAGAATATAGAAGTCAATGTAGACTGATATATTTACTACCAGCTGGGCACTTCACTGATTACCGACCAACCCCTCCTTCTCCAAGTACTCTCAAGCCTGGTCACAGACAGGCCACTGCAGCAATGACAGACAGGGTTGTCTTAAATGTAGGCTGTCCTCATGGAACCAGCAGGACCCAATGTGGCTTGAACTGGACAGGGTCTCCCAGTGGCTAGCACCAAATATCTGGGTAAAATACTTGGTCCATTTCTCTATCTTCTGAACACATGATAAGCATCAAGAACCCAGCAAGGGCTGGCCAAGCATGTCTACCATCAGCATGATGCGTCACATGTCTGTGCAGATTAGGACCACAGACCCTATAGAGATGTGAGATTGCAAAGGCTATGCACCGGTGAGGTTAGACCAGAAGAAGTGACAAGCCCTGAATGGGGCTGGAAAGGCTAGGAGTTTATAACCTGTGCCTGGACCTGTAGTCTGGTGAGCACTGTCTACCTTTTATTCCTATCTCATTTCATTGATTGGATTCTTTGGGCCATATGGAGGAAGGACCGTGTTTCCACAGGTATTCCCTGGTCATCTGACAGTCATGTGTCATGGGCAGGGGGAAACTGAGGCACATACAAAGCATCCCATCCCCATCCTTCAGAAGAATATCTCACCTTCTGCTCCCAGCTATAAATCACCCTTACTAGTTTCCCATCCAACTAAGCAAATGGCGGTGTGTGTGGGGGGGAGCAGGATGCCATGGGGTATGAGTACCACCACAGACAGGTTCCCCACCTGCACTCCCTAGTGAGACTGGGGCCAGGTGGCAGCTGTCCGGCTTCACAAGGTGACAAAATGTCCCACTGCCACTGGCCACCAATCCACTTGCTGTCCCTGTTCATCTGTTCTCTAACAAGGACCCTCTCTTGGGGTGGGAAGACCACGGTGGGTGGGGGCACCATGGGGAATAGAAAGGTTCTCTGTAGAACTAACAACAAGCACTTGTTAGGCTAGTATTGCAGTTAGGGCTGATTCAGGGTAACAACTGTCAATTTTTTGTTGTTCTTTGTTTTTGTTTTTGTTTTTTTTGTCTTTTTGAGATAGGATCTCCTTGTACCCCTGCTGGCCTGGAGCTTACTATGTAAACCAGACTGGCCTCTGCCTTGCTGAGTGCTGGGATTAAAGGCATGCCCCACCATGCCCATCTTAAATCAAAGCTGTCAAAGGACACAGATCAAGGTGTGGAGATCCCAGAGGTTACTCTCTGGCCACCACACACCTGCATGTACACACACACACACACACACACACACACGAGGTTTCTTTTCTTTTCATTTTTGAGATAGGGTCTCACTAAATATCCCTGGGTAGCCTGGCACTTGCTATCTAGACCAGGCTGGCCTCTAATGTTTTCTGAGAACTGGGATTAAAGGTATGTACCACCATGCCCAGTTTCACAGTTTCTTGGAAAGAAAAAAACTACAGAACTGAAAAGTCTTTTACTGAGCCCTAGGTGACCAATTCAGGATAACCAAAGTCTTGAACTACGTCTTCAAGGTTAGCTAGTGGGTGGGAAGAAGTGCTAGGCCTCTAAGACAGAGCCCAGGCTGGACCACCCAACAGAACCACCTTAAAATTTAAATACCAGACCTGTAGATGCTGTTTTTTTATAGTTTCCCCAAAGCTAGGCAATGGTGATGCACACCTGCAATCTGGGGAAACTGAGGCAAGAGGACTACAAGTTCCAGACCAGTGTGGACTACATTCAGAATTTCAGACTAACCTGGGCTACACAGCAAGACGCTATTTCAAAAACAAACATACCTGTGTGTGGTGGCACGTGCCTTTAATTCTAGAAATCAGGAGGCAGAGGCCAGTCTGGTGTACATAGTTATTTCCAGGCCAGCCAGGGCTACATAGTGATACTTGTCTCAAACAAACAAACTAAACCAACAAAAGCAAAAACAAAACAAAAATAAACTAAAAGTAAATCAATCAATCAATCAATCAATCAATCAATCAATCAATCAAACAAACAAACAAACAAACAGGAACAGAGAAACTGTCAGGGTCTGGACCAGGACCTTGATATTTAAAAGCTATCCTAGGGGACTGTAACAATTATCCTCTACCAATTTGCACGTGTGTCAAGGTGCAGGTTGCCTATGGAGGCCAGAAGTTGACATCCAGAGTCTTCTTCAACTGCTCTCCACCTTGATTTTTTTTTTTTTTGGTCTTTTTGAGTCAGGGTCTCCCTGTAGCCCCAGCTGTCCTGGAACTCACTATGTAGACCAGGCTGGCCTTGAACTCACAGAGATCTGCCTGCCGCTGCCTCCTGAATGCTGGGACTAAAGGCGTGCACCACCCACGCCCGGCCCACCTTGATTTTTTTAAGACAGAGTCTCTTACTGAACCTAGAACCCACAGATTCAGTTGGGCTGGCGGACCAAAGAGCTCCAAGAATCCACCTGTCTCCACCTTCCCAATGCCGCCATTACAGATATACATTGCTGCACCCAGATGTTTACATAGATGCCGATCTGAACTCAGGTCCTCCTAAGCACGTTCCTGACTGAGCCGTCTCCCCAGCCCCCTCAACTGATTTCCAAAACCACTGCCCAGGACCCAAAGGGATTAAGGCCCTGCCCACCCCCTCCCCAGAGTCAGCACTCTATGTGACTGACTGTCCTCCCATCCACCTTTGGGATTCCCCGGTCACCCTCCTGAGCCATCTCTCAGCAGCCACTGTGGAGCCCAGAGGCACCGAGAGGTCTCACGCTCTCTCGCTCTCCTGGGAGCAGACTTGTGCCAAAAGGGAGCTTGGTTTCAGCAGAAACTTCTGGGTTTCCGATTTTCACAGGCCTGGGAACCCTGTCCTCACTTGGAAGGGACAAAGAAAACAAGGCAGGTGGCCCTGGCCCCATTGTTCTCAGCCTGGGACGGTCACCTGCCCCTGGCAGCCAGCACCTTTCCCATGAGTACAGAGCTTTGCAGGGACTGGCCGACCCAGGAGGGCTGCGGGGAAGCGATGGAGGGGTCTGGGCTCAGGGTGGGATGTCAGGAAGAACACTGAGGCACCTTGAGGGCTGGGTGATGAGGGTTGGTGGAAATCCCTGAGCATGAGTGCGGGCACAGGGGGCTCAAGGTCCCACAGCACAGCTGCCTGCCTGAGAAGTGGCCTTGGGGAACAGGAAAGGGCCCTCTCCCTCCCAAACACACACACCATGCTCTGGGAATTCACCCCACCTCATCTTTCAGACACGTGGGAAGGCCTATGACAAGAGGGGAATTCACCCGCTCTGTGCAGTTGTCTGTGCCCTGCCAGGGATGCTGGGCCCTGACCCCTTTCCACCCCCAAAATCCAGATCCTAAGGTACCTGGCATCCTTCTTCCCTGATCAGTGCCAAAAAGGAGTCTCCTCACTCTCCCAGTGAGTTTGAGGGAAGGCAGGGAACGACTTCAGTTGGGACTCCACAGGCCTGCGGACCTGAGGGTGTAGGTCACTAGGGAAAGGGGAGCTTCCTTTTAAGGGAGGCTAGGGCTCTGCGAAGAGGCCCCTGAACTGAATTTCCAGGCCAGCAGGCAGGCAGGCCTCTCTGGCCCCGTGTACTCATTCTTCTACAACATAGCGAAGGTGCCTATGAATCAGCATCTCCCTCCTTCCCACCCCAGGGAAGGCACCCACACTCTCAGGATGTCACTCCCCTCCCACAGGCCCCCTCTGAGACACAAGACCCTGCAGGGGGATCAAGAAAGACACCCCTGGATATCCCTTCTTTCATTTGTACATGAAGAATCTACAGGGAGGGTCCTTGACATGGTTGAGGTCATACAGCTGGTGGCAAAGTCATCAGATGGCTCTGAATTCTCAGCTGAGGGTCCCAATCTGACTAGCCAATCCCAACCTTAGGACGAGGGTGGGGAATGCTACCCAGAACTGAGGAGAAGAGAAGGTACCCCTGGGTGCAGGGCTCAGGAAACTGCAGAAGAGGGGGTGAAGGAATGTAAGAGCAGGAGCGCTGTGAAATGCTGTCCTTTGGGTATGACAAGCCGCTGTATACATGAACTCACAGCAGCTATGGTTGCCTGCACAAGACTTACACAAGATCAAGCCAGTTAAAAATTCCAGAACGGATGGGAGAGGGGCTCATGAGGGTACACCCCTAACCTAGGAGCTACTGGCAACTGATGGCTGCTGGGAAAGGAGGACCTAGTTCACCCTCAGCTTGTCTGCCCTGCCTGCTTGCTTCCTGGCCTCTGAAACTCAGGTCCCCACTGGATACATATGTCCTGAGACCACTTCAAAACCCCAAGTGTCCAGTTTGGGGTCCTGACCTGGGAACAGCCCAAGGGCAGAGGGGAAAAGCCCGGCTTTGGAGCAGATGCACCTGGGCTCTAATCCCACTGGCAGGTCACCTAGAACATGCCCTGACACCATGCTATGCTTAACTTTCCATATCTGGAAAATAGGACCACAGTTCCATTTGGCTATCGTGTAGACTGTGGAAAATGATACCCACTTGGTGCTGGGCATACAGAATGTTCTAGAAGTGAGTACCAGAGAAAAGTGGATGTGGCCATGGTTGTTTTATGTACAGAACAAGGAATCTGAGGAGTACCCTAGATCTGGGGGGAACGGGGGGAATCGGTGCATGTGGTGTATGACACAACTTCCTACCACCTACCACTACCTTGAAGACCAGAGATCAGAACAGTCCAACTTGCTGGGTCTCTTCCTGCAGGCACCCACAAGATTACACGATTATCACTTCAATCAGGTTTGAGCTCCACCATCTCCCCCAGAAGCCCATCTATCCCCATCCCCATTCCCCAGCACATATACCTGTCTCCCTCCAGCCCATTCCCTGCCATGCTGCCAGGTATGTTTACCTGGTCTATTATGTATTGTCTTTTTAATGGGTCAGAGCTTAGAAGGCAGACTTCCACTTGTGCCTTAAACCCACTGCAGAACCCAGCACTAAGTAGCACTCCACATTAGCCAATAAATAATGGGGTCTTTGGGATGTCGGCCTGTCAGGAACCCTGCCAACTGAGGTGTCTGGGGGGACCCAGCCAGGTGCATGCAAAGTGCAGAGGGTGATGACTGTTTCTAGGCCCCAGTGCCTTTCCCCTTCCCCAGCGGTGCTGGCCTTGGTGAGTCAGCGCCCTGTGGACTTCGGAACCAGATTCCTGAGGATGGAGATAGGGTGGAGAGGGGCAGAGTGGGGCCAAATGAGAGATGCCCAAGATAGCTAAAGACCCTTGATCTTCTGGCAGATGCCATTACCTCCAGCTGTCCAGTAAATGGGAAGGAGGAACACTGATCCCAGCAGCATCCGGATCCCAGTGCCTGCTAGTCCTGTTACCCTGAGCACAGCTGTGCCTACCTTGGGCCGCCTTGCTGGACATCCCCACCACTAATAAGTCCCCAGCTCTTGCCTCCCTGACCCCTGCCACATGTTACGTTCAGTTTATACTTGTACCCTTAGAGGGGTTGTGGCTGATACCACCTGGTTGTATCCTTTAGATGCCTCAGACAACCTAGCAAGCACCCACCCAACCCCACCTGCTCATCCCTCCCTTCCCCTAACAATCCTCTGCCAAGGCTCCCAGCCTTGGTAATAAGTAACTAATTTACCCATCCTCAAGGGCTGGGGTTCTGACAATAAAGGCTTATGAAGCTACTTGTTGATTATAATTTGTTTAAGATGACCAAGTGGTTAAACTGTAAACCTCTTCACTAATTAAAATCTAAAAGCCCAACTACTGGGCAGTCCTAAGCTGTGTGAGGTATTAACCCCAGGAAATCATCTACCTGCTTGTTTGTTACAAACTTCCCCATTCCCACTCAGAGCTGGTCCCCAAAGAGCTGTCGGAGGGGCTGATGTCAACCATCCACACTCCAAGTATGATCTTGTCCCCGTCTCTGCCACAAAGCGCCCCACAGCCTCCTCTGAGAGCCAACCACCTGTCACGAAACCCTTCCTTATTGCCTGACTCTAACATAACTCCCCAACCCGCTCCCGGCTGTGGTCCAAGCCCATTTCCTCTACTTCAGTCTCTGGCTGGAGACAGACAACAGCTGGCCTCCATCCTCTCTGGAATAAATTGTACAAGAAACTGCCAGGAACCGGGCATGGACATTTTGGCATGGAAGGATCTCTGTGGATGGGGGTGGGGGTGGGGAGGAATGGCACCTTCTCCGCCTCAATGGTTTCCACATCCCAGACTCAACCTACTAGAAGACTGAGTCACAGAACCAAGACTGTAACGTTCCACAACCCCAAAGTCACTGGACAAGCTCCAAGGGGGAGCCTGACCCTGAAATGTAGGCTTTCCCTCTCTGATCCAAGAACTCGGCAGTCACACCAGGAGCTCTGGCCAGAGATGACAGGGATGACATACAGTGGACGCCCAAACATTGTGGGGGAAAAGTGGCCTCTGTCCCTCCCCACCCAGAATAGCTGGCTCTGCTTTTCAACCACGCATGACCGGTCCCCCACCCACCTCTCATCCCAGGCCGAATGAGATGTGGGATGTGACGGGGTAAGGAGCACAGAGCTACTTTGTATGGAAGAGTATGGAAAAACACAGCCTGGCTCTTTCAGGACAGAAAGACTGGGTTGAGGTGAGAAGCGCGGTGGGAGCTGGAGAAACCTCCCACTCACGTAACCTGGGGCCCAGGACCAGGGACAAGGCAGGCAACAGGAAATGGAAACTCTTGCTGGCACAGCGCAAAGATCTTGACAGAGACAGAGGCGAATTGCAAAACTAAGGGGCCAGAAGCAAGCCCTTGCCTTAAGCTCCCACCTGCCCTGTCTCCTTCCCAGAGGGCTTGTAGGTTTTTGTTTTATTTTTTGCTGTTGTTCTGTAGAGTTTCTTATTTGCTTGAAACAGGATCTTACTGTGTAGCCCAGACTGGCCTCAAACCCTGTGGTCCCCTAGCCTCAGTCTCTGGAGCACTGGGATTATAAAGTGTGAGCCACCATCCTGTGCTCTTAAGCAAGAACATTCCCATATCAGGCATGTTGGTGCAGGCATGGAATCCCAACACTCAAGAGACTGAGGCAGAAGGATCCCCAAGTTCAAGGCCAGCCCAGGATACATAGTGAGGTACTATATCCAAACAACAAACAAATTAAATTAGAAAACCCTCAGCTTGTTCAACTGGTAACCCCACAGGTTTCCTACTTAGCAGGTGAACATTTAGGTCTGCACAGTGCTGGCGATCACTCCACAGTCTCTTGAGTCAGACTCCCAGTTTCTTCATTTATAAAATGAGACTGCTACTACCACCCCACAAACTCCCAGGATCTAGCTCTCAGAGTTATAGCAAAAGGGTCAACGGAGAGCGCTTTACACCAGGCTAGGCAGATGTGCCTCACTCATGAACTTAGAGTCTACAGACTGGCTTGTGGGGAGAGGTGGGCTGGGTTTGGTCATGGGAGGCTGAACGGAAAACATATGCAACCCTGCCTCCAAGTAAATCACCGAGGGTCAAGCAGGGATGTAGACTGTGCTTCCATGGCTGCTCCTGGAGGTCAGTTTCCTGCCAGTGGCAGGATGGACCTTCTTGGAATTGCTTAGATGGCCCACCTATACTCAAATCTGCCAGAGCACAAAAGAGCAGCTGTGTCTGGCTGCTGAAAATGCCACCTCCAGCCAAGGGCCAGCACCCCACCCAGGCCCAGTGTGGTCACTCAACCCATTCAACCCAGAGAAGGTGGGACCTTCCCTGTTAGATGCAACTCAGGACAGGAGAGGGCCGACTCACTCACTTAAATATTTGCTGAGCCACAGCCATGTGCCCAGTTCTGGGCAAAACAAAGGAAGGGCAAGCCACAGCCTGCCCAGGGAGATCTGTGGTCCAAAGAGAGGCAGGCGGGCAGATGGTAGAGTTATGTAAAAAGATAGCACAAACCAAGTGAGACCAGGGCAGTTCTCGAGTCTCTCTCATTCCAGGTTCCCTTCAAGTCTAAGCAAAGGCAAGAAGCCCAAACACAGGTTGGGAAACTGAGGCTCAAAAGGACAGGACAGCAGGGGGCTGGAGAGACGGCACAGCAGTGAAGACCACATATTGCTCTTACAGAGGACCCAGGTTTTCGGGTCCCAGCACCCACATGGCAGATGTAACTCCAGTTCCAGATCCAACACCCTCTTCTAAGCATGCACATGGTACACATACATACATGCAGACACACTCATATACATTTAAAAAGATCACGCGTCTGTCTGGGCTAGCTACACGGTAAGTACCTGTCTCAAAAATAAAACAAAACCAGACAGGAATAAACAAGGACCAAGGCACTCTTCCCCTTATACATTCCACTACCTTTAAAAAACGATGCCTGCCTCTCTCCCCTTCTTTACCCACAGTTTGGGGGTGTTCTCAACTTGGGGTGGACTCAGCACGGTATCCTCACTCACCCCAAGGTTGCCATCCCTTCTTAGATCAGGCATGCAAGATGACTAGGCATACACAGGTGTGTGGAATTACCAGTCTCCAGACTCTAGTACCCCCACCCCCCCATGCTGTCTGCTTAGCTATGTTGTGAGTGGGCTCCTAATGAACTGAAATCTAATCCCCAAGGTGAGGTGTTAAGAGGGCGGAAATTTAATCCAAACGTGGTGTTCAGAGCTGGAACCTTGGGGAAGGGATTAGGACTGAGTAAAATCATCAGGGTGGAGCCCCTATGACTGAATCCTGGTAGCTTTATGAGAGGACTCTCTTTCTCTCCTCTCTCTCCTCTCTCTCTCTCCTCTCAACATGGGCCGCAACGTACCACTTCAGAATGTTGCCAGGGAGAAGCCCATCACCAGATGCAGCCCCCTGACCTCAGGCTAGAAGTGTGAGCCAAAACAAACCTCTTTGTAACTTACCCAGCCAGGCATTTGTGGTATTGCATTATCAGCAACAGAAAACTGACCAGCACACTGTCCAACAGAACTTTGCACTAAGAGAATCTCTCATCTGTACAGTCTCATGTGACTATGCAGCACTTGAAACATGGCCAATGACTGAGCAATGCGATTTGAACTTTATTCATTTTCGTTTAAAGACTTCCAATGAGCAATATCATATTAATAAAAGCACACAGTGGCATGTCCCTCTGGGAGAGTCTACATCAAGCACAACCTACTTGAATCTCTCCAGTTAAGTGGGGTGTTTTCCCTGGACCTTCCTGTTGACTCAAGCAAGCCTCAGCTCTTTGTCTAAAATGACCTACAAGGCCTGAGCTGTTTCATATCTTGTCTGAAGCTCTTGTTTCTTGTTAACCTCAAACACAGGGCAAGCCTTCCAGGGCTCCCAAGAGACACGGTAGATCTAAAAGCACACAGGGGCCAGGACCACACTTGCCCACAGGCCTCCTCAGGACACCAACCAACCCTAGGAAGAGTGGGCTACCAGCGCAAGAAAGCTATGTGCCCTTCTTGGCCTGTATCAGACCAGGTGATCAGTCTCAAACCTTGTGTGAGTGTGAGTGTGTGTGTGTGTGTGTGTGTGTGTAGGCCTCAAGTTGACGTTGGGTGTCTTCCTCAATCACAGTCCATTTATTATTTTTATTTTATATGTATGAGTGTATTGCCTAAGTGTATGTAAGCGCACCTGTGTTGGACCCAAGTTGGGCAATGCCTGCGGAGGTCTAAAAAGGGCATCCAACTCCTAGAACTGGAGTTAACAGACAATTTTTAGCTACCATGTGGGTGCTGGGAGCTGAACCCAGGTCCTCTGCAAGAGCAGTCAGTGCCCTTAACCACTGAACCATCTCTCCAGTCCCCACTTCCTTTATTTTTTTAAGACAGGGTCTCCTGGGGCTGGAAAGATGGCTCTGGGGCTAAGACTGCTTGCAGATCTTCCTAGCACCTGTCAGGTAACTCATAACAGCTTTTAGGTCCGACTCCAGAAGATCAGACGCCCTCTTCTAACAGCTATGGACATCTGCAGTCATGTGGCACTCACACATACAGACACACATACACATAAATAGAAATAAAAAATAAAAATATTTTTATTTAAAAGTCTCCCAATGAATGTGGAGTTCACTGATTGGCTAGGCTAGCTGGCCAGCAAGCCCCAGGAATCCTCCTGCCCACCCCCAGCACTGGAATTACAGGCATACCCTGCCAAGTCTGCCTTTACATGGGCACAGAAATCCAAACTCAGGTGAGATGACTGGTCCATCTCCCCAGCCTGATCTCAAACCTCTTGGTGTGCAGACCACCTCTTTATTCCAGGCTCCGAGACCCCAGTGTCATGGCACTCACGGCACTGCAGCTCAGCAGGTTACACTGTTCTAGAAAATTCTCACCCCAAGTACTAGCTGCCTCGGAGGTTACACTCTAGTAGCCAAACTGAAAGAGTACATGTCCACTGTCCACTGACTACTTAAGAGGTCCTGGTCTTCAGAGGACATTCTGTTAAACCCTGTTTTCTGTTCCTGACACATTAAAAACAGCCCGTTTGCAACTGGCGAACAGTACATGCATGCATTTTAGCCCTGGAAGAAATTGAGTTCTTTCTTTGTTATAAACACAATACAACTGCATTACAGAGAATGTGAGAGGCAGGAGAGGAAAAAAAGGCATCAATAATCCCGTCTCTCCAGCTCGGCCCTGCCTGGCTTCTGTTTTTAAATTGAGTTTCTGTGACTCAGCGCTAGTGCAGAAAACCGTTCACTTTTCCACTTGAATCACCTGCTTTCTTTACCTCCCCAACCCCTGCTTGTTTTTGTACAGGCTGAGGTGTGACTCCCCACCTCAAACCGGCTTTGAAAACCACTCAGTGGAAACGACCCCTTCCGGGGCAACTTAGGCTAGAAGGCTTCACGTCCCTCAGTGGAGGGAACACTGAAGCCTCTGGCTGAGGCAATACCAATAAACACCCATTAAAAGCTTGGGGAAAAGCCGGGCATGGTGGCGCACGTCTTTAATCCCAGCATTTACTCGGGAGGTAAAGGCAGGTAGATCTCTGTGAGAGCGAGGCCAGCCTGGTCTATATAGCAAGTTCCAGGTCAGCTGGGGCTTTAAAACAAAACAAAACAAAACACCCTTGGGAAAAGATCCCGGGGGCAGAGATGTGCAAGACCTAAGGACAGAGATGGGAAATTGGCTTCAGGAAGGTCAAGTATCCTGGGAAACTTAAGATAGGGACACAAGGAAGGTTGGGGCTAGTGCTTGCTTAGGTGCATATAAACAAACAAACAAACAAACCCAAAGATACACAAACACCCCCCCACACACACATACAACAGACCAAGCAGAGGACTTGACCACATGTAGCTTCAAGTGCATATAAACAAACAAACAAACAAACCCAAAGATACACAAACACCCCCCCCACACACACACACACACAACAGACCAAGCAGAGGACTTGACCACATGTAGCTTCATGCCCCAGGGCATTCTACAGATAGGTGTCAAAACCCACCCCTGTGAATCTTCAGTACATCTAATGGCAATAGGAAACTTCTAGAACACAACCCAGAAGTGTCCTCAATGACTCTGAAGTTGCACATCTAGGGGAGTTGGGCCGGGGGAGGTGGTCCCAGACTCATTCAGAGGGAGGTAGTAAAGCACTTACTCACTGGTAACCTATGGACCTGCCCCATAGAATGGAGTGTCCAGGCCTAGGAGGGTGAGCACAGACTCAGGGCAGAAGGGCGGTCAGCCGGGGAATGTTTGCTGGGTGGGAACAGCTTGGCTAGACCATCTTCTGGATTGGAGGTGGGCACATTGAAGTTTGCCAAGGGAGGGCTGAAACAGCACTGCCTCAGGGCTTCAAGGCTGCTGGGAGAGGTTGCAGCCTCCTGGCTCTGTAGCCTCCTGGCTCGGGCCATTCATTAATAATTACCCTATTACAGGGTGCGGGGTTGGGGATGTAATGGGAGCAAGGTGAGCACCCTGTGGGGAGAGGTGGGGAGAAGGGTTAGCCAAAACAAATCCCAGAGACAAGGTATGTTGACAGGGCTGGAGAGAAGGGAGGCAGCCCCCAACCTAGTCACTTTGTTACCGCACATAAGGTATTTACACATGGATGGCAAAGTTTAGCTCACTGGGCTAAGGCATTCCAATGGATACAGGTCTGGGATCAGAGTCTGGGAAAGGAGGATAGGAAGTGTGGAAAAGCCATTAATCAGGCCACCCTCCCTCTTCCTGCTACCCTGGGGGTGCTGACAAGACACTCCTGCACCAGCCTGCCCCACTTAGCCGGCTCAGCACTTATCCCCTTGGTTCTGGAGGGGGCAGGGATGCTGGGAGGGGAAGGGCATCTTTCCAAAGCCAACATTGGCAGGATGCATTCCACAGCCCAGGGGACATGAGCTTTATTTGAACAGCAGTGATGGGGAGGTATGGGACTGACGTTCTATCTACTCCAGGGTCTGCGGACAGGTGCCCAACTCCATCCTGCGGAGGGGAGGAGGCATGGGGGCAGCAAGGACCCAGAAGTGGACACAAAGGGTGCCCCGGCCAAAATAAACATCCATGAAGCTCTCTTCCCCCACCCCGTCCTCAGCATGCTATGAAGCAACCTATCTGTCAGCAACCTATCTACCCGCAGCAGGGCAGTGTCTGGGTGGCATATGAACCATGGCAGGAAGACTAAAGTGATTCTCTCTCAGGTACTGACCGGTGTCCCATCAGGGGCTAACCCTGGGGAAGTCAAATGGAGGCATCTGTCACACGAAGATGAAGCCACATCACATCTAAGAGGCAGTCAATCACATCTCCCTGCCAGCTCCTTGATTCTTTCTCAGGGTGCCCTGACCCACAGGCCTTCCAGAAGCTGTAGCAGTGAACAAAGGTCAAGGGCCTCTTAGGGCTGTTGAGGATAGGGATGAGAAAGGGGCTGGATACAGAGGCACAGTTGACAGCTCCAGGTCTGAGCTGTGGCACCCACTTGCATTTTTTCCTGCTTTAAAAGTTTTCTTATGTCTAAAGCGGCAAACAAGTGTATATATGGTCTACGCAGGCAGGAAATGGTGGTATCTGGGTATCAGAACTAAGAGCAGTGTTCAGGGCACTTCCTGAAGGCTGGGAGTGACACAGGTCTCAAGAGGGCTGGGGATGTGGCTTAGTTGGTAGAGTTTGTCTAGTATGCCCGAAGCTCCATGTGCCATCCAACTGAGTGTGTGGTGGGCACATAGGCCTGCAATTCTAGCACTTTGGAGGTAGAGGCAGGGAGGATCAGGAGTTCAGCACACAGGCCTGCAATTCTAGCACTTTGGAGGTAGAGGCAGGGAGGATCAGGAGTTCAGCACACAGGCCTGCAATTCTAGCACTTTGGAGGTAGAGGCAGGGAGGATCAGGAGTTCAAGGTCATTCTTAGCTACAAATAAGTTCAAAGCCAGCCGCTGGGACTACAAGAAATTCTCAAAAACAAAACAAAAACCACATATGCACATGCATACAAACCAAAGCAAACCAGAGAGGTGGCAGCTTGTGGCTTAGCAAGACCCTAAGAGAGAAAGCAACTTGCACAGCGAGGTCTGGGTTCAAGTCGCTAATTACCTGGATGACCCTAAGTTATTCAACCCGCAGTGTCCCCATAGTGTGCACAGGGCTCTTTGTGCCTCTCCATGGTACTCCTCCCCCCAAAGCCACCTGTTAGCAGTGAACATAAACCTTGAAGTCTCTGTCAAAGTGGAAACTTGTTCCGCCAACGCAGGGCTGCATGCAGGATGCCCCTCCTCACATGCAAGGTGGCCTCCAAGGAGGTTTGTCCAATTTGGGGGCCCTGACCTGACCGTTGAGATTCCAGGCTGCTGGGGTGGTGACCACCTTTGACTAACTGACCTGGCCCTTGGAAGCAGCTGCTCCCAGGAAGCCTTACCTTCCTGAACTGTCCCCACCCCCACCCTCAGCTCTAATTGCTCTTCGATTACACTTCCACCACCCTCCGTGAGAGGATTGTGTAACCTTTCCTGAAGCCTGGGGGCTCTGGCTCCAGGAGGCTGGAGACCAGGTAAATAACCACTAAGCTCCCTCCTTCAGCTTTGCAGCCCTCAGCATGAATCACCTCCAACTACCTCCAAGACCGGCACTCCTGGGGTGCAGACTCATGAGGCAGTCCAGTGCTGGAGAAAGTCTCTAGGGAGTAGAGGTCTCAGTCCATCAGTCTGCTCCTTCTGCCCTAGGCTCCAGCTGGCCTAGAAAACATCTCTTACTTTCTCCTACAAAGGCACACCAGTGGGAAAGATGGCATTTCAGATCACAGGGAGGAATGTGCTGGGCAGATTAGGATAGAAAACAGGGCAAGTAGCTCTGCACCCCTCCCTAAATACCATCAATAACTTCTTGACTTAAAGGTGCCTTCTAAGGATTTGGAGGGCTCTGGAGATGGTTTGCTCTGCAAACTTGAAGACCCGAGTTCAGATCCCTTGAAACCAAGTAAATCCGGATGTGATAGCGGGCGTCTGTGATCCCTGCCCTTCTGCAGTGTGCTGGAAGGCTGAGACAGGAGACTCCAGAAGCCTGTGGTTTGCCAAGCCTGTTGTACGCAGCACTGAACAACTGTCTCAAGGAAGGT
The DNA here is from genome assembly GCF_000622305.1 of Nannospalax galili. Classification (NCBI taxonomy): domain Eukaryota; kingdom Metazoa; phylum Chordata; class Mammalia; order Rodentia; family Spalacidae; genus Nannospalax; species Nannospalax galili. The sequence continues at coordinate 204,258 of NW_008343842.1, read as the reverse complement.
CTTGTAAGGCAAGGACTGACGCCGAAGGTTGTTGTCTGACCTCCACATGAGCACTGCAGCATGTGGACACCCCCACATAAACACGCATACATAAACACACATATCAAACACATATACACACAGATTTATTTAAAAGGTTTAGAAATAGGCTAAGAAATGGCCCTGTGAAGGCCCACAGCCAGACCCTGCAAGCAACATAGCTAGATTTATTTGAACTTGGCTCTCTCAGGCTCCTTCACCTTGCAGCCCTCGGGTCTGTACATCTCAAGACAGTTAAGGATGTAACCCAACACATCTGTAGATCACGATGTCATGTCCCAATGTCAAAAGTTTGGACATCTTTGCAAGACAGTTCTGGTTCGAGCTTACTCCTCGCCAGACCTCAGTTTCCCATCTAACAAATGGATGGCGTTCATTTGGTCTCTGGATTCCCCTCCCAGGGTCAGGTCCACAGAGAAAGCAGGATGAAGCTGTCAAGCAAATATAAGGGAAAGGGCAAGGTGGAGGGTGGGGTGGGCACAAGCCCGGCACCTGCAAACTTCTCTTAGAAGACTGGGTGGGGTGGCTCAAGGGCTGTAAGAAACACCCTACAAACATTTGGGCTCCCTCCCTGCAGGGTGGGCCCAGGGGTGGAAAAGCCCAATGTAGGCTGTAGTCTGGGTCTAGTCACGCCATAGGTGCCATAGGTGCTATCAGCTCGAGAGCCACCTCCTCTCGTGCAAACAGCGCTGGCCTTTCTGGCGCTCCTCCTGGAAGGGCTCTTTAGATTAAACAAGGGCAGGAGCCTGCCTGCATAAGGGTGGCCCACCCCAGTTGATCCACATTTGCCTTCCTGGTTTCCCCACAGTACAGCCTGGAGACATTCCCTAAATTGCAGGAAGGACCAGGGCTCAGTGGAATGTGCTCCAAGAGTGTGTGTGTGTGTGTGTGTGTGAGAGAGAGAGAGAGAGAGAGAGAGAGAGAGAGAGAGAGCGCGTGCGTGCCCTTAGCCAGAAGTGTGTGCCTAGCCCGTGCTTCTTATCCATTGCCTGGATGTTTGTGCTCTCAAGTTCCTTGAAAGTAGAAACCACAATGTCTCCCTCCCACCCAGCACCCAGCAGGGGACGGAAGACAAGGACTTGGCAACCAACCCTGCTGCAGGCTGCCTCCTGCTTCCCAGGAAAAGTTTGGGGAAAGTTTATGAAATGGGAGAATGGGAGTGATGGCACAGGAGGGTCTCTGGAGATAAATAAATCCAGACAGGAAAACTGTTTATCCTAGTACAGTCTCATCTCTAAGGAGGACGGCAGGGAACTAGAGACCACCGTGTTTGCACTTCACAGGTACAATCCTCCTCTAACCTCCCCCTCCCTGTGAATTGGGATAACTAGGTGCTCAGGGTCTCCCTGACTTATATAGACTGGAAACTGAGATTATAATCCCCAGGGTGGGAGGTAAAGGCAGGAAGATCAGGAATTCAAGGACATTTTCAAATATATAGCTAGTTTAAGGCCAGCCCGGGCTATATGGAAACACTGTCTCAAAAAAACAAAATCACTCAGTCCCAGAAGGGACTAAAGAAAGCCTGCTTTTGACAGGCACAGATAATATGCATTGTCATTCACATGGAAGTTTAAAAAAATTCTCAAAGAAGGGAATAACCGGGTGTAGTTGGTGCATGCTTATGACCCTGGTACTTGGGGAGCCGAGACAGAAGGATCACAAGTTCAAGGCCAGACTGGTCAGGAGGCTACACAGTGTATTATAGGACAAGAACACCATCAGAGAAACAAGTTCTACTGTTCTACAGCACAGCACAAGACTAGACTTCACGATTATCACTGAATGCTCCAAACAGGAAGAAATGACCAGATGGAAACACTGTTACCCTTCTTTGACCATTATCCATTGTACACATGGATCGAATTATCAGCCTGTATCCCCCACCCCCAAATACAATTACCCTATATCAATGTATAAAAATGAAAGCCTTGAAGTCCTTACCTAGCACCCCAGGAACTCAAATAAACTTTGATCATGGTGCCCACTTCTTTCAAAGCCTGAGTGGCAAATGCCTTTAATCCTAGCACTGGGGAGGCAGAGGTAGGCTGATGTCTGTGAGATGGAGGCCAGCATGGTCTAGAGAGAGTTCCAGGCTAACTGGGGCTACACAGAGACTCTGTCTCAAAAAACAAAAACAAATGAAACCGCACAACAGCAACAAAACACAAAGCCTGTAAGAAAATCAAGAGTCAGTGGGTCTGCCTAACTGAATTCACTTGGCTTTGATCTTGTGAGAGACCTGTCCTGGCCTCTTCTTCCTCCTCACTGGACTTCTATCAGAACGGTATACACCACTGTCATAACAGACCACAGGTTTGGAGACAAGGAGAGGTCCCATGTTGGATGCTTATGGTCTACTTTAAAAGCTCAATCTTTCTTCAATGAACAGATGAATATGGAGAGGTCAAAACCACAGTCACATAGCCAGTATGCAGATAAGGCTGGGAACCAGGTTCTATCAGTTTTCTATACCTTCCCCAACCCGAAGTACAGGTCAACCGAGATAAATGGAGGGGCCCTGAGGTATATACTCCTATAGATATGGCCCCTGGTGACCCACAGTGTCAGCCATCAGGATATACAAGTCAGGCTAGTCCTGCCTTAAACAGCTTCTCTCCCTGACTTAGGATAAGTATTCTCCTTGTAGGAAGGGTCTGGCTAAACAGCTTCAGTCAGATTACACAGTAGGACTTGGGGGGTCGGGGGATATGACAACAGTTCCTGAAATACACAGTCCTGCCTAAATATTTCATCAGGAAACTTAAATATTTAGATGGAGGAACAAGAATGAATATTGCAAAACCAACCAAAGAGCCTCGGCAACCAATGGCGCATTGAAAAGGGCAGGTACTGTCTGCCCCCAGGGAGGGCCCAGATGTGGCCTCCAGTCCTGCATGGCCACCATGTAGAAAGGATGCTCCGAGGCCATCTGGACCCAGGGAGTCTCCAAGAGGGAAGGTTTAAACAAGGCTTGAGACTGGAAGGACGATGTCACATTTGCAGTATGGACTATAACCCACGGGGAAGCAAGTCTGTGGGTTAACTTAGAAGAAATGGAAAATGACAGGTGACCCTAAATGGAGGAACTGGATGGGTTGCATCATCCTCCTGTGCCACCATCTCCAGATTAAGAGCTCAGTGCATGGTGAGGTCTACGGAGGGTGTCAGGGACAAGATGCCCAGAAAAAGAGGCATAGGACAGTAGCTGATACTTAGTAAATCACTTGTATGTACGAGTCACCCAGGCTATGTATGAAGATAATGGTATATTCCATCTCATGGAGGGGACAACTTGCTCCCAGTCACTCCAATAACATCTTGCATGCTTAACCCTATGCACCCTGAGATTCTTAAGACATCATACATGCCTGGCATTTTCCCACCTCTTAACCTTTTGCCCCATTTCCTCCATCTTCAAGGCAGCATAATGTTCCAAGTGTGGGGACTGGGTGCCAATCTTTCTCATTCTAATCATGAGGCTTCAGACAAGCTACTTAACCTCTGTGGTTCTATTAGCCACTTTTCTCATGGCTGCGATGGGTCTTGACTGATTAGCTCAACCTTTCTGGAAATACTCTTAGATATACCCAGAGGTGTGAGTCCATGTTGTTGACAATGTAGATGAAACATCACAGTGTCTTTTCTGTTGCTTGGCTGTGAGGCTATGGTACCTACAGCAGAAAGACTCCATGAGATGCTACATGCCAGTGGTTCCCCCCAGCTATTGGCGAAGGAGGTGCTTAGTAACGACCTCTTCCCTACTGGTCATCTCCAGCCCTCTGCCTCTACCACTACTCATGGACAAGATCAAGGCTCAACTGACAGGAGATTGAACCTCAGCCTTTTACTTTGTTGTATAGACTCGGGCAAGTAGAATTCCATGTCTGCATGAGAAGCCCATGGAACGCTCATGGGACACCCCTGCCCAACCCTGTCCTCTTTAAATTCAAGCGTAGACCTCCATTTCCCTTCGCTGCACACTTGGAAACTCCAGGTATACTGGCCAAAGCCAAATATTACAGCTCTCCCACAGATCAGGGGTTCCCCGAGGACAGAGGCAGGGTTTTGATCAAAGCCCAGTCCCCCAGAGAAAGGGTTCTTCTACACACTTCCGGAAACGGGAACGGAAACCTCTGAAGCCCTGCGACCCTTGTCCTCCCTCCTAGCCTCCACCATCTGCAACCCATCACTCAGCGCCTCGGCCTGTATTTCCCCTCACTTCACCACCATGGTCCAATTTCCTCTCCCCAGCAAGACTGAGCTCAAAGGCTCAATCAAGATCCTTCAGTTTTTGCATAGAAATGCTGGCCAGCAAAGGAGGGCCCCTCTGTGACCCTGTCTGGGTTGGGGGGGGTCATATAGGTTAAGCCTCATAAAACAACGTAGACGCTTCAAGCAGATGTGCAGAGCTCACCTTCCTAGCCTTTTCCACCAACCTACACTAAGGGACAGTTGGGGAATGTCAAACTGGTGGGGGGGGAGGGCGTGTGTGTGTGTGTGTGTGTGTTTGTGTGTGTGTGTGTGTGTGTGTCTGAATAGTTCATCCCAGACCTGGACCTCCCACAGAGACAGGGATTCATGGCAGGGAGAGGCACCCTAACTGAAATCTGGGGTAAAGGAGGAGGCTGAAGACGCTATGGGGTTTCTGGGAAAAGCCACACTCCATTTCATCAGAAGTTCAAAGGAAGGAGGAGGCGCCCTTATCAGAACACTCATGGGGCTAAGGGCTCCACCCACGGAAATTTAATTTTGGGTAGAGTATTCCACTGTTTGCAAGTTGTAAATGGCTGTGAAGAGAGAACTTTCTGTAATGTTATCCACTCCCCTACTTGAAAATTGCAAAAATCTGATGGAGTTCAAATTCCTTGGCTAAACTCAGAAGGTCTTGGTCATCTGACCCTCACCTCACATCCCATGGCTGTGGCCCAGCAGGACCTTCATGCAAACTATACCTTCCCGAGGACTTCGGGGGAAGGGGAGAAGGGCACTACAGTGCCTTTCTTTTTCTGTTTCTTTTTCAGTTTTTTTTTTTTTTTTTTTGAGTCAGGGTCTCCACATAGCCCACCTCTCCTGGAACTTTTGACCAGACTGACCTAGATCTCACAGAGAACAGCCTGCCTCTGCCTCTCAAGGGCTGGGATTAAAGGCATGTGACACTATGCCTGGCTTCATCTAGTACTTAAAAAAAAAAAAAATCAGTTGACAGTTAGGGATGTGGCTCAGTGGCTGCCTAGTGGATGCCAGGCCCAGAGTTCAGTTCCCAGCACAAGAGAATGCAAACCAATTTGGTTGATAGGGATCTAGAAATGTGATTACTGCATTACATGGTAGTGTACTTTTTAATTGTTTGAAGAACTTACACACTCAATGGGATCACTTTATACACCAAAAGACAAATACTGCATGATTTAACCTGGATGACATTATCTGAGACAGCCAAATGAACAGAAACAGAAAACAGAATGGCCCAGCACTTGGGAGAGGCAGGCCTGACTTACATGGTGAGTTCCAGGCCAGCCTGAGGCTACAGGGAGACCCTGTCTCAATAAAAACAAAAACAAAAACAAAAAACCCAGAATGGCTCTTGCCAGCAGAAAAGGTCAAGGAGCTGTCTTGATTAATGGGGAAACTTTCAGTTTTGCAAAAATCAAAAAGCTCTTAAGACAGATCTGTGTTACAACACTGTAGTTCTAGTTAACACTGAATTATACATCGAAAATTAGTGAAGATAGTATATTTGACTTTTTAAAGATTTATTTAATTGTGTGTGTGTGTGTGTGTGTCTGTCTGTCTGTCTGTCTGTGAGTAGGTATGTGTATGTGAGTGCAGGTGCCCTCAAAGTTCAGATGAGAACAATAGATTCCCTGGAGGCTAGAGTTAGAGGTGGTTGTGAGCTGTCTGATGTGAGTGCTGGGAACCAAACTCAGGTCCTCTACAAGAGCAGCAAGTGCTCTTAACTGCTGAGCCATATTTCTAGCCCCTGTTGTTAGCATCTTATAGTTTCAGCATAGATGTCCTGCACATGCTGTTAGCTTTATCTAATCATATAATTTATGTATTTGATTTTTTGTTTTGTTTTTGAGACAGGGTCTCTCTATAGCCCCAGCTAGCCTGGAACTTGCTTTGTAGACCAGGCTGGCCTTAAACTCACAGAGATCCACCTGCCTCTGCCTCCTGAGTGCTGGGATTAAAGGCATGCGCCACAATGCCTGGCATTTAAAAAAAGTCAGGGCTGGGGATGCAGCTCAGTGGTCTACCATGTGCCTAGCATGCATGCGGCCCTAGATTCTACTACAAACAGCGAAAGATCTAGAAAGGTCTTCATGGGCCAGCAAGAGAGCTCAGTGGGAAAGGCAGAGAGGCACAAGCCTGACAACTGGAGTTTGGCCCACTAGGTGAAAGGAGAAATCTACACAGCGGAAGGAGAGAACCAACTCCTCCAATCTGTCCTCTGATCACCACACAGCAGTCACAGTATGCATGTTCATACACATATAAAATTAAAAATTGTACACAGATCTTCTTGATTCTTTGCAGTACCATTTAAAAGTTCACTCCAGCTGTGCAGAGAGGCCAATGGCAGAACATCTGGGAATAGCAGTCCTGAATAGACTGGGCATCCCCTCTCTGAAAATCCAGAATGTTCTAAAGTTCAAAACTTTTTGAGTACCAACATGGTATCACAAGTGGAAATTCTATATCTGACCTTACTGTTGCTGAGTCAAAACACAGGTGCACTAAAGACAGTGCATAAAATTACCCGTAGTCTGTGCATGCAGGTTGCACATGAAACAAAAGAATTTTCTCTTTGGACTTGAGCCCAGTCCTTAAGTTAGCTCCAGTGTATACGTAGATATTCTCAAATCGGTAAAAACACAAATACTTCTGATCCCAAGCGCCCTGGATGGAACAGTGAACACCTCGGTAGCAGCCAGCTCTTAGTGAGAACGTACTACGGGTCCAGGTACTACTGTCAAGAGAGCGCTGCTTCTCAGAATCTCCAAGTCTACTGCTCACGGTGATACCCAGAAAAATCTCAGCTTAGGGCAATATGTCCTCGGTCCATGTCCCGCCAACTTTGAGAAAGACACAGATACTTTTTTGCCTTTTTCCAGGTGGCCAGAGGGGACTGGGGACAATGGCAGGGGACCTGCTTTCCGGCTTTCTGATGGTCACCTGCCTCACTTTTCCCTGGATCACCCCTGCCTTGCCCCAGTTCTAACCCATCTGTTCTTAGAGTACCACCCAGGAATAGCACCTCAAGTCTTACAATCTCTTAGGAGTTCTCCCTCAAGAGCCTGGCTCCTCTGCTCCCCAAAGCTTTGTACTTCCCTGTCCCCTCCTCCCCACCAACCACACATAAGAGTTCAGAGGCTGAGCTCAATCTGACAGCAAACAGCCAAGTTCAAGATGAAAGCCTTTGGCCTGAGGTCAGGGCCAGTCAAGCACAGCATCTAAAACCAGGGGATTGTGTTTCTTTTAAACACTAAACTATAAATAGGGCAAAACCCCAGAAAAACACTTAGAAGCCAGGATCATCACCTCCTTGGCAGCCCCCTCCTATAAGCTTCCACCACCACACAGAACCTCTCAACACTTGCAAATTTCCACCCTTGACCATTCCCCAAGAGGGGGTATTGCAGCCTTCAACTTTGTAACTTAAGAAAAAAAGATTCATTGGAAAAGAATCTTTTTCTTCCACTTCCTCTCAAAAACCCAACTTAGCCACTTTCCATCTCTCTAGTCCTAGACTGTGAGAATTTAAGACGGAGCTAGGAGCTAAAGACGCAGAGGCCTCCAAGATCCCAAGAATCAAAAGACTTATTGTATTCTAACTTACAAAGGCGGGTAAGTAGACCAGTGAGTTTTACAATTTCCACCAAGGCTTGAAACAAAGGTGTGTGTGTGTGTGTGTGTGTGTGTGTGTGTGTGTGTTATTAACCCTCTGTACTCCAGAACTAAGCTAAGTGAACTTTCTCTCCAAAACCTCAATTTCCCTCATTTTAAGCATTTTGGTCAGATATAATTATGAGAGTCTAGTTTTGTTTTTATAATTTGGGGTCAGTAAAAGATATAATCCCAGCACTTGTAAGGCAGAGGCAGGCAGATCTCTGTGAGTTCAAGGCCAGCCTAGTCTACCACAGTGTTCCAGGCCAGCTGGGGCTACAGGGAGACCCTGTAATCAAAACAATAAAGAAATGAGATCCACATAGAAAGCCCTAGAATATCACAAAGTTTGGAGGGGCTGGGGATGTATCTTGGTTGGAGAGCACTTGCCTGGCATGGAGGATGGAAGAAGGCCTTGGGTTCTGTCCCCAGCACTGCGACAAAGACAGAAAGCAGATTTTGTCCAGTCCACAAAACTGTCTTGTTTAGCCTCCTCCGGAGAGACAGAAGGTTAACATGGGCTGAACAATTCAACTCAATACTCTTTGGTGGGGGGAAGAGGGTCTTTCAAAAAGAGCCATGCAGAGTGGTGAACAGCGAACCAAGACAACTTCAGTGACATAGGTGGTGCTGGGTTCAGCCAGACAGCCACAGCGGAGAAGCCTGTGTGTCAATGCCGTGTTCCAGAAGAAACAGAAAAATAGAATTTCCCAGCATTGCAGAGTCAAGCTGAACCAATTAACTCAGTTCACTTTTAGAGTAATGCTCTGGCAGTAGCCAAAGACGGGGGTGGGGGGGGTGGGGGCAA
>NW_008343842.1:182667-195225 GCF_000622305.1 Nannospalax galili | reverse complement strand
AGGTGGCACCAAGCCCGGTAGCACAAGCCTATAATCTCAGCATTCCGGAAGCTGGGGCACGAGGATGAGTTCAAAGGTAGCCTGGACTACATTCTAGGACCTTGTCGAAAGGTCCTGAAACAGCTAGAGATGTAGCTTAGTGGGTAGATAGAGTGCCTGCTTAGCATACATAGGCTCTAGGTTTGAGCCCCAGCACCATATTCTCTGGGAAATGATGGTTCAGGAGGTAGAAGCAGGAGGTATAATCTTTAGCTACATACATAATGAGTTCAAGGCCAGTCTGAGCAACACCCAGTCTCAAAAATTAACTGTAGAAATTATGTGACAAAAGTTGAGCATGGTGGCGAGCGTCTTTAATCCCAGCACTCAGGAGGGAGAGGCAGGCAGATCTCTGTGCATTTAAGGCCAGCCTGATCTATGTATGTATCAAGTTCCTAAGAGGCAGAGGCTGGAGTACTTTTATAAGGCCAGCCTGGTCTACACAGCGAGTTCAGGGCTACAGTGAGACTCTGCCTCCAGAAACAAACAAAATAATAATATTAATAAATAGGGTGGAGTCCTGGCTTGAGTGAGGGTTCAGTTTTGAAGACAGGAAGCAGGGCTGTCAAGGGGTCCCAAGTTGGTCCAAGAACCCCCAGGAGAGACTTCATCCCTGCCCAGGAATTCTCAGATAAGAAACTTCTTTTCTTCTTCGTGATTACCCAGCAATTCAGACAAGCTAAAACCTTAGGACCTCAGGTGGAAAATACCCAGGTGGACAGATCCGAAGGAAGATACTGAATTTTCATTTTTCTTTAAAGTAATTTCCTTGAAGCCTGAGGCAATACTCCGAGGCACAGATCAGAAAGCTAAGAGAGGCAGATTTTTGCAGATTAAAACTTTTAAACTGCCAAATTTTCCCCTGGGTTGGTTTTCCTTCCTTGGGTTTTTTCCTATGAAGGGAGGGGACTTGCCCAGTTGGAGTTGATTTGCAATTTGGTGGGGGGTGCTGTGATGGGGACAGGGCAGTTCTTGTTCATTCAAGCAGGCATCTTAGAATCTAAATCACCCTGATGTGATGTTGCTCAAATTCTTTCTCTAAGTTACCTGTCCTCTTTGGGGGTGGAAGTGGGAGGCTGCTGATAGACAAGACCTCAAAATAAAAGTGTTTTTTTTTTTTTCCCCAAAGATCTTACGGAAGCTGTCTAGTTTGCAAAGTTACCACTACCAGTGGCACTGGGCTGCATAACCCCTACCCACCCCACCCCCCTTCCCTTCTCCTAGTGTTTTGAAGTTTATTTTCCCACATTTAGCCTTGACTTCTTTCCTTCCTTCCCCTGCCCAGGCGGAGGAGCAGTGAACAGGGAAATGGCTAGAGGGCAGATCCAGCCTTACCATCCCCGCCGGCCTTCTGCCACCTCTCAATAAAAAACTAAACCATAACTCTCCTTCCTAAGAATTCTTTCCTCCAGGGAAATTAGAGTGGACACCCCACTCTCCCAGTACACCCAGACACGGCAATCACCCAGCAGAAGGTACCCACCCCCACCTGATCCACAGTTCCAGAACGGCTTTGGGGAGCTAGAAAAACCAAGCATCTTTTGAAACTCACCCCCAAGCACCACCTTCCAACCCACTCCCAGCCTAGAAACTGCACCCAAGTGAGGCAGAAGACGCTACTTAAAAGGCAACACTGCACTTGTTAGTGCAAAACCTCAGGCTCCACAGGCCTCCTGAGGACAAATGTCTTTACAAGTCCCACGATCCCTCCAGCACCTGAAATTCATGTCCATTCATGGACTGTGTGAATGTCCATCTCAGACCTGGAGATGAAAAAGAATCCTAGTACCAGCAAGGTGTGTTCTGGTTTCTGCAAAGCTTTTTCAACACTGTAACATTCTACGTCAGGACAAAGATGAAGATGGGTCTGTTCCCATTGGGGAAAACTAAGGCTGAAAAGTCAGAGACGTTACTTGAGTGGAAAGGACTGGGGAACTGCTGCAGATTAAATGTTCCTGCAGTCTTGAGCAAAGTATCCCTCCAACTCTATTGGTCCTCTAGGTACTTGAAGGGTGGCCACGGGCCAAGAGATGGATGGTTGAGGCTGAGCCCTCAAGAAACAGGCAGATGGACCTCTGACCCCAAGTTGGCTCAAGGTCCCAGTTGCGATGGTCAGCCGTTTACCTTGGTGAGGTCATGGGCTGTGCACCAGCAGATAAGAGACTCCCCAAGCTAACGGCGAGGAAGCTTCCCTCACCCGCATTCTCCTCCCTCTCCCGGGTTTTGGTTCCCCTAAAGCAACCTGGTGTTCAGACAAAGTTTAACTCCAAGCCTCGGCGGGATGTCTCCTCCTGATAAGCCTTCCCGGAAGCCCAGCATTTCAAGTCACCGGTGTCGCCGCAGCCCCCTGTCCCTCTTGGAGGGGCCGCGTGAGTCGATTTTGCACCATGATGGGGCTGGGGGCTCTCCGCCTGGTTTCAGTTCCTAGGAAAGGTCGTCCGGGCGCGGCAACGGCCCTGGAGCCAGAGGTGGAGAAGCTAGGGGTGGTACCCGGCTCGCCTCCCGGACTCCGGGAGCGTCTCCAAGGGAAGATAAACGCCTTTATCCGCCCCACAGCCTCCCTCCAAAGAGGGAGGCACCCGCACACCCACACCGAGCCACCGCCGGGCCCAGTCCAGCCGGGAGCCAACCCCAACCCCAACTTTTCTAGGGACACATTAAGTTCGCGCGTGAGGGAGGCCATAAATCCCTGGGCGAGCGACACATCCTTGCAACTTGACGCCTAGTGGGACATTTTCTCCTTGCTACCCCGGGACCTCCCATTGGGACCGGGGATCTTCAGAAGCTGTAGGGAGCTGGTATGAGGGGGTCCTCCCTTTCAGGTGCCTATCTGGGGGTTTCAGGCGGCGGCTCACCTGCAGGATCTTATCCAGGCCCTCCTGGCCCAGGCACGGGAACTCCTTGAGCAGATCCAGCTTTTGCGTATAGTAGTTTTTCTTGGCCTTCTTCCAGTGCGGCTCCTCCAGCACCTCGAAGATCGCCGCCCCGATGGCCAGGTAGAAGATGATGGCCGAGGTGAGCAGGGGACCCCGGTCCACCATGGCTCCGGAGCAGCCACCTCCTTAGAGAAAGCGTCCCCTAAAGTCCCCGCGGCTCCGGGTCCACCCGCCCCTGCAGCCTTTGCACACAGCTGTTTGAATTTGGAGCTCCGCATGCGCAGTGCCCCGTACCCCCCAGGGCGCGCGGCTCCCGGGACAAAGTTTGCTCCTCCACGTTGGCTTCCCGGGAACTGCGTGGACCACGCTCACGCGAGCTGGGGGTGAATGCACACCAAGGAGGTGGGGTGGGGGTGTCCCCCAAATTCCAGATCCTGAAAAGCGGGGTGAAAACTCGGGACCCGGTCGGAGGAGACACGTGTGCCGCTGCGGTGCGCGCGCGGCAGTCGGCACAGCAAGGCCTCCGCTCGGCTCTTTAACCAGCGCTCTGCCCGCCCGCGCCAGACCCGGAGGGGCGGGGCCACGCGGAGGCCACGCCCACCTCCCCCACCGGGCCCCGCCCACTGCCCTCAGAGTCCCCGCGCGGGCCACGCTGTGTTCCCTGCCCAGGTTGCCTGTCTTCCGCCCAAACCCGCTGGGGTTGCGGTTTGCAATTAACTAAAGCGATCGTGCACCTTGCGGCTGAGGCCAGAAATATATTGCTATTATTATGTTCCTCGTCATTGAGTTTCACGTCCTGTTTCTTCCTGAACAGCTGAGGTTTTTCCCGTCTGTTCCTGCGGCTCACACACCTACTCACCTACTACCTACAGGCCTCGGAGGAAAGGGATTCCGACTGAAGAAGAGTATCAGGAACTAAGTTCCCAGGACCCCTCCACGTCTGGGAGCCACACTCACACTCCAAGGACAGCCTTATTCCTAAGCCTATTTAAAAATGACAACATTGGGCAGGGCTAGGGAGACAGCGTTTAGAGCTCCTGCTGCTTCTTCAGAGAAACTGAGTTCGGTTCCCAGCACACACACCAGGTGGTTCACAACTTCCTATGACTCCAGTTCCAGAGAGACCCGACACCTCTGGCTTCCATGAGCACCTGTACTCACGTGCAAATATCCCTCATGCATTGCAGACACGTACACATCGCACATGATACATATAATTAAAAATAATAAAAATAAGGGACTGCTGAGATGGCTCAGTGGTTAAGAGCACTGGCTGCTTTCAGAGGACCTGGGTTTGGTTCCCAGCACCCATATGGAGGTGAACAATAGTCTGTTAATTCCAGTTCCAGGGGCTCTGATGCCCTCTTCCAGCTTCTATGGGGCATTGCATGCACGTGACGCTCTAGCAGAGAACTCTGTTTCGATTCCCAGCACCCACGTGATGGCTCACAACCATCCCTAACTCCAGTTCCAGGGCACATGACACCCACTTACGACCTCCCACGGGCATTGCATGACACAGCTGCACTTAGCATACATGAAGGCAATACTCATACACATTAAAAATATATATATTAAAAAGTAAATAAATCTTTTTAACCTTAAAATCACACACACCCCCACCACAACTGGAGAGAAGGGAAATTTACTCTCTTCAATGATTTATCTATCTATGGGTCTGTTAACCTAGTAATAAGCACTCAATAACATAGGTCAAAGCACATCCAGGCTATTTCTCTCTTTGACTGTTTTTTGGGGACACCAGTAAGTCCCTGACAGACTACAATGCTTTTTGCAGGTATCATCAACAGGGCTTGTTAATAGACCCACTTCCCAGTGACGAAATGGGAGGCCTGGCAGGTTAGTTTTTGTGGTCTCCAGCAGCACAAGTCAGAAGTTGGAGGGCACGCTCTTTCAGGGCTGTAGCCCAGACAGATCCTGAAGCCCCCTGGAAGAAGCCCGAAGCCAGAGTCCCTATGCACTCTCCCCTGAAAGGCCTTTTCTTTGTGTGGGAGAGGGGTGGTTATTGTTCACAGTCCAAGAATAGTACGTTATCTGCAGATCTCCAAATCCTCTGGAGCTGTAGGGCTAGGGATAAAGTCTGAAGGACTGATGAATCAACTGTTGATCTTGCTTTGTAGGTGTTTCTGTCCTTTAGGAGTCTGTGAACAGGGCCCGAGGAGCAGGCCCAAGCAGAAGCAAAGGAAACCCAGGCTCTATAATTTGGCACATCTGATGCCTCCAGTGCCTGTCTCCTCTGGCTCCTCCCAGCCGTCTTTTACCCTGGACCATCCCTAAGGTGTTCCTTCTTGAGAGGACCCACTCCCCAGCACCTGGCCCTCTTGAACTCCCTAAACAGGTTCCTCTTTTCTAACCTCTGACTCCCAATCCCTGCAACACTCTAGCACTCCAACTGTGCAACCCCATTCTCCAGCCCTCAGCTGACTAAAGAGACCAGCTTTCTGTCCCAGGTCCCCCACCCTATGGGTGGAGTTTGTCCCTTTGTGAGAAATTCAGGTGCTGCCTGGAGGGTGAACACCTCAGCCAGCAGGTGGAGAAGTCACCTGGCTCTCTAGAAAATTCTCCTTCTTTCCTCCCTGCCCCAGAGGCTGTACTCTCTTCCTAAGAAAGAGAAGGGCCTCTCCTTATTTCCTTTTTTCTGCCTCACAAAAACACTGCAGCAGGCTGAAGCCTGAGGGTGCACGCCTTTAATCCCAGCACTTGAGATGCTGAGGCAGGTGGATCTCTATCTATATTCAGCTAAGAGGGGTAGAATGTGTATTTTTTGTTTTTAAATTTTTGTTATATATTATTGCAGGTAGTGTGTATGTGCATGTGTATATGTGTGTACGTACACATGTTGCTGGCTCTATTTTATTTATTTTTTTTATTTGAAAAAGGGTCTACTGGGCTGGAGAGATGGCTCAGCGGTTAAGAACACCGGCTGTTCTTGCAGAAGACCCGGGTTCGAATCCCAGCACCCATGCTGGGATTAAAGGCATGTGCCACCACGCCCGGCTATAAATAAAATATTTTTTAAAAAAGGAAAGAAAAAGGGTCTACTATATCCAGGCTGGCCTCAAACTCCATAAGTAGCTGAGGATGACCTTGAACTCCTGATCTTCCTGCCTCTACTTCCTGAGTGCTGGCACTCTGTGTGTCACCAGGCCCTGTTTATACCATGCTGGGGATGGAAGCCAGGGCTTGGTACATGCTGGGCAAGCACTCTACCAACATAGCTACATCCTCAGTCCTAGGATATGAATTTTCACTCAGCTGATGAATGAATCTGTTCCATTAGTGACATGTATATCTTTTCACTGTTTCTTTCCATCATCTAGGCTGATGGTCATTTTAGAGCTCTATCTTCTCAAAGGAGGATAATTTTTGAGACTAGGTAGAGGTTTACCTTGACTCCCACTGGAGGACTCCACAGAGTGGAGAGTTTGCTGCCCCAGACGGTGCCAGGCTTTGGTGACAGAAAGATCCACACCCATTTTTGTTTCTTCCTCATTTCAATTAGTAAAACAAACACTTGATATTCCTTCCATTACATTTCTGCTGGTGCCCCTCCACTTAACGGCGGGTTCTGGCACCATGACTCATTGTGGGTGAACCCACTGGAGCCTGAAGGCATCTGAAAGTGTGTTTACTGTCCCTAGCTTGCAGAGCACCAGAAGTATATCTGTGGATTCCCCCATGAACCTGTGTTGACAAGGAGCTGTGGCTAGCTGCTTACCATTACCCTTGGAAAGGATTTAAAATCTAAATTGAGGGGCTGAAGAGATGGCTCAGTGGTTAAGAGTGCTTGCTGCCCTTGCAGAGGGGCCAGGATTTGATTCCTAGCACCCACATGGTGGCTAAACGACTCCAGGTCCAGGGTGTCTATCGCCCTCTTGTTGCCTCTGTGGGCATTGCATGACAGGGGTGCATTTACATACATGCATGCAAAACACTCATGCACATAAAAATAATAAGTTGGGCATGGTGATGAACTCCTTTAATCTCAGGACTTGGGAAGCAGAGGCAGGCAGCTCTCTGTGAGACTGAGGTCATCCTGCTCTACATAGAGAGTTCTAGGCCAGCTGGGGCTACAGGGAGACCCTGTCTCAAAAAGAATAATAATAATTAATAATGCTAAATATTTAAAATCTAAATTGGAAGTTTACTTTCTAGTGCAATTACTACTTTCTGCTGAATGTGTGATGCTTTTACAACATTGTTACCAGCAAGTCTAACCACCATCAGTCAAGGACCACTATTTCTGTTTAGGACTATTTCTGTGTCCATTTATATCTCTCTGAAGATCAAAGCTGATCAAAGAAGATACAGAAAAGGCCATGAAGAACATAAAGTGATTCGATAGCACAATTACTTAAAAACCTTATTTCCTTTCATAAACACAAAAAGACCAGCAAGATGACTCAGAAGATAAAGACACTTGATTGCCAGCAAGCCTGGCAACCTAAGTCAATCTCTGGGTCCCACATGGTGGAAGGAAAGAACTGACCCTCCACATTGTCCTCTGATCTCCACATCTGTGCCATGGCATGCAGGTACACATCACATGGCGTACACACACACACACACACACACACACACAGAGATACACAAAATGCAGTAAGAGAGATTAACACCCTCCCCCAAAGAAAAAAACCAATGGTGGTGGCTCGCATCTATAATCCCAGCACTCAGGAGACTGAAGCTGGAGGATTGTAGAGAGTTTGAGGCCAGGCTGGGCTACATAGTGAGTTCCAGACCAGCTGGGCTAGAGTGAAGCCCTATCTCAAACAAGTAAACCAGCAAACGGCTTTACAGTTTTCAGCTCAAAAGGCCAATCGGCAGTAGGTTCGAACTTTATTTCTGTCCTCGTCACATCGCAACAATATTAAATGCCTTAGATTGTGAAATTATCAATTATCTTATGGACTTACTCTATTTTTCATAGACTGCTTAGAAACCTGGATCACTTTCCGTTAAACGTTCACATCCCCAAATCCTCTATGTATTCAATTAGAACGATTTGTCAACAGTGAATTGAGTATACATGATCGGGCAAACTTTGTGTCTTAGACATGCCAGGCTGAGAATCACAGAACACAATAAAATCATAGAATAATAAAGTTGCTCTATTAAAAACAAAAAAAGGTAAAATGTCGTGGCACTTGCTTCTAATCCTAGCATTTGGGAAGTAGAGGCAGGAGGATCACAAGTTTGAACCACCTTTGTACAAGGAGGTCCAGGCCAGCCTGAGCGACAGAGTAAGACATTGCCCCAAAGACAAACAACAAAACAGAAGCTGCACATGGGATGTGCACCTGTGATCTCACTTCTAGAAAGACTGAAGCAGGAAGATTGAAAGTTCGAGGTCAGCTGTGACTTGGGCTATGTAGGGACACCTTGTTTCTAACAACAGCAAAAAAGTAGTATGTACCCATAATGGAATATTATTCAGCTTTCAAAAAGAAGAAAATACTGGCATGTACGATAACATATTTGAAACTTGAGAAGACTATGTTAAATGGAACATGCCAATCTCAAACCAGATACTGCATGATTCTATTTATATGAGGTTTTTAAAGTAGCCAAGCTCTTAGGAAAGAAATTTAGTGGTGTTTGCCTGGGGCTGGGAAAAATAGAAATTGTTGTATGGTGACTACACATGGGTTTCTTTTGCAAGATGACAAAATCCTAAATATCTGAAGATCTTTTGTAGCACATAGGGAACGTATCACTGCACGGACACGAACTGTTTCGGTGACATGTGTGTGTGTGTGCGCATGAGATGAGAATCAAACCCAAGGTCCCTCTCATGTTAGGCAAATGTTCTATCATTAAGCCATGCTTCTAGCCCAATATGGTAATTTGCTTATTTATCTATTTATTTTTATTTTGTGTATGAGTATTTTGCCTGTATGTAGGTACACCTCCTACATACAATGCCCACAGAGGCCAGAAGAGGGTGCCAAATCCTCTGGAACTGGAGTTATAGACAGTTGAGAGCCGCCATATGAGTGACTGGGGGCTGAACCTGCATTGTCTGGAAGAGCAGCCAGTGCTCTTAACCATGGAGCCATCTCTCCAGCCCCTCAATATGGTAAATTTTGTGTTTGGTATTTGTTATATGCATGTGTGTGCAGGTACATGTGTATATGTGTTCATGTGGAAGTCAGAGACCAACACCAGGCGTCTTCTGTCACTCTCCACTTTATTTTCTGAGAAAGGGTGTCTCACTGAACCTCACCATTTCAGTTAAATTGTTGGGTCAGCAAGCCTCAAGGATCCTGTCTCCCAGCCCCCTCCTCAAACCAGCCTCCCACCAAGCCAGTGCTACAGTTACAGGTGCATGCCACCATGCCTGGCTTTTTAGCTCCTCCTGCTTAGGCAGTAAACACTTTACTCACAGAGCCATCTCCCTAGCCCTGTTAGATGTTTTTCTAATCATAATTTTAAAATATCGTTTATTATTTTTATTTATGTGTACGAGCGTATTGCCTGCATGTATGTAAATGCACCCAGCATTGCCAGAGGAGGTCAGAGAGGGCATTTAATTCCCCTGGAACTGAAGTTACAGATGGTTGTGAGCTGCCATGTGAATGCTGGGAATTGAAGCTGGGTCCTCTGCAAGAGCAGTCAGTGCTCTTAACCACTGAACCAATTCTCCAGACCCAACCATGGTTTTTTTTTTTTAATGTCAGGAAAAGTAGAACTTATAAATTCAGTATAAGACATTCAAAGTTGCAAGAATTAGCTGGGCATCGAGGACAGCCACATGGCTAAGGAGCAGTGATTAAGTAAAGTAAGCAGTTCCTTGGCAGGGTCTCAGTTGCTCCTAGCAGTGCAGCTATGTGAACTTTGGTCTGAGAGCCAGTTAAGCCATTGTGGACTAAAAGGCAGAGCCAAGCCTCAATTCTGAATGATTTCTGTTAGAAGACTTCTTATTTCCATTGCCATTTCTTTTTTTTAAATAGATCTGATTTCATTTTTATTTTATATGTATGAGTATTTGTCTGCATGCATGTACGTACACCACGTGAGTGCAATGCCCACAGAGGCCAGAAGCGGATGTTGGATCCCCTGGAACTGGAGTTACAGATGATTCTTAGCTGCTACGTGGGTGCTGGGAACTGAACCCAGGTCCTCTGCAAGAACAGCCAGTGCTATTAACTACTGAACATCTCTCCGGCCCCACCAGTGACATTTCAAAGTCCGATCCCAGCAAAGGACAACTTTCGACAGTCAGTTCTTTTTTTTTCTTTTTAACATTTTATTTATTATTTTTATTTTATGTGTGTGAGTGTATTGCTTGCATGTATGTGAGTGCACCTGTGTTGTGCACTGCCACAGAGGTCAGATGAAGGCATTGGATTCCCCTGGAACTGGAGTTACGGATAGTTGTTAGCCACCATGTGGGTGCTGGGAATTGAACCCGGGTCCTCTGCAAGAGCAGTCAGTGCTCCTAACCTCTGAGCATCTCTCCAGCCCTGACAGTCAGTTCTTATCTTGCACCTAGCTGAGCCAAGGTTTCTCTTGCTGTTTCTGTTGTTGCGCTGTGTGCCCAGGCCAGACGGCCAGTGAGCAACACTCCGCCTCAAAAAACAGAAACAAAATATTTAAGATTTCTTCTTCTGTTGGCAGGGCTCTACCCTTGAGCTATACTTACATTCTGGGGGAAAAAAAAAATTGGAGCCACAGCCTCAAATCACTATGTAGCCAAGGATGACCTTGAACTTCTAGCCTGTTTCCTAAATCCTGGGATTACAGGCTCATACCAACACATACCTGGTTTATGCAGTGCTAGGGATAGAACACAGAGCTTCAAGCATACTAAATAAGCACTCTACCAACTGTGCTGTATCCCTAGCTCCAGTCTGAAAACTATGTAGACCAGGCTGGTCTCAAACACACAGAAAGCCTCCTGTCTCTGCCTCCCAAGTGCTGAGATTAAAGGCATGCGCCATCATGCCCCAGCCTGAAAATTTTTGATAGCTACATCTTAGCATAGTCACTTGCCTTTGTAACTCAAGATGTGTTTTATTTTATGATTTTATGTCTTTAAAGACATAATACCAGCTGGGTGTGGTGGTGCACGCCTTTAATCCCAGCACGTGAGAGGCAGAGGCAGAGGCAGTAGGATCTCCGTGAGGCCAGCCTGGTCTACCTAGTAAGTTCCAGGCCAGCTATGGCTACAGGGAGACCCTGTCTAAAAGAAAACAAAAACAAAACAAGACGAAACAAAACAAACAAAACAAAATACCAGGGGAAGAAATTCAAGGCTTCACTGAACTGCCAGAGGAGAGCATGCAGCAAAAATAAGTTTAAGTATTTTGCCTAGGGGTGGAGTGATAGCTCCAGGGTTGGAGAGATGGCTCAGGGATTAAGAGCACCTAATGTCCTTGTAGAGGACCCAAGTTCAGTTCCCAACACCCAGATTAGGTGGCTCATAATTACCTCTAATTCCAGTTCCTGGGGGATCCCACACCGCTATCTTTCATGTGCACGTAACCCCCCTTACCACGTACGTAATTAAAACAATTTTTTCAATGTATTTTGCCTGGAAGTATTTAGGCAGGGAAGGGTCCTGATGACTGTAGCTTTTTGCCTGTAGCCCAGGCAATGGGAGTCCTTTAGGAGATGGTAACAAAAGCCTAGGAGCAAGATAAGGGAAGCTAGAAAGAGAGCAAGAGACAAGGGACACCGGACAACTGACCGGGAGACCACAGCTTTGCAATTTGGGGCCACTTCTCTGTTTTCTGACCTCTGCTGCTCCATGTTGCTGTGTAGATCCAAATGGAGTTTGGTGACACCAGTCACCTGCCTCTCCCCGTCTATAGAGCCCTCTGCTCCTCCCTGTACCTCTCCTCCAGCCCTGATGGCCCCCGGCCACACCCAGTGCCCCATGGCCCTCATTGGGTTCCCTGATCAAAGTCTATTGCATCCCTGTCCAACTCCAGTACAGTCACGCCCCAGGGACATAAAGATGCAGAGACAATTGGCCACTTGTCTACCAAATGGGCAAAGGCCTGAGGACTGGTTGGGGAGGGGACACAGGGAAGGGAGGCGGATGAAGGGGTGCCAAGGGGAAGGAGGAACTGAGATTCTTGGAATTTCTGCCTCCCCCGCCAACCTCCAAGAGGGACCTGGGCAATAAACAGAACTTGGCATGCACAGGACTTTGGCCCTAGAGTCCTGGGCAAAGGACGTGGAGCCACCGAGGTCCCTTAAAAGAACAGCAAGTTCTTCATGGAGAAGAGGGAGACCCTGGGTCTATCTGAGCATCCAACTGCTTTCCTTTCTCTTCCTGGGGCCAGAGCACCATGCATCCTGATGTCCTTATGTCCTGGGGCAACAGTCAGTGGCTGTGGAGGGACTTTACATGCCCCCAAGAGAAATGTCCGACACCACCCTGAAGGAGACTTGCCTAAAACTGAACTTGAACCTGATCAGATCTCTAAACCCACCAATAGAAATCAAAGAAAGACAGGGCATAGAGGAGCACTTTAAACTGTGCCTCAGGGGTGAAGGGGGTGTATCAAACTCCCCAGGGGGTGTTTTACCCTAGTTCCTTCCTTCCTTCTCTTCCCTTCCATTCCCTTCCATTCTATTCCATTCCCTCCCCTCCCCTTTCCTTTCCCCTTTCCCT
>NW_008343842.1:138601-182570 GCF_000622305.1 Nannospalax galili | reverse complement strand
CTCCCTCCTTCCCTCCCTCCCTCCCTCCCTCCCTTCATTTCTGAGTATATACATATTAATTTGAGCATGTGTGTGTCAGTGCATACAGAGGCCAGAGGTCAGCACTGAGTGTCTTCCTCAATCACTCTCTCCATCTTATTTTTGGAAACAGAGTCTGGTTGGCAAGCTGCAGGAACACTGAACTTTTGATCCTCCTACTACCTCCCTAGGGCTGGGATTACAGGCCAGGCAGGTTCCACCACACCTGGCTTGAGTTTGCTTGGTTGAGACAGGGTCTCAGGCTGGCCTCAAACTCATGATCTGATGTCTTTAGCCTCCTGAGTTCTGGGATTAGCCACCATATGTGCCCCCAACCCTCCCTAAGGGCAGTTTTGGATTTTTTGTTTAAATAAAATGTTTTTCAATTATCTTGCTATTGCTCATAAGATAAATGACACTTGGACTGTGGTCTCTGATGCCAGCACTGACTAGGTCTCTGGTGCCATCATTTCCCAGTGTAACTTTAAAAAAAATTTTTTTTGTCTTTTTGAGACAGGGTCTTCCTGTAGCCCCAGCTGGCCTGGAACTCACTATGTAGAACAGGTTGACCTTGAACTCACAGAGATCCACCTGCCTCTGCCTCCTGAGTGCTGGGAACCCATTATAACCTTTTGACCTCCATGACCTTCACTTCAGGGCCACACTGTGTTTTTGATTTTCTATTAAATTAAATTTGTTCACTTGCGTGTGTGTGTGTGTGTGTGTTATTTGGTGTATTTAGTTACTTTTCTGTGGTTACGATAAAAGACCCTGACCAAAGAAACGTACAGAAGGAAGAGTGTTGGGCTTATGGTTCTAGAGGGATAAGAGTCCATTGTGACCGGGTTGGGGGTTGGGTCGGGGGATGCACGGCAGGAGGCAGCCAGAGTAGAAAGCTGAGAGCTCACATCTTCAAGTACTAGAGAGCAAACTGGAAAACGGGGGCAAGGTTATGCATTCTCAAAGCCTGTTCATGGAGACATGATTCCTCCAGCAAGGTCACACCCCCAAATCTCTGCAAACACTACCACCAACTGGGGCCAAGGGTTCAAATACTTGGAACCTGTGGTGGACATTCTCATTCAAACCACCACATGTGAATTCAGGGAATGAACTCAGGTTATGAGGCCTGTGTGGCAAGTGCCTTTACCTGCTGAGCCACCTTGCCTGTCCAGTTCTCTCTCTGTGTCTCTCTCAATCTCTTTCTCTCTCTCTCTCTTTCTTCTCTCCCCTTCTCCTCTCTCCTTCTCTCTCCCCATCTCTTCCCTTTCTCTCTCTCTCTCTCTCTGTCTGTCTCTGACTTTCATAGGTCACAGACACTTTAGCCTCAGAAAATCCCTTCCTTCATAAAGATATTTATTTGCTTGCTTTATTTATTTTCATTTTTTTAATTTTTATGTGCATAAGTGTTATGCCTGCATATATGTAAGTGCACCTGAGTCATGTAGTGCCTGTGGAAGCCAGAAGAGGGTGTCAGATCTCCTGGAACTGGAGTTATGGATGGTTGTTAGCTACCATATGTGTGTTGGGAATCAAATCCAGGTCTTCTGCAAGAGCAGCCAATGCTCTTAACCACTGAGCCATCTCTCCAGCAACCCCCCATCCCCCCTTTAAGGACATTTTATGAAAGTGTTAGCATGGAAGAAATTGGTCCTCATTATGAAATTGACTTTTTCTCTCTTCAGACACTTGAACTACTCCCCCTCCCTAGTTAAAATATAAAGGTCTGGATTGAGGATCTGGCTCAGTCTGTAAAGTGCTTGCCATGTGAGCCAGGCATGCTGGGTGGCATAGGCTTGGGATCACAGTGCTGAGGAGGCAGAAACAGGTATGTCTCTCTCTGGGTTCACTGGCCCTCCAGCCAAATTAGCAAGTCCTAGGTCAGTGAGACACCTTGTCTCAGAAAACAAAGTGGTGCCAGGCATGGTGGCACGTGCGCCTTTACTTCCAGCCACTGAGAGGCAGAGGCAGGTAAGATTGAGGCCACCCTGGTTTACTGTAGCTGGGGCTACAGTAAGACCCTGCCTCAAAAATACAAGAACAAAACAAAAAAACAAAGTACCTGAGGGATGACGCCTGAGGGTGACTTCTGGCCTACATGTAGGCACACACACACACACACACACACACACACACCTGTAGAGGCCAAAAACCACATTGTTGAAAGTGAGGAAAGCTTTGGAACTGTGTCAGCTGGACTCTAGATAACATTTCTGAGGTGTGACCACCTAGTCATTATTGTTTTAAGTAAGTTGGGTTTGTTTGTTTGTTTGGATTTGGAGATAGCCTTATCTGGCTCCAACTGGTGGAAACCACCAATGCCCTCAAGTGATCCTGGAGGAGTCCAGTGGGTGACCTTTTGATGTCAGAGGGCCTGGCATTTTCCGAACACTTGTTCAGTGAGAAATCATGAAGTCTGTTTGCACAGGTGCAGACTTTTCAGTGCCTCACTTTCCCTTATTTCCCATCACCTTCTCTTATGTCTCAGACCATGGCTTTTCATTCCCTAGGCACCCTGAGTCCTGTCCTGGGAAGATGAAATTGAGGTCAGGGCTCTCTCTCCTCTTGTTTGGTTCTCTTATGAATACTGCATGAACTCTCTTTTGCAAAACTCTGAGACTGGCTCACTGGATGATGGGTGGAAAGGAGTCTGGTTCATTAACATAGGGATTAGTACAAGATGGGACTGGAAAGATGGCTCAGTGGTTAAGAGTATGTATTGCTCTTGCCGAAGACCCAAGTTCAGTTCCCAGTACCCACATCAGAACAATCTTGATAAGATCATCTTTAACGGGGGCTGTCCAACAGATGCAGGGTTCCCCAACACCCACCTCTAACTTTAGCTCCAGAAGATCCAATGGCTTCCACAGGCATCTACACTTATGTGCAAATACCATGCACAGACACACATGATACACATAACTAAAAATAAAAACAAATCTGAAAAAAGATTGGTACATGAATATTATATATTAAAGCATTTTCTTCAACCTAAAGGTTCAATTCCCCCGTATTTGTTACTTTTCTGTTGCTGTGATAAAACACCAAGGCCAAGGCAACTTATAGAAGGAAGAGTTTATTCGGCCTATGGCTCCAGAGGTCTAAGAGTCCATCATGATGGGGAGGCCTGCAGAGCAGAAACCTGAGGGCTCACATCCACAGGTTAGGAGGAAGAGGGGGAAACCAAAAAGGGGCATGGCTAAGCACTCTCAAAGCCTTCCTCCAGCAAGGCCACACCCCCTAAACCTCCACAAACATCACTACCATCTGGGAACAGAGTATTCAAATACTTTGAGCCTATGGGGGACATTCATTAAAATCATCCCACCTACTCAGAAAACATTGAAACATTTCCACCAGTGCCTTTCAGTATGGCGGGCTCTGGGCACACATCTGCTAAAGCTAATGGGTAAATCAGTTCTGCCCTTCAAGTTCAGTTTCTGTCTCTCTAAAATCTTCCCAAGATCCTCTCACCTTGGTAAGTCCTACATGTCTAAGAAATACCTTTCCCTGTCTCCCCACAAGTCCTATACCCCATCATTTGTCCTCTGCGTCCCTCACTCTTGCTTCATAAGAACAGCTACAGTTCAGAGTCTTCCCTCTGTCTCTGCCATTAGTCTGTGCTTTGTCTCCCTGGCATCTAGCCCAGTGCCTGGCATATGGTGGCTTAATAACATATATTGTGTTGGGACTAGAGATGAAGCTTGGTGGTACAACTCTTGCCTGACATGGGCCAGGCCCTGAATTTGATTCCTAGCACCCCAGACAAATAAACCAAATATATATATGAGCACTATAATTAGCAACAATATATTACATACTTGAAAATTGCTAAGACAGCTAGGGATGGTGATGCACACCTGTAATCCTAGCACTTAGGAGGTAGAGGTAGGAGGATCAGAAGTTCAAAGGGCTAAAGAGATGACTCAGTGGTTAAGAATGCATACTGCTCTTGCAGAAGACCCAAGTTTGGTTCCAAGCACCCATACATAGCAGCTCACAGCTGCCTGTAACCCCAGTGCCAGGGGATCCGACACACTCTTCTGGCTCCTCAGGCACTTATGTGCCCCCCCCCACTAGTTGAAAATAAAAATGAATCTTCCGGATTGGAGAGATTGTTCAGTGGTTAGCACTGGCTTCTCTTGCAGAAGACCTGCTTTAAGTTCCCAGCACCCACATAGCAGCTAACCTCCAACCCTAACTCCAGTTTCAGGGGATCTGATGATCTTCTGGCCTCTGTGGTCATTACGCACCCATGGTACACTTGCATATATGCAGGCAGAACACTCATATGCATAAAATAAAAATAACTAATTAAATAATTAAAAAATCCTAAATTAAAACAAGTTCAAGAGCAGTCTCAGCAGCATAGGTCGCTCTGGGCTACGTGAGAGCCTGTTCCACAAAATCAAACCAAGCCAACAAATGTTAAGAGACATATACGTTCATAAAAATGACACAATGAAACCCACTATTTTGAACAATTGGTATACACTAATGTGCTGATAGCTTCAGTGTCAACTTGACACACCTGGGTTGAGGGAGCCTCAGTTGGGGAATTGCCTCCATTGTACTGGCCTGTGGCCATGTCTGTGGGGCATCTTCTTGATTGTTGTGTGATATGGGAGGGCCCAACCCACCCACTGTGGGTGGTGCCATGCCAGGCAGGTGGGCCTATGTTGGATAAAAATGCAGGTTGATGGGGGCCAGGGGAGTAAGCCTATAAACAGCATTCCTCCATGGCCTGTGCTCCAGCTCCTGCCTCCAGGTTCCTGCCAAGTTCCTACCTTGGGCTCCCTGATGAACTGTGACCCAGGAGATGTAAGATAAAATAAACCCTTTCCTCCCCAAATTCGTATTGGTCAGAGTGTTTTGTCACTGCAGTGGAGAAACAAACCAGGACAACTACTAATAAAAAAAGAAAAGTGTGAATTTAGATAAATTGCAAATATCTCACATTATGACAGTCAATGCAATAATAAAAATAACTTTTAAAAAGTTTGGTATGATGGTTTAAATGAGAAATGTCTTCTATAGGCCTAAATATTTGAATGCTCAGTCAGTTGGTGGCACTGTTTGGGGAGGTCATGGAACCTTTAGGAGGTGTGGTCTTGCTAGAGGAAGCACATCACTGGGGGCGGGCCTTGAACATTCATGACCTCATCCTGTTTCCAGTTTGCATATGAGTGTTGCCCTGGTTGAAGAGGTGAGCTGTTTCCACCTCCTGTCACGGTCCCTGCTGTTTGCTGCCATGCGTCACTGGGGGCGGGCCTTGAACATTCATGACCTCATCCTGTTTCCAGTTTGCCCTGGCTTCCTGTTTGTGGTTGAAGAGGTGAGCTGTTTCCACCTCCTGCCACGGTCCCTGCTGTTTGCTGCCATGCCTCCCCACCATGATGGACTCTCATCCCTCTGGAACCATTAGCCCAAATGAACTCTTTCTTCTATAAGTTGCCTTGGCTGTGGTATTTTATCACAGCAGCTGAAAAGTAAGTAACACAATTGCTAAGAGAACAGGCCTGAAATCTTCCTAGCATAAATAAATGATAAGTCTATGAGGTAATCATGCTAATTGGCTTGATTTAACTATTCCATAATGCATGCATATCCCCAAACAGCATATTGTGCAGTATAAACATGTCCAATTTTGTGAATTAAAAAATAAGAATCCAAGGAAATATTTGCTAAACACATAAATAAGTTAAAAGTGGGAAGAATTATCAGCAATGTTTCAAAAAATCAGATAGGAAAATGAAAAATGTTTACAAAGAAATACACTAAAGACCAAAAATATTTTTTGGAGGGGGAGTCGGAAGAGAGACAGAGATATGAGTGATTTTGGTTTCAAGAAATAGCATCTAACTTTTGTATAGTAACCATGGACTAATGTGTCACCTCAACAAGCAGCTGTGGCTTATATTTAAAACAGGGGTAGGGATGGTGAGGATGTGGCTTAGTTGTTACCTGGTTCATGGTGCATGAAGCCCTGAGTTTGATTCCCAGCACTGCATAAACCAGCTGTGGTAGCTACATGTCTGTAATCTCAGCACTTGGTAGGTAGAGACTGGAGGATCAGAAGCTCAAGGTCATCCTTGGCTATACAGAGAGCTGGAGACTAGCCTGGGTTACAGGAGACCCTGGCTTAAAAAACAGAAAAACAAAATCAAGACTAGGGATATGGCTCAGTGGAGTGCTTGCCTAGCATGTTCAAGGCCCTGGGCTTAATCCCCAGGACTACCAAGAAAAAATTATTGAGACCAGGACTCAGTAGAGAGGCATTCTTTTCAGACAGGTGCTGAAGGAAAGATCCTGCTTACTGGAGACTCTTTGAAACAAGGTGTCTCTTTGTTCTGTCTTCCAGTATCCCTAGTGTCAGGCACAGCATAGGTGCTCAATAAATATTTGTCACCTGAGTGACTGATGATCCCAGGGGCTGGGTTGGTGATAGGGGCTGGATGCCTTGCCAGGGTGAAAGTTGGGGGCAGGGGGTCTTCACCATCAGCAGAAGGTGAGGGTTAAGGTCCTTTTGGAGGTAGGACAATCTAGAAGCAAAGAGAGAGACAAGATTCCTCCTGACTGGATAAGTAGGCAGGTTGCAAAGAAGGAAATAATACATATATCATGTATGGTACTTAAGTTCCAATGTCCTCTCAATGAACAGCTATTTCTTATACATTAAAAAGATTTAAAACGGGGTTTGGAGAGGCTAGGGATGTAGCTCAGTTGGTAGAGCGATTGCATGGCATTCACAAAGCCCTGGGTTTGATCCCCAGCACCACATATACTGGGTGTGGTGGTGCACAGTTGTGACCCCAGCACTCTGGCATGTAAGAAGGCATACTGTGGATGGATGGTGGATGATGGTGATGACGAGTATACCTGGGGTATTTTCTAAGTTGTCGTGGTGCTGGGACAGAACTAGGGTCTTGTTTGTGCTAGGCAAGCACTCTACTACTGAGCCACAGCCCTAGCCCTTGTGTTTTGGAGACAGGTGCTAATCATGTAGCCCGGGCTGGTCTTGAACTCATGATCCTTCTGCCTCAACCTCCTGAGGTCTGGCTCATCTGTGGATTTGTGTGTGTGTGTGTGTGTGTGTGTGTTTGAGAAAGAGAGAAAGAGAGAGAGACAGACAGAGAGACAGAGAGACAGAGAGAGAGACAGACAGAAAGAGACTCATGTAGCCCAGGCTGGCCTAAAACTTGCTATGTAAGTGAGAATAAACTTGATCTCCTGATCCTCCTGCCTCTACTTTCCAAGTGCTGGGATGATAGATATGTACCATGCCCAACTTCATTGAGCTTTTTTTTTTTTTTAATTTTAAGTGTATGAGTGTATTGCCTGCATGTATGTGAGTGCACCCGTGTTGTATAATGCTGCGGTGGTCAGAAGAGGGCTTCGGATTCCCCTGGAACTGGAGTTAAGGATGGTTCATAGCTGCTATGTGGGTGCTGGGAATCGAACCCGGGTCCTCTGCAAGAGCAGTCAATGCTCTTAACCACTGAGCCATCTCTCCATTCCTGGGCCTTTGAGTGTATTGCCTGCATGTATGTGAGTGCACCCGTGTTGTATAATGCTGCGGTGGTCAGAAGAGGGCTTCGGATTCCCCTGGAACTGGAGTTAAGGATGGTTCATAGCTGCTATGTGGGTGCTGGGAATCGAACCCGGGTCCTCTGCAAGAGCAGTCAATGCTCTTAACCACTGAGCCATCTCTCCAGTCCTGGGCCTTTTTTTTTAATTAAAAAAAATTATTTTAAGGTAGACTGGATGTAAGATTTATTAGTGAACATAACCAGTGGGATGTGGGACTCAGAACAGGGGAAATCATTAGAAAGCTTGGGTCTGCCTGCCATTTGTCTAGGGGACATGACTGGGGATGTATTTGACCCACAGCCATCAAGAGTAAGCCATAACTCAGTTACCATATATTAAGCTTGGTCATTCCCCACTTATTTTTTATTTTATTTTATTTTTTTGGTCTTTTTGAAACAGGGTCTCCCTGTAGCCCCAGCTGTCCTGGAACTCGCTATGTAGACCAGGCTGGCCTCAAACTCATAAAGATCCACCTGCCTTTGCCTCCCAAGTGCTGAGATTAAAGGTGTGTGCCACCACACCCGGCTCCCCTCTTATTTCTTTAAAATATTTTATTTGTTATTTTTATTTATGTGTATGAGTGTATTGTCTCCATATATGTAAGTGCACCCATGTTGTGTAATGCCTGTGGAGGTCAGAAGAGGGCCTCAGATCCCCTGGAACTGGGGTAATGGATGGTTGTTAGCCACCATGTGGGTGCTAGGAACTGAACCTGGGTCCTCTGTAAGAGCAACCAGTGCTCTTAACCACTGAGCAATCCCTCCAGCCCCAACTCCCCACTTCTTTTGAGAAGTGGATCTTCTGCCAGCCAGGGAACTTGGACTTGACTCCACACAGGGCCTCAATCAGGTTTTTATTCTGTAGCGTGGTGCAAATGGACATGATCACCCGGTCAGTGTGAACCTTGTGCCCTGTTCGCTGTGCCCTGAGGCGTCCCAAAGGCATCCCACATACTTGTTTGAATTCTAGGTTGGGGACAGCATTGAGATCAGAGTTATGAATAGCCACCAGAAAACTGTCTCCAGGGTTCCTTAGGGCAGCCCACATATGCAACAGGCTGCATACATTCTCAAGGAGGCTGAGGTTTGCAGCCATTACACACTGGGCCCCCGTGAAGAAAGGAACCTGGACAGTGGGCTTGAGTGCCAACAACTGAGGGCTTTTTAAGTGTAAAGTGCTCTTGACTCAGGGGAACAAGCCCAGAGAGCTGGGGGAATAAGAGACTAGGAGTTCAGGAATCTGAAAAGGCAGATTTAGGGTGTGGGGGTGCACCTGCTGGGAGCTGTCTTCTTCCAAGCAGGATCACTTTGCCTCCTCCTATTCCAGGCTAGAAAAATCAAGATGTTAGCAGCCTGGGTTTTCTTCAGAGCTCCTAGAGAGGAAGAAGTTCCCCTGAAAAGAAAGATGCAGACAGATCCAGGACTGAAACAGGAACTGAGGAGACCAGGACTAAGCCCTGTGGACGGAGGCCTGGCACTGAAACAGCCTTCAATTACATGCACTGAGTCACAGCCCGAGCTGAAGTTTAAAAAAACAAACAGGAACATGTAGAGAGCCAGACTGGGCTGGAATGGGACATTTCGGTGTAGCAACCGTCACCGGCTTGGACTAATTGAGTTGTCTTTCAACTCAGGCGGAGGCTAAACCCACTTCTCATTCCAGGCGTGTCCTTGCTCCACAGTGGGCATGTGAGTTACTGGAAAAGAGGATTCAATTAACAGCAATTCAGTCAAACTGCAGCTGTGACCAAAGAGCAGGATGTGCCTAAGAGACAAGCCTTCCGACTTGGGCAGCCAGGGTGCCGTGCACCCCACGTCTCACCATTCAGGGATGTGCCCTTGGGTGAGCACATGGCCATATGGAAGGACCCTGTTCAAACGGTCTCTTGCATTGGAGTGTACTTACTGGCTAAGATCTTGCTACAAAATTATCGGTCCCTTTTCATCTTGAGGGTTAGGTAGAAATTCCTGAGACAAACGGTTTCCACTGGGAGAAGAGAGGACAGAGGGAAGCGTGTGGTTTGGGACCCAATGATGGGCGCGTGTGTGCCATCCTTCCTACTGCTCTTTTCTCTCTATTTTGGTTTGTCTATTGGTTTGCCTAGAACTCGCAATGTAGACCAGGCTGGCCTTGAACTCACAGAGAACTACCTGCCTCTGCCTCCTGAGTGCTGGGATTAAAAAGGCCCAGCTTCCTCTTTGTCTCTGTCTTTGTCTCTGTCTCTGTCTCTGTCTCTCTCTCTCTCTCTGCCTCTCTCTCCCTGTCTTTCTGTTCTCTTTCTCTTTTTTTTCTCTCTTTCTCCTTCCTTCTCCCCTCACCTCTCTCTCTTTCTTTCCAGGTAGTCCAGGTTGTCCTCAAACTCATGGTGTAGCTAAGGATGATCTTGAACTTCTGATCCACCTCCCTCCACCTTTTGAATCATTGCCATTACAAGCAGGTGCCACCACACCCAGTTTGGGGATGCCAGTGCTATGGACGGAACCCGGGACTAGGTACATGGTAAGCAAGCACTCTAGCAATATAGCTACATCCCTAAACCCCCTCTTTTTTTTTCCTTTAAGTTAGCATGGAAAGTAATGGGTTTCATTATGGCACTTTGGTGTGTATGTGTCATTATATCATGTTCTAACTTGTCCTCCTCCATTGCACCCCAGTGTCCCCACTAGTGTGCATCTTGAAAGCTGTGTGCATTGGGCAGGCATGGGATACACAATACAGGAAGAGCTGTTCCAACCTGCCTGCATGGTGAACATCACTGAAAGAACCTTGTTGAACAGATTCTTTGCGTTTACATCCTCCCATGTTCCCAGGGTGGCCCAGGTATGTTTGCTAGTTCCCCAGTGAATGGAAAAACCTCTTCTTGATAGAAGCCTTTCTTTCTACTACTGTGTTCTTCAAAACTCGTGGTACCAACACTGGACACATACTTTGCAGAGATAAAGCACATCCATTGTTAGCTCAGGGGAGAAAAGCCCAGCTAGATGCGAAATATGATGTCTGTTTTCTGTAGCAAAATATCCAAAGAGAAACAAGGTCATTTGTATACAGTTTTACTTTGACAAGTTTTGGGGCTGGAAGCCTGATAACAGAGCACCTGTGTAAGTTGCCCATGGTGTCATTGCTGGAGAGAAATGGGAATGGAGGGGTTATGAAAGAGAGAGAGAGAGAGAGAGAGAGAGAGAGAGAGAGAGAGAGAGAGAGAAGGGAGGGAGGGAGGGAGGGGAGAGAACTGGGTGAGACAAGAAACAAGTAGAGGGAGGGATGTCTTGCTTTTATATAGTAATTCATTCTCAGTAACTAACTCTGGAAGACAGCATTAATCTCTTACAAGGTGTGCTGGTTAGTTCTGTCAAGTCAACACAACCTAGAATCACCTGGGAAGAAAGTCATAACTGAGGAATTATCCAGATCAGGTTGGCCACCCTTTGTGGGCGGGACCATTCCCTAGGCAGAAGGTTGTAAATTGTATGAGAGGAGAAAGTTAGCTAAGAGAAAGCAAGGAAGGACCCATACCTTTATCCCACCTTTGCACTTGACTGTGGATGTGATGCTGTAACTCCTGCCTTGACTTTCCTGTCATAACGAGCTGTACCAGAGACTTGTGAGCCAGATTAACTGTTTCTTCCCTAAACTGCTTTTTGTTAGTGTGTTTTATCACAGCAACAGAAATGAAGAGAGAATATAAGGATACCCCCAGAATGACCTAACCACCTTCCGCTAGGCTCTGCTCTTAACCCCCTCCATCACCTCTCATATCACCACACTGATCACCAAGCTTCTAACACATAAACTTTTGGAGGACAAACCACATTGGAACCTTAGCACCCATTGTTTAACAGGTGTAAAGACCAACTTCAATAAATTTTACAACAGTAGAATCTGCAAACCACAAAGAGCTCTGCAAATAGCCACCATCTTTATAGAAACATATAGGCTCTGCAGACTATTATTATTTAGAAATGAAACTTCATGGGAGAGGAGGCTGGAGAGATGGCTCAGGAGTTAAGAACACTGACCACTCTTGCAAAGGACTTGAGTTCCCATCACCCACATGGCGGCTAACAACTGTCCGT
Organism: Nannospalax galili; assembly: GCF_000622305.1. Taxonomy (NCBI): domain Eukaryota; kingdom Metazoa; phylum Chordata; class Mammalia; order Rodentia; family Spalacidae; genus Nannospalax; species Nannospalax galili. The sequence continues at coordinate 170,889 of NW_008343842.1, read as the reverse complement.
AACACCAGTTCTTCTGGCCTCTTGTGACAGGTATGGCACAACACGGGTGTACTTACATATATGCATATGAAATACTCATACACATAAAAAAATAAGTCAATAAAAATTTAAAATCAAAATGTCAAGGGCTGGAGAGATGACTCAATGTTAAGAGCACATACGATTCTTGCAGAGGACCAGAGTTTAGTTCCCAGCACCCCAATGGGTTGCTCACAATCACATAACTGCAGGTCCAGGGGATCTGACACCTTCTTCTGGCCTCCATGGCGCTGCAGGTGAGTTCTAGGTTCAATGAGAGACCCTGTCTCAAAAAATAATGTGGAGGGGGCTGGAGAGCTGGCTTGGTGGTAAATAGCACTGGCTGCTCTTGCAGAGGACCCAGGTTCAGTTCCAACACCCACATGGCAACCAACGACTGTATATAACTCTAGCTCCAGGGGATCCAGCTCCTTCTTCTGGCCTCTATGGGCACTGCCATGCATGTGCTGCACTTATGTACATGAAGCCAAAACACTAATATGCAAAATATAAAAAATAACACCCCCCACCAAATAAGGTGGTGAACAATTGAGGAAGATACCTGATATTGAATTTGACCTCTACATCATGCACACACCCTCATGCATATGTGCACATACATACCCACACAAATATGTACACATAACACATGTGTACATACACAATAGTAATAATGATGATGATAACAAAATTACAGATTCAAATCCCAAAAGACTGTTAGAGGGTTTTAAATTTTTAAACTAATTTTCTATTTATTTATTATTTATTTTTATTTTATGTGTATGAGTGTTATGCCTGCATGTATGTAAGTGCACCCGTGCCACACAGTGGCCACAGAGGATAGAAGTGGGCTTTGGAGCCCCTGGACCTGGAGTTACAGACTGTTGATAGCCATTATGTGAGTGCTTGGATTCAAACGTGGGTCTTCTGCAAGAGCAGCCTGTGCTCTTAACCACTAAGCCATCTCTCCAGTCCCCTGTTTTTGTTTTTGTTTTGTTTTGTTTTGTCTTTTAAAAGTATTTTATTTATTATTTTTATTTTATGTATATGAGTGTTATTGCCTGACGTGTGTAAGTGCACCTGTATCATGCAATGCCCGCAGAGGTCAGAAGACAGTGTCCAGTCCCCTGGAGCTGGAGTTAATGGGTGGTTGCTAGCCCCCTTGTGGGTGCTGGGAATTGAACCCAGGTCCTCTGCAAGAGCAGCCAGTGCTCTTAATCCCTGAGCCATCTCTCTAGCCCCAGGTTTGGTCTTTTGAGACTGGGTCTCCCTGGCCTGGAAATCCCTATTAGACCAGGCTGGCCTGCTGGGATTAAAGGCATGCACTACCACGCCTGGCTTTGTTAGTGCTTTTGAAACTGTTTATTACTTACTCTTTCCATAAGCAAAAATATCTTAAGATAAAGATGGGAAAGAGTAGGGAAAGGCAAGTAAATTTGATAAGAATTTTAAGAGCGCTATCCCAGGGGTATAGCTCGGTGGTACAGTCCTTCTTTAGCTCCAGGCCTTGGGTCTGAACCCTGTAAAACAAGTTAGCGACTCTGGTTAGATTGGAAAGAGGTCATCTACATCAGCAAACACAGATGGAGCCGTTGATATGTTAGTATGGTGCCAGGAACACTGGGAAAGGTAGAGGACCACGGACCCTTATTACTCAGGCAAATTAAACGCCTCAAGCTCTTTCTCGCCAGTCCTTCCTAATACCTACACGCAGCTCAGATTTATTCCTCTGAGTCATGATTACTGTGTACCTGGTTAATGCCCCAGGTTAGCTGCAGCAATAAAATCCTCTATAGTTTACCTGAGTGCGGCATCTAAAGATGACTGACACCTCTGCTGAAGGTTGCTGGCATCAGGCCCAGGACTGTGTTTTCTGGAAGGACAGAGGGACTTTAAGTGCAAAGGGTAGATTGGGAACTTAGGGCAGAACTGCATATATGGCCACTGTCCTAGTCCATGATCCCTTACAGGCTCCTTAGTGACTTTGTGTGTCCTTGAGGATCTGAGAAGTGTGGGAGGGAGGCTGAGGGCTTCCCTCCATCAGAGCAGCTGCCCAACATAAAGACATAAGCAGAGGACACAGAGACAGCTGGGGGATAGGGAGAAAAAAAGGCGCATATTTGCAGTACTGAGATTGAACCTAGGGCTTCTTGTATGCTTGGCGAGTGCTCTGCACTGAGCTACATCCCCAGCTCTGAGAAGGCTGCAGATTCATGTAGATAGTGATAGTGATGGAGATGATGCTGATGGTGCTGGTGATAATGGAGGTTTAATTTCCTTTCCAGAGGTATCAGGACAAAGCACAGAAAATCGAGTAGAAAGTTATCTCACAGTGCTAGAGGCTAGAATCCACAGTCAAGGTATTGGCAAGTTACTTCCAAGGCTGTGTTACAGACTGGTGGCTCTCTCCTACTCCTGGCAATCTTTGACATTCTTTAGTTTGTAGACCCATTACTCTGATCTCTGCTTTTGTATATACACAGAGGTGTCCCTGGATGTGTCTCTTTCTGTGTCCAAATTTCCTGTTTTAAATAAAGACACCAGGTATGTTGGAACGGGGCTTATACATGTGACTGCTTCTCAACTTGATTACCTGAAAAGACTTTGTTTCCAGGGTCACATTTCTGAGGTACTGGGATTTAGGACTTTAATATCTTTGTGGTGGAGGGGGCGAGATATAACTCAACCCATAACAGTAATGGTGATGGTATTGGTGGTGGTGATGGGGTGGTGGTAATGGTGATGCTGGTGATGGTCATGATGGTACTGGTGGTGGTGATGGTGGAGGAGGTCACGGTGGTGCTGGTGGTGGTGAGTGGTGATGTGATGATTTGGTAAATGAAGCTCCTGGTGATGATGGTGATGATGCTGGAAGAGAAGATGGAGGATATTCTTCAAGATGAAATTTCAGATCCTGCTTTGAGTCAATCCGCATACTTCCAAGGTAGCAGGGCCCACAGGAGCCTTCTGCTGGGAATGCTTCTGCCTCCTTCCTGCCCTTTCCACCATTTACTTCTGTCCATCCTGTCTTAACATGGGGATGCCAGTTTACAGATACTGTGATTGTGTTTTCCTATAGTGGCTGCCATGAGGGTAAAGATCGATTTTGGCTTTAATTTGGTTAGTTATTAAAATTAATTTTATTGTTTATCATTTTCTGTGTGTACATATGTGTGGGTATTTGTTCACATGTGTGAAGGTGCACATGTGCATGTGGGTAAATGTGCACATGTGTGTACATACCCGCATGTGGAGGCCAAAGGACAATCTTGGGTGTCATTCCTCAGAAACATCGTCTACCCTGTTTTGAAACAAGGTCTCCCATTCTCCTGGAGCTCACCAGTTAGGCTGGACTGGTTAGCCAGTGAGCCCCAGGGATACCCCGTCTCTGCCTCCTCAGTGCTGGGATTGATTACAAGCTCACCTCACCATGCTCAGCTTTTATGTGAGTTCTGAAGATCGAACGTAGGTCTTTATGCTCTGAGACAAGCCCTCACTATGTAATCCAAGATGGCCTCGAACTCATGCTTCTCCTGCCTTGGTCTTCCCAATACTGGGATTAGGGGTATGCACCACCTTATCTGGCTTTAGTATTTTGCCTGCTTTGCTCTCCAAAGTATATCCAGCCATTAGCAGTGTGGATGGTATACAGTAGAGGCTTAATAACTACCCATTCCTTTAACAAATAAAGGCTGGGTATAGAAGCACATGCCTGTAATTTCAGCACTTGGGAGGTGAAGGCCGGAGGATCAGGATTTCAAGGTCACCCTTGGTTACATAGAAAGTTCAAAGCCAGCTTCGGCTACAAGAGACCCTGTCTTAACAAAACAAAACCCAAAACAAAACAAAAAGAAAAACAAGAATAAATCAACAAGAAAACAGAAGCACCTGTCACTGTCTTGTGAGCAGGCCGTACCACATCCTTCCCTTTTCTTGTCTGGTTCTGATCAAAGGTTCCAGGCAGGGTTGCAATCGAAAAACTGCCCGCTCATTTCTCATGATCAGATCTTGCCTATCTTAGGCCCATAATAAAAACCTAATGGCACTGAATTGCCGTTGACCCCACCCTGTCATGACCTGGGAACTTAAGGCTCTTCTGTCCTAGGTCCCCCCTCTTCAAATTGAAGACAGAGTTCTCCTAGGCCTGATGGGAACACTCAGTCAGGAAGGCAGGAAGAGGATTGTTTCAGCTAGAAGTTCTGTATGGATATTCCCAGGGTCTGAGCAAGCAGGGCATGGGGCCCTGTTGTTTGACGCGTCTCTGTATAAACAGACAGCAGGGCAGTGCTCCGGTGGCTGTGACAGCCGATAAGGCTGAGAGAGTCATAAAGCCTCCTGCCCGGCCTTTATCCCAGCTGAGTCTGTGTTTGGTGTTTGCTCAGGTGCGGCCCCACCCTCGCAGCAGCACAGATTGCAACACTCTTTGCCCTGGGGGAGAAGGGGTTAATGTGGGGGTTAGACAACAAATAGGCACACGTGCCATGACAACAGGGCCATTCTTCTGCAGGCACCAGTCTGGAGCAATCCCACGTTCGCAAACCACTTGGGTGCATTTCTTTCATTCATTCATTCATTCTCTCAGGTGCGGCCCCACCCTCGCAGCAGCACAGATTGCAACACTCTTTGCCCTGGGGGAGAAGGGGTTAATGTGGGGGTTAGACAACAAATAGGCACACGTGCCATGACAACAGGGCCATTCTTCTGCAGGCACCAGTCTGGAGCAATCCCACGTTTGCAAACCACTTGGGTGCATTTCTTTCATTCATTCATTCATTCATTCATTCATTCACTTCTTTTTTTTTGAGACAGGACCTCAAATTTATAATTATCCTGACTCAGCCTTCAGTGTACTGGCATGACAAGCGTGCATTACCACACCTGGCTTTTTATTGTTTTAAACATTTTATTGATTAATTGATTTAGTGCGCATGTCTGTGTGTGTGTGTGTGTGTGTGTGTGTGTCTGTCTGTGGGTGTGTGACTGTCAGATGACAGCTTGTGGGCGTCGGTTCGTTCCTTCCATTCTGTGGGGCCCAGGGATTGAACTCAGGTCATCGGACTTGACAGCAAGTATCTCTGCCCACTGATCCATCTTGCTGGCTAGAAAGCTTTTTATTGTTTTGCAAATCATTTATTTTGAAATCCTTTCAAACTTCTGGAAACATCGCAAGCATAGTACAAAGGGCTCTCTTAACCCCTTTACCAGATTCTTCATTAAATCACCACATTTTTGTCCTCGCCCTGCCTTAGTCACACCCGTTCATCTTTTTCTGAATTTGAGACAGGCAGTCATGAGGTCCGTCCAACTCAGGGAATTGACACTGGTACAAGATGGCTGGTCAGCACTCACCTGTTCCTGTGGTGACTACTGTCCTGACAGCACGTTTTTCCTTCTGTGGTTGCTATGGTTTCACTGTAGTTTGAGTGAAGGGTTCATTGAAACCTAACCTTCATTGTGAAGCATTAAAGGGTGTAAATTAGTCATGCTGTGATATTTAAAGGTGAGGCCTGTGGAAAGTGATTAGGATTAAATAAATTGGGGGTGGAGAGGTGGCTGAGGGATTAAGAACACTTGCTGTTCTTTCAGAGGACCTCAGTTTGGTTTTCAGCACCCATATCAGGTGGCTCACAACTGCCTGTAACTCTAACTCCAGGGGATTCAGCTCCCTCTTCTGGTCTCTGTGGGCATCTGCACTCACACATGCATTCATACACAGAGACACACACATACACATAAAGAAAAATAAACCTTTTTAAAAAACTGTCTAGGTGAGGTCATCAGGGTGGGTACCCATGACAGAGTACTGATGACTTTATAAAAAGAGTGAGACCAGAGGAACACACACACACACACACACACACACACACACACACACACATGCACACACATGCACACATGCATGCCTGCATGCATACTCCCTCACCCTGAGTAGCCTTGGGACCCTACCAACAAGAAGGGCATCACCAGATATAAATATAACCTGTCACTCTTAGACCAGAACTGTCCACCAAAATTGACCTCTTTTTCATTATAAAGTAACCCAACCTAAGTGTTTTGTTGTAGTAACAGAAGCAGAATACAGGTTAGCATGGTGGTCTGGGATGGAATCCAAGATGTGTTTTGCATTTAGTTGCCATGTCTTCTCCATTTCTCACCATCTGAAACGGTTTCTAGCTCTTTCTCTGCCTTTTGACCCTTTGTAATCTAGAGAGTTCAGGTCTTTTATCCTATAGAGTGACTCTCAATTTGAGTTCAGCTGACATTCCCTCTTGATGGGGCCCAGGGTGTATAGGAATTCTTTGTATGTGTATGTACATGTATGTACAGATAAATATGCACAGTCTCTGTATGTACAGGTACATGTGTAAGTATGGTGTGATGGTTTGAATGAGAGTGTCTCCCATAGGCTCCAAGTACTTAGATATTTTGTCCCCAGTTGGTGGTGCTGTTTTGGGAGGTCTTAAAGGTGTGGCTATGCTGGAGGATGCACGTCACTGGGGACAGGCTTAGAGAGTTCTTAAGCCTTGCCAGATCTCCAGTCACTCTCTTGTTTTTCCTGTGCCTGCTTGAGGATGTGAGAGCTTAGCTTCTGCTCTTCCTCCAGCCACCTCTGCTGCCTGCCTCCCTGCCGTGATGGACTCTTGCACCTTGGAACGGTTAGGCTCAAATAAATTCTTCCTTTTATAATTTGCTTTGGTTAGTGTTTCTATCATAGCAACAGAAAAGTGACTAATACATACAGGTTTGCGTACACATTTGTGCATGTGTGTGGGGGTCAGAGGACAACACTGGGTGTTGTTCTGTAGACACTGTTTTTTTCTGAGACAGCATCTCTCACTCACTGGCCTGGAATTCACCAAGTAGGCTAGGCTGGCTGCCAAGGATCCCCAGGCATTCACTTGTCTCTCTCTGCATCTCCGACCCTGGAATTATAAGCTCATGTCATGTCACTAAGCCTGCCTTTTTTTTTTTTTTTTTCTCAAGGCAGGGTCTCCCTGCAGCTCCAGCTGGCCTATGTAGATCAGGCTGGCCTCTATCTCACAAAGATCCACCTGCCTCTGCCTCCCTAGTGCTGACACTAAAGACATGCATCACCATGACCGGCCAAAAAAAAACCTTTTTTTTTTTTTTTTAAAATAGAAAAAGATAACATCAGTACACATAAAACCAATCTATAGTTTGCAGTGTTATAGGCCTACATTTTTTAATTACATTTATTTATTTGTGTGTGCGTCCAGGGTGGGGGGATGGTCGCACATGCCACAACATACATACGGAGGTCAGAGGACAACTAAAGGGACTTGGTTCTCTCCTTCCATCAAGGGGAGATTGAGGATTGAGCTGAGGTTGTCACCTGTCCCAGTGTCATATTCTACAGAGTTCCCAGCAGTACTGAATTAGAAAATACCAAACTATGGCTCCTGGGAGAAATCCACCATCAGGTTCCTAAGACTCAGTGGTCACAATATTTTCTTTAATTGATGGCCACATAACCTCATTGCATGTGTGTTTCTACTTAAAGGTACCTTATTTAATACATACTGCTTTTAATTTAATTGATGGCCACATAACCTCATTGCATGTGTGTTTCTACTTAAAGGTAACTTATTTAATACATACTGCTTTTAACTTTTAAATTTTGTTATTTTTATTTTATGTGTATGAGTGTATTGCCTGCATGTATGCAAGTGCACCAGTGTTGTGTAGTGCCTGCGGAGGTCAGAGAAGGACGTGGGATCCCCTAGAACTGGAGTTACATACAGATGGTTGTTAGCGGCCCTGTGGGTGCTGGGAATCGAACCCAGGTCCTCTACAAGAGCAGCCAGTGCTCTTAACCCCTGAGCCATCTCTCCAGCCCCTTAATACGTATTGTTGATGCCTCACCTTGAATCTGGGGCCAGGTACCAGCTCTGCACCTAGCTGAGTCTAGTGAGTGTGTTTTCCTATCACAGCCTTCTTGTGCTAAGGAGCCTGGGACACTCTTCCGCAGTGGGCCCGAGGTCTATTTTAAGCTGCAAAATCCCCTACCCAAAGCACAGAAATGCAGAAAATGAGACGCTAACTGGATTTTCAAAAGGTCACTTGTTGATGGCATGGGAATGAATGAGGAAGAAGGCTGTCGCTTGGCTCAGCTTTGCAGGGAGACTCCAGGCTGCGGGGCAACGCGGATTCTTTTTATCCACTACTGCGCATGTGCAGAGGTGATGGCTAAAGCAGCAGGAGCATTTAGTTGGGGTGACAAGAAAAATCAGTAGGCAGACTCGTAAGTATGGAATCGGCCAGTAAGGACAATCTAACGTATATGCATGCGCGAGTTCATCCGTGCAAAACACTCCTCGCACATGCCTAGCTATTTTAATGTGATCTGTATAAATACATCTGAAACTGAGTTCAAATCTGCACTTCCAATCCCAACCCCAGACCTAGTATCCCTTTCCAGCCTCTTCCCGCTTTCCCTGAGAGCAAAGCCGCTCTCTGATGGTGAGGACCTTCACTCTCCTTGATCTTTCTATGTTTATCTGAGGGCAGCATCCAAGCTGTGTTCTCCACAGCCCAGGACCAGCGCTTTTGCCGAGCCCTCCCACATCCACGAGGCCTCACTCCTCAGCTGCCCCCAGGATGCGGAGAGGAGGAGGGAAGCTCAAGCGCTGGCCTCATCTCATCCTGCCCTAAGTTAGTCACGGTAGGTCTTTTATAAACCAGGAAACATCTTGCCCAGGGTCCCCAGTGAGTAACCCCAGAGTAGAGAAAGGACAAACATGCTGGGTTTATAGCCCAATGTATAGCCAACAAATAGCCCAAGTTGGCCTTCGACTCCTCAAAATCCTCCTGTCTCTGCTTCCAGAGTGCTGGGAGGCAGGCATGCATCACCAGGCTTAGCTAGTCTGGACCTGCAATTCTTCAAAAACTAGGAAAAAAAAAAAAAAAGATGTAGGATGTTTTTACCATGATAACATGGCAAATGATTCAGGAGATATACAAGGGCTAGGCGTGTGGCTCTGTGGTAGAGCATGTGCTTAGAATGTGTAAGGGTCTGGGTCAGTACCCAAAATAAAAAAATAAAAAAATAAACCAAGCCAAAAAAATTTACATAATACATACATTTAGTATACATATATGGAAAATCACATGGTATTTCATTATTAGTTATAGTTTTTATGTATGAATTGAAAATTAACTTTATTTATTTCTTTTTTAATATAGCTACAATGTTTATGTTTATTTGCTTTGTGTTGGGGGATGCTCAGGTGCTGTGGTATACGGAGAGGTCAGAAGACAACTTCTGTCTCCTTCACATGGGTCCTTGGGATCAAACTCAGGTCATCAACTGTGTGGACTAATCTCGATTTTCAACTTGACGCTCTTGGGAAGAGGGAGCCTCAACTGAGGAATTTCCTTCATCATATGCCTGTGGGGCATTATTTTTGCTTGCTAGCTGATGTTGGAGGGCCCAGACTGCTGTAGGTGGTGCCGTCTTTGACAGATGGGCCTGGGCTGTATAAGAAAGGTAGCTGACCATGAGCCTGGGAGAAAGTCAGTAAACAACATTGCTCAGATTCTCTGCTTCAGTTCCTACATTGAGCTCCTGCCTTGGCTTGCGTCTGTGACAAATGATAACCTGTAAGCCAAATAAAGCCTTTCCTTCCTCAAACTGCTTTAAGTCATGGTGTTTCTCACACCATCAGAAAGCAGGCTAGAACAGCAGCCTTGGCAGCAAGCACCTTTACCTGCTGAAGCGTCTCATCACTCCCTCTCAATCTTTCAAAGTTTATTGACAATTTCACACATGTGTATAATGTGCTTTGGCAGTATATATTCTTTTGATTACCCCTTTTGTGCTCCCTCACTCCTGTTGAACCCCTTCTTCCTAGCAAATTTTTCTATCTTCATGTCTTTTTTTTTTTTTTTTTTTGGTCACCCACCAAGTTTAATCAGACTTCCCTGCATGAACACGGGTGGGTGGCTATCTACTGAAGCATGGGCAACCGGCCAGTGGCTACAGCACTGAAGAAAATGACCCCCACGCCCCTAGCAACAATTTTTAAAATGGTGTATTTTTAGGATGATAAATATACTATTTACCTGCTCTCACAACCGGATAAGTGGGTCCTTTCTTTGCACTGGAAAGAAATCACAGGGGGACTAATTCTGAGGTGAAGGAAAAGTGAGTTTATTATAAAACTGCTTCCCAGATACAGCTGCTTTCCACAAAGAAAGATGTACATTTCACCAGACGAGGGAAGGCTTGGCTACTCAAGCTTTTTTCCAGGAAAGAAACAACAGTTTCTATGCAGAACATGACTTCACACAGATTTCAAAATGTGCTCTTACTTGTGTTATAGCCTCCCCCCACCATGGAGGTGTGCTACGCTAATGTATCACAATGAAGGTGTAATGAGGCTCAAGGACAGTGCTGGACCCATTCTCATCTTAGCGGTCACTAGTTGTGATGCTTAATCTTCTAGTCAACTTGACTGGATTTAGAAGCACCAGGGAAATGCGTGTCTAGGTGTGTCTATTAATGGGTTTCCACAAAGGTTGAACTGAAGAGGGAAAATCCACTTCAAATGTGGGTGGCGTCATCCCATGGGCTGGGGTTCTGGATTTCATAAAAAGGAGAGAGCACCACACAGCTGGAGAGATGGCTCAGCAGTTCACAGGGCTTGCTGCTCTTCCACAGGCCTGGAGTTCAGTTCCCGGCACCCCATGCTGGGCGACTCACAACCTGTAACTCCAGCTCCAGGGGATCTGACATGCTCATCTGGCCTCCTCAGGTTACCTCTCCCTGAATAGTAATACTCCACACCAGGCACACACGTAAACATAAATAAAAAATTAAAATCTAACAGAAAGTACCAAACTAACTGAACACCAACATTTACACTATCATCGGCTTCTTAAAAAACACTTTTTTAAAATGCACTTACTTATTTAAAAAAAATTTGGATTGGAGAGATGGCTCAATGGTTAAGCACTAACTACTCATGCAGAGGACTGGGTTTGAATCCCAGCACCAACATGGCAGCTCACAACTGTCTGTAACTGTAGTTCCTGGGGATCTGATGCCCTCTTCTGACCTCCATGGGCATTGTGTGACACAGGTGCACTTACACACATGCAGATAATACACTCATATACATAAAGTAAAAATAATAAATAAAATTTTTTTATGTGAATGAATGTTTTGCCTGTATTCATGTAAGTGCACTCATGCATGTAATTCCTGTGCTGTGTAGCTGAGGCTGACCTTGAACTCCTGATCCTCTTGCCACAGCCTCTCAAGTGCTGGGATTACAGGTTCGTGCCACCACCTGCAACATTTTTATATTGTGAACATCACTGATCCTGAGGTCATCTTTCATCTACCTGTCCTCTGATTCTAACAATCCTCTTCATCTTTCACTGGTCCAGGAAAGGTCACCAGACTCACCCCTGGGGTCCTTCTCACCCACCACAGCACCACAGTACCACACAACCAAACCACCACAGCACCACAGTACCACAGCATCACAGCACCACACAACCAAATACCACAGCACCACACCACCACAGCACCACACCACCACACAACCAAACCACCACAGTACCACAGCACCACAGCACCACAGCACCACAACACCACACCACCACAGCATTACAGCACCACAGCACCACAGCACCACAGTCCCACAGCACCACAGCACCACACAACCAAACCACCACAGCACCACAGCACCACACTAACTACTCATGCAGAGGACTGGGTTTGAATCCCAGCACCCACATGGCAGCTCACAACTGTCTGTAACTGTAGTTCCTGGGGATCCGATGCCCTCTTCTGACCTCCATGGGTATTGTGTGACACAGGTGCACTTACACACATGCAGATAATACACTCATATACATAAAGTAAAAATAATAAATAAAATTTTTTTATGTGAATGAATGTTTTGCCTGTATTCATGTAAGTGCACTCATGCATGTAATTCCCGTGCTGTGTAGCTGAGGCTGACCTTGAACTCCTGATCCTCTTGCCACAGCCTCTCAAGTGCTGGGATTACAGGTTCATGCCACCACCTGCAGCATTTTTATATTGTGAACATCACTGATCCTGAGGTCATCTTTCATCTACCTGCCCTCTGATTCTCACAATCCTCTTCATCTTTCACTGGTCCAGGAAAGGTCACCAGACTCACCCCTGGGGTCCTTCTCACCCACCACAGCACCACAGTACCACACAACCAAACCACCACAGCACCACAGCACCACAGCACCACAGCACCACAGCACCACAGCATCATAGCACCACACAACCAAATACCACAGCACCACAGCACCACAGCACCACACCACCACAGTCTCACAGCACCACAGCACCACACCACCACACCACCACACCACCATAGCATCACAGCACCACAACACCACTCCACCACAGTACCACAGCATCACAGCACCATAGCACCACACCACCACAGTACCACAGCACCACACCACCACAACACCACAGTACCACAGCACCACAGCACCATAGCACCACAGCACCACAGCGCCACACCACCACAGCACCACAGCACCACACAACCACAGCACCACAGCACCACACCACCACAGCACCACAGCACCACACCACCACAACACCACAGCACCACAGCACCACAACACCACAGCACCACACCACCACAACACCACACCACCACACCACCACAACACCACAGCACCACACCACCACAACACCACACCACCACAGCACCACAGCACCACAGCATCACAGCACCACAGCATCACAGCATCACAGCACCACAGCATCACAGCATCACAGCACCACAGCATCACAGCATCACAGCACCACAGCATCACAGCATCACAGCACCACAGCATCACAGCATCACAGCACCACAGCATCACAGCATCACAGCACCACAGCATCACAGCATCACAGCACCACAGCATCACAGCATCACAGCACCACAGCATCACAGCATCACAGCACCACAGCATCACAGCATCACAGCACCACAGCATCACAGCATCACAGCACCACAGCATCACAGCATCACAGCACCACAGCATCACAGCATCACAGCACCACAGCATCACAGCATCACAGCACCACAGCATCACAGCATCACAGCACCACAGCATCACAGCATCACAGCACCACAGCATCACAGCATCACAGCACCACAGCATCACAGCATCACAGCACCACAGCATCACAGCATCACAGCACCACAGCATCACAGCATCACAGCACCACAGCATCACAGCATCACAGCACCACAGCATCACAGCATCACAGCACCACAGCATCACAGCATCACAGCACCACAGCATCACAGCATCACAGCACCACAGCATCACAGCATCACAGCACCACAGCATCACAGCATCACAGCACCACAGCATCACAGCATCACAGCACCACAGCATCACAGCATCACAGCACCACAGCATCACAGCATCACAGCACCACAGCATCACAGCATCACAGCACCACAGCATCACAGCATCACAGCACCACAGCATCACAGCATCACAGCACCACAGCATCACAGCATCACAGCACCACAGCATCACAGCATCACAGCACCACAGCATCACAGCATCACAGCACCACAGCATCACAGCATCACAGCACCACAGCATCACAGCATCACAGCACCACAGCATCACAGCATCACAGCACCACAGCATCACAGCATCACAGCACCACAGCATCACAGCATCACAGCACCACAGCATCACAGCATCACAGCACCACAGCATCACAGCATCACAGCACCACAGCATCACAGCATCACAGCACCACAGCATCACAGCATCACAGCACCACAGCATCACAGCATCACAGCACCACAGCATCACAGCATCACAGCACCACAGCATCACAGCATCACAGCACCACAGCATCACAGCATCACAGCACCACAGCATCACAGCATCACAGCACCACAGCATCACAGCATCACAGCACCACAGCATCACAGCATCACAGCACCACAGCATCACAGCATCACAGCACCACAGCATCACAGCATCACAGCACCACAGCATCACAGCATCACAGCACCACAGCATCACAGCATCACAGCACCACAGCATCACAGCATCACAGCACCACAGCATCACAGCATCACAGCACCACAGCATCACAGCATCACAGCACCACAGCATCACAGCATCACAGCACCACAGCATCACAGCATCACAGCACCACAGCATCACAGCATCACAGCACCACAGCATCACAGCATCACAGCACCACAGCATCACAGCATCACAGCACCACAGCATCACAGCATCACAGCACCACAGCATCACAGCATCACAGCACCACAGCATCACAGCATCACAGCACCACAGCATCACAGCATCACAGCACCACAGCATCACAGCATCACAGCACCACAGCATCACAGCATCACAGCACCACAGCATCACAGCATCACAGCACCACAGCATCACAGCATCACAGCACCACAGCATCACAGCATCACAGCACCACAGCATCACAGCATCACAGCACCACAGCATCACAGCATCACAGCACCACAGCATCACAGCATCACAGCACCACAGCATCACAGCATCACAGCACCACAGCATCACAGCATCACAGCACCACAGCATCACAGCATCACAGCACCACAGCATCACAGCATCACAGCACCACAGCATCACAGCATCACAGCACCACAGCATCACAGCATCACAGCACCACAGCATCACAGCATCACAGCACCACAGCATCACAGCATCACAGCACCACAGCATCACAGCATCACAGCACCACAGCATCACAGCATCACAGCACCACAGCATCACAGCATCACAGCACCACAGCATCACAGCATCACAGCACCACAGCATCACAGCATCACAGCACCACAGCATCACAGCATCACAGCACCACAGCATCACAGCATCACAGCACCACAGCATCACAGCATCACAGCACCACAGCATCACAGCATCACAGCACCACAGCATCACAGCATCACAGCACCACAGCATCACAGCATCACAGCACCACAGCATCACAGCATCACAGCACCACAGCATCACAGCATCACAGCACCACAGCATCACAGCATCACAGCACCACAGCATCACAGCATCACAGCACCACAGCATCACAGCATCACAGCACCACAGCATCACAGCATCACAGCACCACAGCATCACAGCATCACAGCACCACAGCATCACAGCATCACAGCACCACAGCATCACAGCATCACAGCACCACAGCATCACAGCATCACAGCACCACAGCATCACAGCATCACAGCACCACAGCATCACAGCATCACAGCACCACAGCATCACAGCATCACAGCACCACAGCATCACAGCATCACAGCACCACAGCATCACAGCATCACAGCACCACAGCATCACAGCATCACAGCACCACAGCATCACAGCATCACAGCACCACAGCATCACAGCATCACAGCACCACAGCATCACAGCATCACAGCACCACAGCATCACAGCATCACAGCACCACAGCATCACAGCATCACAGCACCACAGCATCACAGCATCACAGCACCACAGCATCACAGCATCACAGCACCACAGCATCACAGCATCACAGCACCACAGCATCACAGCATCACAGCACCACAGCATCACAGCATCACAGCACCACAGCATCACAGCATCACAGCACCACAGCATCACAGCATCACAGCACCACAGCATCACAGCATCACAGCACCACAGCATCACAGCATCACAGCACCACAGCATCACAGCATCACAGCACCACAGCATCACAGCATCACAGCACCACAGCATCACAGCATCACAGCACCACAGCATCACAGCATCACAGCACCACAGCATCACAGCATCACAGCACCACAGCATCACAGCATCACAGCACCACAGCATCACAGCATCACAGCACCACAGCATCACAGCATCACAGCACCACAGCATCACAGCATCACAGCACCACAGCATCACAGCATCACAGCACCACAGCATCACAGCATCACAGCACCACAGCATCACAGCATCACAGCACCACAGCATCACAGCATCACAGCACCACAGCATCACAGCATCACAGCACCACAGCATCACAGCATCACAGCACCACAGCATCACAGCATCACAGCACCACAGCATCACAGCATCACAGCACCACAGCATCACAGCATCACAGCACCACAGCATCACAGCATCACAGCACCACAGCATCACAGCATCACAGCACCACAGCATCACAGCATCACAGCACCACAGCATCACAGCATCACAGCACCACAGCATCACAGCATCACAGCACCACAGCATCACAGCATCACAGCACCACAGCATCACAGCATCACAGCACCACAGCATCACAGCATCACAGCACCACAGCATCACAGCATCACAGCACCACAGCATCACAGCATCACAGCACCACAGCATCACAGCATCACAGCACCACAGCATCACAGCATCACAGCACCACAGCATCACAGCATCACAGCACCACAGCATCACAGCATCACAGCACCACAGCATCACAGCATCACAGCACCACAGCACCACAGCATCACAGCACCACAGCGCCACACCACCACAGCACTACACCACCACAGTACCACAGCACCACAGCACCACAGCATCACAGCACCACACAACCAAATACCACAGCACCACAGCATCATAGCACCACAGCACTACACCACCACAGCATCACAGCACCACAGCACCACAGTACCACAGCACCACAGCACCACAGCATCACAGCATCACATCAGCACACCACCACACCTTCCGTCACTACATTCTTCCTTCTCTTCATAGGGCCACATTTCCCAGACCTTTTCAAACAACCCATCCTACAACAGGCCTTCCTAAACCACCTAAGCTTTTTCTCCTACTTTAAGGCCATATCTGTGCCCATGTGTGCATGTGCGTGTGCGTGTGCATGTGCGTGTGTGTGTGTGTGTTGAATCTAGGGCCTGACACATGCCGGTTTAGCACTCTGCTACTGAGCTATATTCCCATCCTGAACCATAAATGCTGGTGTGTGGTGTTTGTATGTGTACATGTTCAAGTATGTACATATGTGTGCAGGTACCCATGCAAGTATAAGTAGAGGCCAGAGGTCAATGTCAGATGTCTTTCTCTATTGCTCGTCATGTTATCTCACTTATAAAAAGGGATAGGGTCTCCCTGTAGCCCAGCTGGCCTGGAACTCGCTATGTAGACCAAGCTAGGCTTGAACTCACAGAGCTCTGCCTGCTTCTGCCTCCCAAGTGCTGGAATTAAAGGCATGCACCACCATGTCCAGCTTATTTTATATAGTTTTATTTTACATGTATGAGTGTATTGCTTACATGTATGTAAGTGTACCCATGTTGTGCAGTGCCTGTGGAGGTCAGAGGAGGGTGTCGAATTCTACTGGAATTGGAGTTACGGATGGTTGTTAGCTGCCATGTGGGTGATGGGAATTGAACCGGGGTCCTCTGCAAGAGCAGTCAGTGCTCTTAACTGCTGAACCCCTTCACATTATTTTTTGGAGGCAGGGTCTCTAACTGAACCTGGAGCTCACCTATTTTGTAAGACAAGCTGACCAGAGAATTCCAAGAGTTCTCCTGTCTCCACCTTCTTAGTGATAGGATTACAAACCCACATAACAGCAACCTGCTTTTAAAAAATATTTAGTTTTGAGACAGGGTCTCCCTGTAGCCCCAGCTGGCCTGAAATTCGATGTGTAGACCAGGCTGACCTTGATCTCATGGAGATCTGCCTGCCGTCGTACCTCAGTAGTGCTGGGATTAAAAAGCGGGAGCCACCATGCCTGGCCCACATTCAGCTTTTAAAAAAATATTTGTTTTTTAAAAATATTTTAAGAGCCGGGTGTGGTGGCGCACACCTTTAATCCCAGCACTTGGGAGGCAGAGGCAGGCGGATCTCTGTGAGTTTGAGGCCAGCCTGGTCTACATAGAGAGTTCCAGGCCAGCTGGGGCTACAGGGAGACCCTGTCTCAAAAAGACCAAAAAAAAATTTTTTTTAAGCGTGTGTGTGTG
This sequence comes from Nannospalax galili, assembly GCF_000622305.1. Classification (NCBI taxonomy): domain Eukaryota; kingdom Metazoa; phylum Chordata; class Mammalia; order Rodentia; family Spalacidae; genus Nannospalax; species Nannospalax galili. The sequence goes on along the minus strand of NW_008343842.1, from coordinate 152,848 downwards.
TGTGTGTGTGTGTGTGTATGTGTGTGTACACGCATGTGTATAGCGTGTGTGTGTGTGTGTGTGTGTGTGTGTGTGTGTGTGTGTGTATGTGTGTGTACACGCATGTGTGTGATGTGTTCAGGTGCCCCTGGAGGTCAGAGAGTTACAGGCAGTTATGAGTTGCCTAACATGGTGCTGAGAACCAAACTTGGGTCTTCTGCAAGAGCAGCCTGTGCTCTTAACCACAGACCCATCTCTCCAGCCAGAAACCGTGTGTGTGTGTGTGTGTGTGTGTGTGTGTGTGTGTATGTGTGTGTACACGCATGTGTGTGATGTGTTCAGGTGCCCCTGGAGGTCAGAGAGTTACAGGCAGTTATGAGTTGCCTAACATGGTGCTGAGAACCAAACTTGGGTCTTCTGCAAGAGCAGCCTGTGCTCTTAACCACAGACCCATCTCTCCAGCCAGAAACCTGTTTTTCATGTGGGTGCTGGGGATGCAAACTCAGGTCTTCATGCTTGCCTGGCAAGCACTTTACGGACTGAGCCATCTCCCCAGTCCCATAATTAAAAAAAAAAAAAATTACTGTAGCAAATTATAGGAACCATCAAATTTACCATTTTTATGATTTGTTTTGGTGGTAACAGGCAATGACCCCAAGGCCTTGAGCACACTAGTCAAGGACCCCCTGAGCTATGTATCCAGCCCTTTCGTTTTCATTTTGAAAGAGGGTCTTAATGAGTTGCCCAGCTGGTCTTGAACTTGTGATTCTCCTACCTCAGCCTTCTGAGTGGTATAATTACAGGCCTGTACCACCACACCCACTTCATTTGAATGGTTTTTAAAAAATAAAATATTGGCTGGGTGTGGTGGTGCATGCCTTTAATCCCAGCACTCCGGAGGCAGAGGCAGGTGGTTGTCTGTGAGTTCAAGACTAGCCCAGTTTACAAAGTGAGTTCCAGGACAGCTAGCTAGGGCTACAAGGAGACCCTGTCCAGCTGGGACATATATATAAGACAATATATAAGACAATATATAATATTGAGGCTGGAGAGATGAGGTTAAGAGTAGCTTGCAGAGGACCAGGGTTTGGTTCTTAGCACCCACACGGCAGCTAACAGTTCCAGGGGATCCGATGCCGTTTTCTGACCGCTATGGGCATTGCACAACACATGCAGGCAATACAGTCATACACATAAAATAAAAATAATAAATAAAATATTTTAAAAATATATAATATTCTAATTCTTTGAGAATGTCATACATTCCCAAGTATATATGTACATTCCATGTTGATCATATTCCCCCCTATTTCTCCCCCGAACTCCTCCCAGATCCATCTCCCACCTCCATCCACCACCAACTTTCTATTTATTTATTTATTTATTTATTATTTATTTTTGAGACAAGGTCTCCCTTGTAGCTGCAGCTGGGTGGAACTTGCTATGTAGACCCCGCTGGACTCAAACTCACAGACCTCCACCTGCTTCTGCCTCCCAAGTGCTGGGATTAAAGGTGTAGTGCTACCACGCCTGGCCACTTATTTATTTTTTTAAATAAACCATTGATTCCAATTTGTGCTAACCATATACTCATGGGCCAACTGCTGGAGTCTGGTCCACCAACCAGTAGCCACATCCTCTAAGAAACTGACTCTCCCTTCCCCGGAAGCCATCAGCTATCAATTGCTCCACAACCAGGGGTGGGGACTCGTGAGCCTCTTCCCCCTCTGTGTGTAACGTTGACTGGTTTGATCTTACCATAGCTGCTGTGAGTTCATGAGTGCAGTGGTCTGGTCTGGCCCTCCCTGACCTCTGACTCTTACAATCTCTCTGCCTTCTCTTTCTTCTCTGTTTCCTGAGCCTTGTGGGGAGGAGTGTGGCATAGATGCCCCGTTTATGGCTCATTTGAATGACTTTCTTTTTTATTCTTTTTCATGAAAGGGTCTCAGTATGTAGCCTTGGCTCATCTGGAACTCGATATGTAGACCAGGCTGGCCTTGAATTCACAGATCTACCTGCCTCTGGCTCCCGAGTGCCGGGATGAAAAGGTGTGTGCCACCACACTCAGGTTGAATGACTTCTGAGTGACCAGTTCAGGGTCATTTTGTTTGCAACTCTGGCCATCTCTTATCACAATCTATTTCCAAAGGCTTCATCAACCTAAATAGAAACTCTCTCCATGACACAACAGTCCCCAGTCTCCCCTGCCCCGCCCCCAATCTCTAATCTACTTTCTGTTTCTATGCCCTTGATGATGCTGGGTGTTTGTTCTGAGTGGAGTCGTCCTGTATTCGTCACTTCCTGTTTGGTCTCTCCTTCGCTGAGCACAGTGCTTTCAAGGTTCAGCCACGTGTATTAATCAGAATGTCATTCTTTTCCTGGCTGAGTGCTACTCTATCATGAGTCAAACCACATTTTGTTTATCTGTTCATCTGTTGACAGACACTCAGCTTACTTCCACCTTCTCCCTCTCCCCATTTCCACGTGTGTATATACACATATGTGTATCTGCATGCTTGCATGTGTGTGGGTGTGCATACATATGGAGGCCTGATGTTGCTGTCAGGAATCATCCTCCACCTTATTTATCAAGGCAGGGCCTCTCAATCAAACCCAGAGCTGACTGATACAGTTAGGTTCTCTAACTAGCTTGCTCTGGGAATCACCTGCCTTCATGGTACAAGGCTGTAATTACACGCTCTCCACCACACCAACCTTATATTTACATTTAAGGCAACTGCTTTAACCACCGAGCCATCTCCCCGGCCCAAGTTATCTCTTCTGTCCAGGAGCCCGTTATGAATAATGCTGAGGTAAATGAGTATGTTTGAATCTCTGTTTTGGGCCATACGTTAAAAGAAAAGCCATGTGTGCATGCATGTGGAAGTCAGATGACCACCTCGGGCATTCTTCCTCAGGTGCTGTCCATGTTGTGTTTTGGGACAAGCTAGGCTGGCTAGCCAGTGAACCCCAGGGATCCACCTGTTTCCGATTCCCCAGCACTGGGATTATAAGTGTGTGCCACTATGTCTGGCTTTTTACATGGGTTCCAGAGATCAAACTCATGTCCTCAACTTGTGTGGCAAGCACTTTACCAATGGAGCCATCTCCCAGTCCCTAATTTTTAAAATGTTTTTTTTGGATCAAACTCAGGGCATCCTGAATGCTAAGCACAGCCATGGTCATCCCACTCAACACTAACCCCAGAGCCACATTATTTTTTCTTTTACTTTTTGAGATAGGGTCTCACTATGTAGCCCTGGCTGTCCTGGAACTTGATGTATAGACCAGGCTAGCCTCCAGCTCACAGAGATCTGCCTGCCTCTGCCTCCTGAGTACTGGTACTAAAGGTGTGTGCCACCCTGCCTGGCTGGAGACACACTTTTAAAGGTAAAACCATGCAATGTCCTGTTTTGTGTATTTTACATCTCTGAGGACAAAAGTTCTCTTTTGTTTTATTTTTATATCAAAATTGAAAAATTTTGATGTTTTGAGACATAGTCTGGATATATATTCTAGTTTGGCTTCACTCTAGTGGTCTTCCTGCTTCAGCCTTCCAAGTCTGGGATTATAGGCATGTACCACCAAGTCTGGGATTACAGGCATGTACCACCAAGTCTGGGATTATAGGCATGTATCACCAAGTTTGGGATTACAGGCATGTACCACCAAGCCTGCTATGCTGGGGAGATTGAGTGTCAACTTGACACACCTGGGTTTGAGGGAGCCTCAACTGGGGAATTGCCTCCATTGGACTGGCCTGTGGCCCTGTCTGTGGGATATTTTCTTGAATTTTGGGTCATGTGGGAGGGCCCAGCCCACTGTGGGCGGTGCCACCCTGGGCAGGTTGTCCTGTATTCTATAAGAAAGCAGGCTGAGCATGGGCTGGGAGACCAAGCCAGTAAGCAGTGTCCCTTCATGGCCTGTGCTCCAGCTCCTGCCTCCAGGTTCCTGCCCTGAGTTCCTACCTTGGGCTTCCTCAGTGATGAACTGTGACCCAAAAGATACAAGCCAAATAAACCCTTTCCTCCGTAAGTTGATATTGGTCAGTGTTTCATCACAGCAACTGAGAGCAAGTAGAACATCTGGGTGGCTTAGAACTCACTATGCAGACCAAGGTGGCCTCAAACTGAGATCTGCCTGCCTCTGCCTCCTAAGTGCCGGGCTTAAAGGGTTGGTTTGGTTTTCCAGCCAGGGACTTACTAGTAGTCCAGGCTGGTTTCAGCCTACCTAGCACTGCGATTACTGGTGTGTGCCACCATGCCCAGGTCCAATATGTATTTGAAGTGGTTTTCAGATTGAGCACTTCCAAATGGTTTGAGTTTCAGGCCCCACAATCCACAATTAGGCAACTACTTTAGAAGGTTTCTGGGGAAACCCTCTAGGGGGAAAGGCTGCTCTCTGGAGAGGGTCCCCTCCTAAGCCCCTGCGACAGCATCAGGCACACGAAACCACTTTATAAGCTCGGCAGCCCTCGCCTCTCCATCCTTGTTTTCAGGGCCTCATACTGGGCTGGACTGTAGGTTGGAGGATGAGGGATGTAGCTCAGTTGGTAGAGTGCTTGCCTGGCATGGAGGAAGTCCTGGGTTTGATTCCCAGCACCACATAAACCAGATGTGATGGCATACACTCATAAGCCCAAGAGGTAGAAACAGGAAGATCCAGAAGTTCAAGGTCATTCTTGGCTACATCGTGAATTTGAGGCCAGCCTGGGCTCCATGAGACCCTCTCTCTAAAAAATGAATGAATGAATGAATGAATGAATGAATGGATGCACAAGGGAGGAAGTGATGTGACCAGTTTGGCTAAACCTGAGAAGCAGCTCTCACCATGGGACATCAACAGCCTGGAGCTTGTGGCCATCTCTCTTCCAGAAAACTTGTCATTGAGGGAGGCAGATGCTGCTGGCTCCTCCAGGCCATCGCCTCAACCACTTCCTGTTGGCCCCAGTTGGAGAAACAGATGCCTCTGGTTGTGGGAAGAGGGGGTGAGGGGCTGTCTTTGCTTATCCCCTAGATTTTGCCTATCAGGAACCAAGTGGGTTAGGTGAGGGGTATCCTTGACTGAGAACTGCCCAGTGTTCTTGGGGTGCAGGTAAGATGTGTATGTAGAGAGGGTAGGAAGGGGGATGGTGTCACGTTCTAGAAAGGAAGGTGAGGGGAGCAGCACCCACAGTCCGCAGATCTTCATCTTCCTTTTCCTCTTGCTTTCCAACCCTTCCCAACCAGCAAGTCTTTCCAGATTGTCAGCAGTGAGCCGGGGCCACACCTTAGCTCCATGGCCTCTTGGAATTTATGGATGTGGTTAGTGCCTGTTTACCCTGCCAGCTTCACTGTTTTGTCTCCCCCCCCGGCACATAGGGAGCCAAGCTCTCTGTCCCCTGATGGCTACCGATTTGGGGGCTTTTGTAGAAGACTCAGGAGTAAGAGCGAGCTGGAGGATGTTACTCTCAGATGGGGTTGGGGTCAGAGTGTTCCCTTTCAAAGGGTGGAGCTTCAGGCTCCACAGACCGCAGTCAGGTGACTATTCGGGACGGTTTATGGAAACGGAGAGAGCAGACGCAGGAGATGCCTCCCTGTTCTTCTTTGACTGAAAATAATGCCATTAGTTATAGTTTAAAATGCTTCAGTTCAGGGCCTGGAGAGAGCACTCGCTGCTCTTGTGCAGGATGCATGTCAGGTGGCTTGCAGTTCCTGTAACTGTTGCTCTGGGGAGTATGTCCCCCTCTTCTGGCTTCTATGGGTACTGCACTCATATGCACCCCCCCCCCCACATACACACATAATTAAAAGTATAATAACAAAAAATTTTAAAATGCTTCAGCTCCAAAGGGGTAAAAATCATGGAGTGGGATTTCTGTCTCTCCCAGCCCTGCCGGTAAACACTATTATCAGTTCTCTTCCCATGTGTGTGTGTGGGAACATATATATTTATGTACATGCAGGCCTTCTTTATTAGTTAAAAAAAAAAAAACATGGTGTGGTCTGGTGAGATGGCTCAGTGGGTCTTAAAGGTACTTGCTGTCAAGTCTGAGGACCTAGTTCAATTCCCAGAACCCATATGGTGAAAGGACACTCTTTCAAGTAGTCCTCTGACTGCTATACAGGCATCATGGCACACATGCTCCTGCACATACACTGATGTCTGTTCATCAGGAGACCCTTTAAAATGCTCATGAGAATTCAGGTGAAGGAGAAAGATGCTGGGAACCTCACAATGAAAATGGGAAAATAAGTTATAATATGTTCTCACAATGAAATATTATACAGCAATGAAAAGAAAAATACAGCCAAGGCATGATGGCTCTCACCTATAATTCCAACTCTCAGGAGACTGAGGCAGGAGGATCACGAGTTCCAGGCCAGTCTGGGCTAGGAGATAAAGCCCTAAGGCTGGTGAGATGACTCAATAGATAAAGGTGCTTACTCGACTGAAGTCTCCAACACAACCACCCCTCACAGAACAAAACAAAATGAAATGAAGAAAAGAACACGTGCTCTGTGCAATATTTCAAACGTATTTTAAAACGTGTTAAAGAAACCAAGTTCTATAAAGGGCATATGGTGTAACTGTTGACATCAAGTTCAAACACAGCAAGCATTAAGCTATAACCTCCACTGCTGAGATAATTATGTTTGGCAGGAGAAGGGGTAATGAATGACAGGGTCAGCCAGGGAGTTGTGTGCTACATGTTTTGAGTCCCTACTTGGGCTCAGGCCCCCAAAGGGCAAGGACCCTTTGAGCCTATCCAGGACCCACAGTGCCCTAGTGTTGAGGATCAAGAAAATGGAGGCAGACCATTGTAACATTTAAGGCAGAGGGAGCGCTTCATGTCAAAGTGCCTGGTTGGGTCAGGAGGGCTTAACGGTCAGCTCTTCACTTAGCCAAACTGACTAACGGGGCAGTGAGAATTCACAGGTCTCTTATTTGATGTCACCACCACCTAAACATCTGCTCTGGCCAGGCCCAAGCCTAGCTCCTCCGGGATCCGAGGCTCTTAGAGTTCATCATCCTGGGAGAAAGATACATAGAGACGTGATACCTGTCACAGGAGGTATATGTCTATGTCACTCACAGAAACGCCCGAGAAGGAAGAGTGTCTGATGTGAACCAAGCAGGTGGCACAGGTAAACCAGGAAGGGCAACCAGGAACTAGGAGAATGATCCAGGTGTTGTAGGTGGGTGGTGGTTGGCATAACATCTTCAAAGACTCAGAGGTGGAGAAGGGCTGGGTGCTTTGAGGAACTGTGTATTTGTTCTTCTGACGCTTAAAAGTTTGTGCACTGGAGCATGGTGGGATAGGTCACTGGCAGGCACTTACCTAGTATGCAGGATACCCTGGGTTCCATCTCTAGCCCAGGAAACAAAACAACTAAACAGGGACTCAAAGGACTCAGCTGGAGAGGGAGAGCCCTGGGAACATTATGCAAAGTTATGCAAATCTTATCACCCAAATGTTATCTATCCAAATGGATACTTTGCATGTGGCTCCCTGTGTGTGAGGGTTGGAGACTGGCTAGCCCTGAGGCTTCCCTCCCCCAGCTCTCCCCTCCCCTCTCCAACCTGTTCTCTCTTCAGTCCCAATGCCTCCTCTCAAGCCTGGTTCTTGGTTCTCAGGCTTCCTTCATTGTCTGTTATTTCTCTCCACCCTTTGGTTCTCAAGGAAGCAGAAAATTATTTTTTTTCCTTGCTGGCCCAGAGCCCAGCTGCCCAACCCAGGATTGCATGAACGTTTCTCACTCTCTCCTGCCTCTTGCTCATCGTTCATGGGTGCATGGAAAGGCCTCACCAGATACCACTGGGACATCCCAATTTACTTTCCCTTTCTAGAGCCTGGGGTGTATGCCTGCCAAGATACTGCAAGTCTCCCCCCACACCCCCATTTTGTTTACTTATTTATTAAAATTTCTATTTCTTTTTATTTTATGTGTATGGATGTTTTGCCTGCATGTATATAAGTGCATTCATGTTGTGCAAGGCCAGAAGAGGGTGTTGGATCCCCTGGAACTAGAGTTACAGATGGCTATTAGCTGCCATGTGGGTGCTGGGGACCGAACCTGGGTCCCCTGTAAGAGCAGCCAATGTACCTAACCACCGAGTCATCTCTCCTGCACACCTTTTTATTTTCTGTGGTCCTAGGGATGGAACCCAGGGACTTGTGTAAGCAAGGCAGGTGCTCTCCCATAGGATCCCACCCCTAGGCCCACAACTCTTTGGTTGTCTGTCTTCCTTCCAAAGTAGCAGCTTCTTGAAACTCCTGTAATTGCTTGAGGGACCCCTGGATTCTGTATGAAGGTGTGCAACCCCTACCCACTCCCCTATGAGGATATCTTAGGCCTGATTTACATGTCAGGCATGATGCTTTCCTGATGGTGTGGCTCCTCACAGGGCCACACAGGAAGGATAGAGCCTGGGCCTGGTCCTTTCCCTGTCACCCCTAAAACCTGGCACACCAGCAGTGCTCAGAATGTGGAAAAGGTGGAGACATTCCTCCGTTGGGTATGCATAGAAAAACAGGTCTGTGGTCTTTCCAGGTAGGCCCAGTTACAAGCTTATTTGCGTATATTAATCCTCCAGAGAAGAGACGAGCTGGCCAGGGGTGAGGAGTGTGCCCATTTTGAAGGCCTTAGCCTGGGGGCAGTGTGAAGAGAAAAAGTCTCCCAAGTCATAGAGTTTAACTAAGGCAGTTCCCAGTCTGAGGGCATGTGAGCACCCTCTTCAGTTTCATATCCTGGGTGCCTCCCTGGCTTCGCTCCATAGTCCTGTACTGATTTCCACTGTGGGTCTATTCTCACCATCAGTGAGTAACGGTCTCCTAGAAGCCGGCATTAGAAACCTTGTTTTCATTAGACATCAGAGAATTGGTCAAGGGGACTAGGAAGGTCAATAGCTTTGAAGTATCCTGCCAAATGTCCTTAGGTAAATCAGTCCACATCTCTGCACCATGTGTAAAGTAGGAACTAGGAACATCCGTCTTGAGATGTGTCTGTGAATGGCAGCTACGATTTATTTTTTGAAGAGGGTGTCTCTATGTTGCCCAAGCTGGCCTCTAACTTGTGAAGGTCCCAGCCTCCCAAGTTGGTAGCTAACTATGACTAGTTGTCCAAGTCCTTAGTCTTAAGTGGAAACCATCTGAACATGTACTCAATGAGGCATATGCAGCACGAGGCTTCGAGGATATAGCTGAACTGCTTTGAGAGGGACAGGTGCGGACAAAAGCGGTGTTCAGGGTCCTTTTCAGACAGTTGTTCATGTTGAAAACTCGACTTTCGAAGCTGCAGCAAAGGCTGACACATAATCTGCTTTGGAGGCAAGCCGGGAGGATGGAGTGGAACGCACAGGGAATCCCTAGTTTCTAGTCCCAGAGCCATCCTGCCAGTTTCCTTCAGAAACTCGGTAGTTAGTGTCTTTGTCAGCATCCATAAAGTCAGCATCAGGTGACATCTAAAGGGAGGTCTTGGGGACCCTCCGTCAAGACTGTTCTCATAACCTCCCAGCACCAGCATCCTGCTGGAGCCAAGGGTCATTTCTTTTGCAAGTTCCTGGCCCAGGGTTGGCACCCAGTAGATGCCTCTCTTGTCCAGTGTTAGCTCTTGTTCCTCCCCTATCATGTGACCGGGTAAGGGGGTCATTGCAAGCAGGCACCTACTATGGCCAAGCAGAAGGGTCCCGTCCCCCTTGCCTGGCACTGGCAGCCACTGTAATTCATCTGGAGCTATGGTTCTTGCACCCAGTATTCAAGTGTTCTTCTGCTTGGAGACTGAGGGGGTGCAGCAGCAGCTGAACCCTTGTCAGTGAAAAGCAAGAATTGGAAGTAGGACGGTTCCAGTCCCACCACTGCTGGTTGTGACTCCTGGACTGGTCACCGATTCTCTCAGGCCTCACCATTATTTATCCTGTAAAACAAGAGCCACCTCGTTGGGTTATAGGGGGCTTAATAACCAGGCAGAGTAAATGCAATAATAATATTTTCAATTACATCCAAACACTATTGTTGTAGGTTGGGTGAGTAGGGACACCCACATGGGACCTCTGCATGGGTCCTCTCCAGGGTCTTCCGTGCTCAGCCCCCAGTGAGCCCAAGGCTACTGTGGTGGGAGAACACGCTTGAGTCATGAGCCATGTTCTCTCAGCTGACCAGGCTGGAGTATCCTAGGGATTTACCTGAGAGCCAGGACAGGGATCCAGGTAGTTCAAGGTTTGCAAAACTCAGCCTCCCTTGGGCTGTAGCAGCTGCCAGCCCTGGCCAGGCCTCCAGGTGATGAAATGTACCCTCCCTGGGTGGAGCCTGTCAGTGACTGCCATGGCCGCCCCGCCCTGCCCCATTAAGAAGTACAGAACAGAGTGTCTCTTCTGGGTTTCAGCCTGGCCCAGGGCCCACGGTCCAGGTACAAGGGTCAGGTAAAGGAAGGGAGCTAAGGGACCCCAGAGGCAGCCCTAAGTGCCCCTCACAGTCTCTGTGACCCTGGACAACCCTTTCCCTGCCAGAGCCTTGTTTCACGTGGGTTCAAAGTTCTTTTTCAACTTACAGAAGTGTCCTCTCCTAACCCTGGCTCAGGGCAGGGGTGACCTGTATATTGTGTCCCCCTCCCACTTTCTGCCAAGAAAATTGGAAGTTTGGACTGTGGTTTTGTTGCTCCTCCCTCCCCTTCTGCTCCCTCCCGCCCTCCCTCCCTTTCTTCCGCCAGGTATCCCAGGAAGGCCCTCCATCGAGGATGACTTTGAACTTCTAATCCTTTTACCTCCATCACTCAGGTGCTGGGATCACAGACACATACCACCATGCAGGTTTATGCCTTGCTGGGAATGGAACACACAGTCTCATGCATGTTAAGCAAACACTCTACCAACTGAGCCACATCCCCAGCATTCTGTTTTCTTTCTTTCTTTTTTTTTTTTTTGTCTTTTTGAGACAGGGTCTCCTTGTAGCCCCAGCTGACCTGGAACTCACTATGTAGACTAGGCTGGCCTTGAACTCACAGAGATCCGCCTGCCTCTGCCTCCCAAGTGCTGGGATTAAAGGCGTACGCCACCACACCTGGCATCTTTTTTTTTTTTTGCCTCTGCCTCCCAAGTGCTGGGATTAAAGGCGTACACCACCACGCCTGGCATCTTTTTTTTTTTTTTAAATATTTTATTATTTTTACTTTATGTGCAGGAGTGTATTGCCTATATGTATATATGTATATGAGTGCACCTGTGTTCTGCAATACTGCAGCGGTCAGAAGAGGGCTTTGGATTCCCCTGGAACTGGAGTTAAGGATGGTTCAGAGCCGCCATGTGGGTGCTGGGAATCAAACCTGGGTCCTCTGCAAGAGCAGTCAGTGCTCTTAACTGCTGAGCCATCTCTCCAGCCCCTACTTTTCCTTTTTAAAAAACTGCTTTTATTATGTTTATGAGTGTTTTTCCTGTAAGTATGTAAACACACGTGTGTGCAATGCCCACAGAGGCTGGAAAAGGACATTGGATTCCCGGGAACTGGTTACAGATGGTTGTTAGCCACCATGTGGGTGCTGGGAACAGAACCCCCATCCTCTAGAAGAGCAGCCACTGATTTTGACAGCAGAGCCATCTCCCCAACACCACCCTCTCCTCGTTTTCTTAAGAGCTAGGTCTATTCGACTACAGGTAACAGCTGTTCTTGAGGTTTCAGGGTCCCAGAACAAAAGACTGAAAAAGCCCAACTCAGACTGCAGCATGATAACACTTGTTAGGAGGCTATCTGTAGCTGAGAAGCAGAATGTGAAACAGGAAGGATACCTGGCATGAATCTCGGCCCATGTATCCCCATGGGGATGATCGAATAGCAGCCAACCCATCAGGCCACATGGCTGGACTTTTACATGCACAGCTCCTGCCTGGATCTAGAGCCAGCCTTGCAGTGGGGTTTCCTGGGAGCCGGGCGTCTTTCTGTTCTAACTTACCCCACGGCCTCTGGCAGGGGTTCTGGTGGCTGATGGTGACCAACTGAACAAGGTCCAGCAGCCCCCCAGGCTACGTCAATGGCTGCCTCACTTACCCCTCTCCCTTTCGTTTGCATCCAGGGCTCGCTCAGGAGCTGTGATTTTCCTATGTCTGAGTCACCAACAGAGAGTCAATAAAGGAGGTGATTAAAAGTATTTCAGTTCCTAGGATTTCCCACTTCTGTTTACAGGAATCCACAGCAAGGACACAGAGGTCTCTGGGGTGAGAGAGGTAGGGCTCTGCAGAGCCTCAGGAGACCACTACCCTCAGAGCAGTTGGTCCCCAGAGCCTGGCCAGGGTCACCTTGTCAGAATGGGACTCCCTGAGAATGGGCTTTATCTCCCTCAGACTGGGGCTCCCTGAGGACAGGGTCATGTTCCAACAGATGGAAGACCCCCCACTAAGATGAGGCTGTATCCTTTTCAGACTGGGGCTCCCTGAGGACTGGCCATGTTTCTCTCAACTGGGGCCCCTGAGGAATGAATCTAAGTCTCATTTTCTGTCCTAAGCCCGTTGTGCCCCAAGCTTACTGTATGTAGTAGAGGCACACGGGAGCCCAAGTGCTTTGGACCTACTGACTGGGGCAGGACGCAGGGCTCACTTTCCACGATGGGTTTGTCTTCGCGTGAGGAAAGTCAACAGTCAGTCCATGAATTTCCCATCCTGGGGCCCCTGAGGAATGAATCTAAGTCTCATTTTCTGTCCTAAGCCCGTTGTGCCCCAAGCTTACTGTATGTAGTAGAGGCACACGGGAGCCCAAGTGCTTTGGACCTACTGACTGGGGCAGGACGCAGGGCTCACTTTCCATGATGGGTTTGTCTTCACGTGAGGAAAGTCAACAGTCAGTCCATGAATTTCCCATTCCCTTTGCTTAGTTAGACCATACTAGACTGCAACCCTCACCTCCACCCTTCACCCCCATGCCACATGTGTTCCCCTCTGCCCCCCAGGCAGTGGGCTTTTGTTCCCTTGTTCTAAACCTGATTCACTAAAGTTCACAGGTGTTAGCTTTGCACACTGCTGGGAAAGTAGGGCAAAACAGACTGGTCTAGACAAGGTCTGGCTGTCTCTCTCCATGACTGCTCCTGCTAAGGGCTGACCAAAGTCCAGTGGGGCTGGCTCTGGCCCAGTGGGTGCTGAGGAGGACAAGGAATAGGCTGTTACAACCAGAAGGAGAGTTAGCAAGAAGGATTCTGGGAGCAAGGGTCATTCTGGATGTGGTTACTATCAGCCAGCATCTGGGGTCAGTGTCCTGGCACGGCAACAACATGATGACCTCTGAATGATGGGCAGTTCTTTTGATTTACAGCAGCAACCATGTGCAGGGCCCCCCTTGGGACTAGGGGTGTTGAAGAATTCAGTGGTATTGTCCAACATCAATGAGGCGAGACCACATTCTTTGAAAGGGCTTGGCTCCACACAATCAAACCCAAAACTATGTGGGACAGCGTGGGAGGGGGGTCTCAAGTCTTCCACATATCAATTTTATATTTTATTCCATCATTCCCTTTTAGTATAGTAATAAATACTATTATTCATTTTTATAATCTTTTGAGATAGGGTCCCATGCATACCAGGCTGGTCTTGAACTTCTGATCCTCTTCCCTCCATCTCTTGAAAGCTGGGATTACAGGTGTGTGCCGTGATGCTCCGTTTATGCAGTACTGGCGATAGAACCCGTGGCCTTGTGCATATTGGCAAATACTCTACCAACTGAGCTATATTCTCAGCCCAAGAATAATATTACTATAAAATATGTTCCTCATATTCTTGGAGTCAAATGGCTACTCTATATGACTCATTTTTTTTTTTTTTTTTAAAGATAAGGTTTCCCTGTAGCCCCGGCTAGCCTGGAACTCACTATGTAGACCAGGCTAGTCTTAATCTCACATCTCACAGAGATCCTCCTGTCTTTGCCTCCTCAGTGTTCCAGTGCTGGGATTAAAGTTGTATACCACTGTGCCTGGCTTTTTTTTTTTTTAATGTGTATGCGTGTATTGCCTGCATATATGTAAGTGCACCCATGCTGTGCAATGCCTGTAGAGGTCAGAAGAGGGCGTCTGATCACCATGTAGGTGCTGGGAACTGACCGATGGTCCTCGGGAAGAGCAGCAAGTGCTCTTAACAGCTGAGTCAGTCCCTGTTTATTTGTTTGTTTTGAGACAGGATCTTACCTGGAACTTGCTATGTAGACCAGGCTGGCCTCAAACTCACAGAGATCTGCCTGCATCTGCCTCCTGAGAGCTGGGATTAAAGGTATGCACCTCCATGCCCGGTGGAACACTATTTGTTTTCTTTTTCAAG
>NW_008343842.1:45102-138586 GCF_000622305.1 Nannospalax galili | reverse complement strand
AGATTTATTTATTTATTTATTTATTTATTTATTTATTTATTTATTGTGTGTGGGTGTGCAAAGTACCACTGTGTGTGCGTGAGGTTCCAGGGACTGAACTCAGTTGATCAGGCTTGCACAGCCTTGCTTTTTCCTGCTGGTGGCTCTTTTTGTTTTTTAATTTTCTGGATTTTTGAGACAAAGTATTATGCAGCTCAGACTGGCCTCCAACGCACTATGTACTGGAGCACGGAACGTATTGAACTCTTGATCCTCCTGCTTCCCACTTCTGAGTGCTGGAGTTGCAGGCTTGAGACACTATGTCTGGCCTTCAGTGGGGTCTGTTTATCCTAGACCTTATTGCCTGGTACAATAGTGTCACCTAGGGGTACCCAGGGAGTCTCAGCTTTAGTCTCAGAATAGTGCCCTCCCTACCTCTTCACCCCTTCCCCCCTCCCCAGGTATTCCCACCGAAGGTGCTAAAGGCAGAGTACACCATGGTTCTCTGGGAGAAGGTGCATGGGAGAGCTGGGTTGAAGGCTGTCTCCTGTCTTCAGGGTTTTTTCGTCTTCCTCACTAGCTTGCTGGGCCTCTGGTCCATCTCCGCTGTCTGAGTAGTCCCTTTGTTGAAGGCCACTTGGCTTTGTCACCAGGGAGGAAGTTTGCTCATGGATTATGGCTCATAATGAGGCCATGGACAGCTTAGGAAGTTTGATAATGCTGTGGGCATTACATGTGGGGTATGACGGCTCTTGGCAGTGGCTTGCAGAGACCTGCCTGACCAAAATGTGGACAAACCCCAAGAAGGAAGTGGCCTGAGAACTTAGGCTGCTGTCCCTTCCCCCTTCCACTAATCCCATCAGTAATTGACACCTGTGCTTTTTTATAAAAAAAATTATTAATTTTATTTTATGTGTATGAGTGTACTGTCTGAATAGATTAAGTGCACCCATGTCATGCAATGCCCAAGGAGGCCAGAAGAAGGCGGAGGATCCCCTGGAACTCAGTTACAGATGGTTGTTAGTTGCCGTGTGGGTGCTGGGAATTGAACCCAGGTCCCTCTGTAAGAGCAACCAGTGCTCTTAATTGCTGAGCCATCTCTCCAGCCCTTGACACCTGTGGTTTTTTCGGTCTCCCAAATGTTTCTCAAATCTGTTTCACTTAACAGAAAATCATCTTTATAGAGAACAAATCTTATTTATTTGCTTATTTTTGTTTTATGTGTATGAAAGTTTTGCTTGCATGTGTATAAGTGCATCATATACATGCAATGCCCACAAAGGCCAGAAGAGAGCATTGGAACTGAAGTTATAGACAGCTGTTAGCTGCCATGTGGATGCTGGGAACTGAACCCAGGTCCTCTGTAAGAGCAGCCAGTGCTCTTGACTGCTGAGTCATCTCTCCAGCCCCTCATACAGGGACGAATCTTACCTTCTCTTGCTTCAGTCCCTTCCAAGACTTATCAGATTCCATGCAAAGTCCAGCTGGCTGGCCTGTCCCTCCCTCCTCACTGCTGTCCTCTCTCTTAATTCAGGATCTTTCTGTAACCTGCATGTGCTGTGTCCGCTCAGCTTTGCAACCTGCTCATGCTGTGTCTGCTCGGCACAGTACAGTAGAGTCTCCCAATGTGATACTTACTCAAGTTGATCTCTCCTTTCTCCTCCGCTGGGCTTTTCTATCCCCCAGGCCAGGGTGACTCAGAATATTTTGTTCCTCTGGATCATTGTGAGATATGGACCCCGTCAGATATGATCAGGCAGGAGGCAGAAAGACCCCTCCCCACATCTGTGACCTAGATCCCCAGACATCTAGGGAACTGAGAGGATAAGGCCTACCCAGAGACGGGAGACACTTAAAAATGAAGAGGTAAGGGCCAAAGAGAAGGCTCAGCAGTTAAAAACACTGGTTGTTCTTGCAGAGGACCCAGGCTTGATTCTTAGTACCCACATGGCAGCCGACAACCATCAGTAACTCCAGTTCCAGGGGATCCGATGCCCTGTTCTGGCCCCTGTGGGCATTGCATGACATGGATGCATTTACATGCATGTAGACAATACATTCATACATATAAAACAAAAATAATAAATAAAATGTTTTTTAAAAACGAAGTAAGCAGTGTATTTTCCAAAAATGGCCACAGTCACCTTTTTTATTTTTTATTTTTTAAAATTTTGGATTTTTGAGACAGGGTCTCAAAAATGGCTGTTTCCTCAACCTATTAGAACTGTCTGGGCCAGATGAAGAGAATGTGAAATTGTTACTGGTGGCCCTAGCCTAGATTGTAAGTAAAAGAAGAGTTTTTTTCTCTTACCCTTGGGAAACAGCTGCCATGCTGTGAGGAATCCCTAGGTATACGAGGAGGCCACATAGACAAGTATTAAGGACATAGTCAACAGCCATCATCAAATACCAGACACAGGAATGAGTGTTCAGATGATCCTAGGCCAGCTTTCCAGCCACCCTGCTGACGTCAGGGAACACAAGCATGTCTCCACTGAGGCCTGACTGAATACAAATTCCTAGACAAAATAGATGTCATTTTAGGCCACTACATTTTGTAGTATTTTGCCAACTGCTTTTCTCATTGCTGTGATAAAGTACTTGATAAAAGCAACTTAAAGTGGGACAGGATTATTTTGATTCATAGTTCCAGGGAATGCAGTCCATCATGGAAGGGACGGGATGGCGGCAGGAGCAGGCGGCAGCTGCTCACCCATCTGTGTCCGCAGTCAGGAAGCAGGGAGAGATGAATGCTGTTTCACCTTTTTATTCAGCCAGGGACCCTAGTCCTTGAGATGGTATTATCCACACTCAGAGTGGGTCTTATCACACACCTCAATGCACCCAATCTAGTAACTCCCTTACCAGCATGCACAGAGATTTGTTTCCAAGGGGATTCTAAATCCAATCAAGTTGGCAATCAAGATCGATCAATGCAATGACCCATAATCAGTGAATTCTTTCCTCCTCCCATCCCCATCCCTGCCTTGACTTGCAAACTACTTCTCTGGGAAAGAAGAAAGTAGAGACCAAAAGCATTACCAGTTTTTGCCTCCCAAACGGGGTCCTAATTCACTCTTAGAATTGTGGACTCAATAAAGGTACCAATTGACCAGAGGGGGAGATTTTTATTCTTGGACAAGAATAGGTTAAATGAGAGATAAATTCATACATTAGCCTTTTAACCTTTGGAGTTCAGGAGACTATAAACATAGGTGTAAAAAGATGAAGAAAAGTTAGATTAATACGAAGGAGGAAGGGTCATGTATTTCCTGGGAATGGGTGGAGATTTTCTAGGAATACAATTTCTGCCTCTTTTCAGTCCTTTTATGTTTTTTTTTTAAATTCCAGATGTTGCCATGGCAACTGTCAACTGTCATGGCACCAGAGAGCACCTCATTCAGCATGACGATGGAATTATCACCATTTAGAACCTGTCTGGGTTCAGCCTGGCAGTCACCTTAGATCTAACCAGTATCATCCAGCCCAACTGAGGAGGAGCTGGCCCTAGAGGCATCACATCCTCCAAGATAAACAAGGTTAGGGTGGGGTAGGAATTCAGCTGGATCACTTAGGCAGTAGTCAAGTCACAAAAGGAGATGGGGGAGATGACAAATCAGAGGAGATTGGAAGCGTTCAGGGTGGTATGGCCACAGACAAGATGACAAATCAATCCATTCTCCCTTCTCCCCATTTGAGGCAGCACTTCCAATAAAGCTTGCTTTATTAAGAGATTTTTAAAAAATGTTCTAGAATGCAAGTGAGAATCCTCCTTCCACACACAGAACTGGGATTGTGTGTTGTGCATGTCAGTTGCTTTTCTCATGGATGTGACCAAATCCCGATAGAAACAACTTAAAGGAGGAGAGATTTCTTCTGGCTCACAGTCTGAGGGGATACAGTCCATCATGGTGGGTTCCATTTGTGGTGGTAGAAGCTTTGTAGCGTGGCTCGCTCACATAACGGTGGGTGAGCTCAGGCAGGAGTGGGGTTGTGTTATGCCCCACAAGGCCTTCCCCAAGTGGTCTACGAGGCCCTGTATCTGAAAAGTTCCATAACCACCACCAACAGCACCAGTGGCTGGGGATGGAGAGTTCAAATGCCAAGCCTCACCCACCCAGCGTGGTGGCACACACTTTTAATCTCAGCACTCAAGAGACAGAGGCAGGTGGAGCTCTGTGAGTTTGAGGCCAGCTTGGTCTACATAGCAAGTTCCAGGCCAGCTGGGGTTACAGGGAGACTCTCTCTCAAAAACAAAACACAACAAGGGCTGGAGAGATGGCTCAGTGGTTAAGAGCACTGACTGCTTTTGCAGAGGACCAGGGTTCAGTTCCCAGCACCCACATGACGACTAACAACTATCCATAACTCCAGTTCCCAAGGGAATCTGATGTCCTCTTCTGAACTTCAAGGGCATTGCACAACACAGGTGCACTTACATATATGCAGGCAATACACTCATATACATAAAACAAAAGTAATACATACAATATTAAAAAACAAACCAAACCAACAAGAACAAAAACTGCAAACAATGAGTGTGTGGGGGCATTTTACATCCAAATTACAACAATGTTTGTGTCCTTGAAACCAACCCTATGTCCTGAGCAGGCCATACCTGTCACAAGGATGCCCTTCCATGATTTCTCTCAGTGAGAGGGAGAAGTGAGGGGGAATGAATGAATGGCAGTGAAGGTAGCCCCAAGCCATGTATTCCCAAAAAACTCTTGGTCATGGAGTCAAAGAATATTCATGCAAGGTGCAGGGGATGTGGCCTAATTGGTATATGCTCACCTAGCAAGAACAAAGCTCTAGGTTCAATCCCCAGCACTGCATGAACCAGGTGAGGTAGTGCATATGTGTAATCTCAGCTCTTCAGAGGTAGAAGCAGGAAGATCAAAAGTTCAAGATCACCCTAGGCTACATAGCAAGCTTGAGGTCAGCCTGGGCTACATGGGACCCTGTCTAAGGGGATAAGACTGGCCCCCTGACTTCATGCATCTGATGGTGTCCAGCACATATATTATGCACACTGTCTGGTCTACCATCTGTCAGCCCTGGGAAGGGAGTGAGTTGTTGCTACCACAGACCCTTTTAGTTCAGGACGCTACTGACTGAGTGGTCCCTTACCTTTAGGGGAGGCTTCAGGGGCATCCAGGACCCCCACAGGCTGGGGACTGGAATCAGGAGGAGGTATAGCCATGCAGTGGAGAGCCTGGTACCCTTTGCTCTCACTCCTCAGCAAATATTTATTGAGTTCAATTGAGTGGAAATACACGCTAAGTTTATACTTGCTAATGTGGACCAGATGTACCGTGAAGGAAGGTTGAGGGTTGTGGAGGCTTTGAGAGGGTCCTCTTCAGAGGTGACAGGAACTGACACCACAGGGTGAGGGGTGGTGACAGATGAAAATGAGGGCCTCTAGGACTTGAGGCGCAGAGATCAGGGCTTGTCTGAGGTGCCAGAGAGATAACATCCCAGGGAGACAGGCAGGGTATGGCAGTGACAGAGAACCGGGCTGTGAGGTGGGCAGTGGCCAGGCTGAGAGGATCTCAAGGCTGTCTTTTGGGGTTGTGCTCACGTGCTAAGAACATGAGAAATCACTGAGGGGCTCAGTAGTGGCATGACATTTTCTTCTGTGTGTGTATGTATGGGGTGTGTATGTGTGTGTGTGTGTGTGTGTGTGTGTGTGTGTGGTATGTGTGTGTGTGTAGTGTGTGTGGTGTGTTTGTGTGTGTGTGGTGTGTGTATGGTGCATATGTGTGTATGTGTGGTGTGTGTGTGTCTGTGTGTCTGTGTGTATTCCCCATGTACATGTGCAATGTATGTGTATGTGTGTGTATGATTGTATGTTCATGTGCATGAGGAGGGTCAAGCTCAGCTATCATTTATCAGGAGCCTTCCATTTTTAAAAAACCTTTTTATTTTAGCCTGGCATGGTGGTGCAAGCCTTTAATCCCAGCACTTGGGAGGCAGAGGCAGGCGGATCTTTGTGAGTTTGAGGCCAGCCTGGTCTACATAGTGAGTTCCAGGACAGCTGGGGCTACAGGGAGACCCTGTCTAAAAAAGACAAAAAAAATTTATTTTATGTGTATGAATATATTGCTTGCATGTATGTAAGTATACCCATGTCATGCAATGCCCGTGGAGGTCAGAAAGGGCATTAGATCCCCTGGAACTGGAGTTACAGGCAGTTGTTAGCTGACATGTGGGTGCTGGGGACTGAACCTGGGTCCCCTGCAAGAGCAGTCAGTGCTCTTACCTGCTGAGCCATCTCTCCAGCTCCTCCTCTTCCTTTCCTAATGAATAGAGACAAGTGGTTGGAGCTCAAGAAACCATCATGAGTCACGAGATGAGGTAGAGGTGATGATCGGCTGGGGACATTTAGAGAAATTCACCTCAGAGATGAAAACCAGAGAGGTATCAGGTCATTTCTGGCTGTGGAAACATTGACAAATACTGAGAAAAGAGTGGCAGGTCTGACTCCAGCCCATAGCTCTAGACTCCCCAGGCCCACAAAGAAGCCCCAGTGCATGTCCCTGGAGCTCTCTTATCTGCAACACTTAAATTCTTGGGGGTCATGTCGTCCCCAAGGCTAGGTGTGAATTGTGAGTCTGAGAGCTGGTGCCTCCAGCCCAAATCTGTCCACCTCTCAGGAACCACAGTCTACTACACAAGCATTTCCAGGGATTTGCGCCAGTACCAGTAGTCCACCCTCCCCACCAAGGCTCAGAGCAAAAGATGCCAGGGAGCCCCAACTGTGAGTAGTTTGATTTCTGTAGCTGTGGCCCTTGGTCCATTGTCATGGAAGGAAGGAAGAAGAGAAAAAGGAAAGAACGGGTCTGGGCTAGTCTGGAAGCAGTCTGGGCTATTGATGTCAGGCTGGTAAGGCCAATGGGGTCACAGGACGTGACCCCAAGCAACTGAGGGGTCTGTGCCCACAGACAGGTACCGTGACATCTCTGCTCTGGGTGATAGAGAAGGGAGACCAGGTGCCGTGAGGGTGTGACCTCAGCCCCAAAGCTGGAGGTAGACTGACCTGGGTATTACCCCAGAAATGGGGAAGAAGGTGGTTCCTTGAAGGCACACAGAGGGAGTGGAAGAAGTTGTCTTTTCTTACCTCTTTTTAGGTTTGGTGTTTGGAGACAGGGTCTCACAGTCTGTATTGCAGGCTGCTCTGGAGGTCACTACATAGACCAGGTTAGCTTTGAAATTGTAGCAAATCCTCTATCCTTAGCCTGGGATGACAGATGTGCACGGACCACCATACCCAGCTGTAAGTTTTCCTTTCGCTCTTTCCCTGGCCCTATCTCAGACTGTTGTACAACTCCACCTTGGCTGCTATGTAAAAAAAAAATGAACGTCTGACTTGGAATGTGTCTTTCTCCCTTGATCAGGTTAGCCCCAAAATATTGTCATGGCTGTGGCATGGTGGTGTACACATTTAACCCAGCACTCGGGAGGCAGAGACAGGCAGAGCACTGTGAGTTCCAGGACAGCCTGGTGTACATAGTGAGTTCCAGGTTACATAGTGAGACCCTGTCTCAGAAAAGAAGTAGAGATGGGGCTTGAGAGATGGCCCAGCTACTAAGAATACTGGCTGTGCCGGCCAGGCATGGTGGCGCACGCCTGTAGTCCCAGCACTCGGGAGGAAGAGACAGGCAGAGCTCTGTGAGTTTAAGTCAGCCTGGTCTACATAGTGAGTTTCAGGCCAGCTGAAACAGCCTGTTTCAAAAAAGATAAAAAAAGAAAAAAAGAGGAAAAAAAAAGAAAAAAAGAGAATACCAGCTGTTCTTCCAGAGGATCCAGATTCGGTTCCCAGCACCCACATGGTGGCTAACAACCATCTGTAACTTCAGTTCCAGGGGATACAACACTCTCTCCTGACCTCTGAGGATACTGCACAACATGGGTGCACTTACATACATGCAGGAAAAAGCACTCATACACATAAAATAAAGACCAGTTGTAGTGGTTTGAAGGAGAATGTCCTCCATAGGCTCCAAGTATTTGGACACTTTATCCCCATCGGTGGCGCAGTTTTGAGAGGAAGCACATCACTGGAGGTGGGCTTTGAGAGTTCTTAAGGCTTGCCAGATTTCCAGCTGCTCTCTGCTTCCTGTGCCTGCTTGAAGATGTGATTGCTTAGCTTTCTGCTCCAGCTGCCATACCTCCCCTGCCATTATGGACTCTTGCCCATCTGGAACTGTAAGCTTGAATCCTCTCCCTTCTATACATTCCCGTGGTCACTGTGTTTTATCAAAGCAACAGAAAAGTAACTAATACCCCAATCAATCAAAACATTAGGAACAACAGAAAAGAAGAGGAAGAAGAGGAGGAAGAAGAAGAGGGAGAGACCTGGTAGGAGAGGGATGGAGAGAAGGAGAGAGAGACAGAGAGAGACAGAGAGAGAGAGAGAGAGAGAGAGAGAGAGAGAGAGAGAGAGAACAAGAATCTTTGGGGCTTTTCAAGATGTCTTGATGTCCCGTTTCCCATGGTGCCAACTGATCCAACTTGGCCCAAGGCCACACTGGTCCAGCGGGCATGGGGACTGCAGAGTAACTTGGAAATGAGTGCCCATGGCAGGGGTCCAGGAATGAGGAAATGGGGTGACTGTCTCCAACAGCCAGTTACACCAGCCAGTGTACAACACATTATATGGTATCCCTCTTTTTTCTCAAAACTGACAGTTGCATCTGAGGCTTCTGAGCTGGTGACCCACGTATGTTCAGTAGCTGGGGAAGAAAACCATTATCTGTCAAGATGCAGATTAGTTGCCAGTGTCAGTAGCCATCGTCAGTGGGTTATGTGAACACAATGCTTACTTCTCTTGTTGGTACATGGAGGCCAGTGTGGTCACTGTGCTTAGAGACACAGGCCTCAGTACAGTTGGTCAACATTCTTTTTCTTTGTTTCTTTCTTTTCTTTCTCCCTTCCTTCCTTTCTTCTGTAAGTTTTTTTTTTTTTTTTTGTCTTTTTGAGACAGGGTCTCCCTGTAGCCCCAGCTGGCCTGGAACTCACTATGTAGACCAGGCTGGCCTTGAACTCACAGAGATCCGCCTGCCTCTGCCTCCCGAGTGCTGGGATTAAAGGTGTGCGCCACCATGCCTGGCCTTTCTTAAGTTTTTTATGTGTGTGGGTGTTTTGTCTGCAACATATATACCATGTTCATGCCTGGTGAGGCCAGAAGAGGGCATTGGATCCCCTGGAACTGGAGTTACGGCCCATTGTGAGCTGCTGTGTGGGTGCTGGGAACTGAACCCGGGTCCTCTAAAAGAACAGTCAGTGCTCTTAACTGCTGAGCCATCTCTCCAGCCCCATGATCTACTTTCTTAATGTAGAGCATTCCCTTCATGGCCCAGCTGCTGAAGCATCATCCATCACACCTGCATTCTAACAATATTGAAAGGATAAAATGTCTAAAAAAGGGGGTAGCCCTTCCTTTAAAGACAGTCCTCAGTTGTCCACACGCGTCTAACCAAACCTTGTAAGCTCTCTCTCCTCTCTTCACGAAGTGAGTGAGCTACTTTTGAGTCTGTTTGTGTATGCTTTTGGAACCCTGTACCAACTGTGTTACATCCCCCACCCATTCCGAACCGCCCTTGACGCTAACTCATCTCTTCCTTCCAACCCTGTGTGGGAGCTCTCATTCCATTTGAGAGGTGGAGGATGTGAGGCACAGGAAGGTTAAGCAACTTCCCTACTGTCACACAGCCAATGAGCCTGGAGCAGAGCTGTGAACACAGAAAGGGGGCAAGTAGGATGGCTTCAGTTGTCAACTTGACGCTCCTGGGAAGAGTGAATTGGTCTGTGGGCATGCCTGCAAGGAATTTTCTTTTTTTTAAAAAAATGATTTATGGGACTGGAGAGATGGCTCAGTGGTTAAGAGCACTGACTGCTTTTGCAGAGGACCCGGGTTTGATTCCCAGCACCCACATGGTGGCTCTGAACCATCCTTAACTCCAGTTCCAGGGGAATCCAAAGCCCCCTTCTGACCTCCACAGCATTGCATGACACAGACACACTCACATATATGCAGGCAATACACTCAGCTAGGGCTACAGGGAGACCCTGTCTCATACATAAAATAATAATAATAATAATAATAATAATAATAATAAAAGATTTATTTTGGACTGGAGCAATGACTCAGCAATTAAGAGTACTGGTTGCCCTTTCAGAGTACCCAGGTTCAGTTCCCAGCACTGCATGATGGCTAACAACCATCTGCAGGTCCAACTCCAGGAGACTCAGCCACTCTCTTTTGACTTCCGTGGGCATTGCATGACACAGGTACACGTACATGCATGCAGGCTTATATGTATGCAAACTCATATATATAATAAGATAAAAATAATAAAATATTTAAAATTTTATTTTATGTATATGAGTGTTTTTTGTCCATGCATGTAAGTGTACCACATGAGCACAGTCCCCACAGAAGTCAGAAGAGGGCATTGGATCCCCTGGAATTGGAGTTATGGGTGGTTGTGAGCCACCACTTGAATGCTGGGAACCAAACCAGGGTCCTTTGGAAGAGCAGTCAGTGCTCTTAACTGTTGAGCCATCTCTCCAGCCCTACTGTGAAGGCATTTTATTGGTTGTTGAATCATGTGGAAGGGCCCAGCCCACTGTGGTTAGTGACAGCCCTGGGCAGGTGGTCCTGGGTTGTACAGGCCAAAGGAGCAAGCCAATAAGCAGCATTCCTTCATGGTCTCTGCGTCAGTTCCTGCCTCCAGGTTCCTCCTGCACTGGTCTCCCTCAAAGACGAACTGTGATTGAGATGTGTAAGCCAAATAAACCTTTTCTTCCCTGGGTTGGTTTTGGTCACAGTGTTTTGTCACAGGGATAGAGAAGCAAACTAGAATAGGTAGCTCTGGCATCTGTGCTCTGAACTGCTGGGCTAGTCAGACTGTTTTATTATTGTAGCAAATACAATCATGTGGCTTCTTATATCCCAGGCAGAGATGCATAATGTTCTTACCATCATGACAAGTCAGGTATTTGGATGGAGTCAGAGGTTGGGCATCTGTGACTCTGTGTGTGGTGTGTGTGTGTGTGTGTGTGTGTGTGTGTGTGTGTGTGTGTGTGTGTGTGTGTGTGGTTTACAGGCACATGTGCGCCTGGCCAGAAATGGGAGAAGCAAGGCAGGAGTCTCTTTGCAGGCTCTGTTCCGAACTGAACTCACACATTGCTCTTGTGGTTCATGGGGAAAATACCACAGTCCTACAAGCAGTCAAAACAACAATATTTGCACAGCTTGGTATTAACCATGGGCCTCCTCCCTCCTGGCTGGCTGGCAGCACCTGGCTCCCTGCTGGCTCCTTATCCACCCCATGGCCTCCTTCCCAAGAGGCTCTCCTGGCTAGCAGCCTCCGCCCTGAGAAACTGCCTTGACCTCTGGTGTGGGTGGGACGCAGCACTCCCCAGACCTCTGTGAACCCTAAGAGGGCAGAGGCTATGGCTCTCCTTCAGCACATGGTGAAGACTGTTTTTTAATTTTTACTTTATTTATAATTATTATTATTTTTTGAGACGGGCTCTCACTATGTAGCCCTGGTTAGCCTGGAATTCGCTACATAGACCAGGCTGGCCTCAGACTCACAGAGATCCTTCTGCCTGTGCCTCCCAAGAGCTGGGACTAAAGGCTTGTACCACCATGCCTGGCTGTTTTATTAGTTTTTACAAATATTTTGCAGTGCTGGGGATAGAAACCAGGGCTTTGCTTGCTAGACAAACTATCTCTGGGTCATACTCCCAACCTCTCTTCCCCCCTTCCTGTCTCTTCCTCCTCCTTCCCCCTCCCTCCCTCCCTTTCTCCTTCCATTTTTGAGACAAGGTTTCCAGTAGCCTGAGCTGGCCTCCAACTCTCTAGTAGCTAAGGATGACCTTGAACTCCTGCTCCTCCTGCCTCCACTCCTTGCCAGAATGGCAGGCGTGCTCCACCACACCCAGCTTGTGATGGAACTTCTAGTGGCTGCCTCCCCGACCCCCATGCCAAGTTCCCTTCCTAAACGTCCTTAGTTTCCCTTGTCTTTTCCTTTCCTCTCTCTGCTCCATTCTTCCCCTTCCTTTCCTGTTCATTCCTTTCTATCTCTGGTCATTCCTGCATTTGCGTCTCAGCTTCCCAGGTTCTTCTAACTGGTCTAGGTTCCCTTCTTCTTACCTGCCAGCCAGGGTCCAACACGCGCCCTCCACACCTTGATCCAGCCTGTCGTGGTACTTTTTCCCTCACTGGGTTGCCTTCTTTTTGGACTGCCCACAGCTCCCTGGCATCAAATCATTTCCGCTGGCTCCAGCATTTGGACCACTCTGGACTTACCTGGCGTTACTTCTAATCATTTGTTGTGTGCCTTGACTCCTACTTGGTCTGGAAAATTCCTGTTCATCCCACAGAGCTCTTTGCACAGATCCTGCATTGGGACCCCTCCCACAGCTAGGCCGGAAGCTCCCTTGGTTCTCATATCTCCTGCATGTTGTAAGAATGTTTGAGGGGCTGGAGAGATGGCTCGGTGGTTAAGAGCACTGGCTGGTCTTGCAGAAGACCTGGGTTTGTTCCCAACACACACGTGGAGGTTGACAGCCATCTGAAATTCCAGTTCAGAGAATCTTATGCCCTCTTCTGGCCTTAACTGTGCACTTAACACTTATGTGCAGGCAAACTCACATAAAATAAAAATAAATAGATCAGGGGACTGGAGAGCTGTTTCTGTGGTTAAGAGCTCTGGCTGCTCTTGTAGAGGACCCAGATTTGGATCTCAACACCCACATGGCAGCTAACAAGAGTTCATAACTCCAGTTCCAGGGGACCTCTACAGGCGTTGCACGACATGGGGGTAATTATATACGTGGAAGCAATACACTCATACACATAAAATATAAATAATAAATAAAATATTTAAAAAATAAATATTCATATAATAAATAAATAGATAAAAATTCCATTAAAAGAAAAAGAATGGTTAAATCATTCATGGAAGATGCTGGGGGTGACCTCCATGCACCCACCATTCCTATGTACTCTGCAGGCCTCTAGGCCACAGTGTTGGGGGAGTTAGCCTTTGTATCCCTGAGCAAGCCCAGCCCCTCACTGGCAAACTTTCCCCAGGTTTGTAGAAGTCTTAGGGGCTGACTGTAGTTGGCCACAGTGGTCACCTGCTATTTTCTGTGTCACTGTCCCCTTTCTTTCTCACTTCTGTGCTTGTTGGGGCTGGAGAGATGGCTCAAAGGTTAAGAACACTTGCTATTCTTGCAGAGAACCCAGCACCCACATGGACACCAAGAACCATCTGTAACTCCAGTTCTAGGGGATCTTATACCCTCTCCTGGCCTCCTCAGGCATTGCACACACGTAGAGCATCATTGGGGCAAAACACCTATATACTTCTATGTTCCTTGGAGTTGGTTCCCGGATAAACCACTTGCAGCCAAGGCCTGTACCAGGCTGTGCTTCTTGGGAATGGAAACAGAGAAGAAAGGTCATATAGCAGGTAGATACTTTCTAAGTTCCTGATTCTCCTGAGCTAAGGGCCTCCATGTCCCCTTCAAAACCCTCTTTAGAATGACTCACTTGCTCTGTGTGAGGACCTGTGGAAAGGCCCCCACGGTTTACTTCTGCTTGAACTTCTGTCTCTGCTGCTGCAGGAGACTGATGAACCATAGACCTGGCAGGCTCTTACAGGGACAGCAGGCTCTTTCCCATTAAGGGGACATAGCACAGAGGCCATGTTTGGCGGGTGGGCAGCTCTGAGGACAGTACAGTTCCCGGTGACTAGCAACAGTGGGGAACTTCATGTAGGGCCCAGAGGGGTAGGAGAAGATCCCAGCACACTTCTAAGGCACCACCATGCTAGTGGGGCAACCCAGATGGACACTGTGTCTTTAAAACAGGTGTATAGGTGTTGCCCAGAGTAGGACCTATAGAGAGGGGCATAGATGGGTATACACATCTCTTATCTGCAGGGGATAGTTTCCAAGACCACAGTGGTATCCACTGTAGCCCATTCAATAACAAATCCAGTGATTAGGTGATTATCAGGCTGGTAGTAGTTATGGAGAAAGGCAGGATTCCTGTCCCAGAAGGTCAGAGCAGGTGATGCGGGGAACAGGTCAGGGAACAGGTCAGGATGCCTATATTTTCGCGCCCTGGAAATTTGTTTGTGGCCTATGCAAGTGACATGTTCAGTTCTGATTGGACACCTTTACCAGGCCTCAGGCCAAGGTTTTGGGAAGATTTTTATTCAGACAGGAGTTCGGCCAGCCAAGTATAAAGAAAAGCAGGAGACAAGCCTGACGACTCAGGGCTGGGGCAGGGAGGGAGGCCTTGGTGAGTGGGGAACAGCCCTGTGGGTGGCCTGGGGAGGGTGGAGGTCAGTTGAGCTGACTTCATGGCAGCAAGCTGCTGGCCTGGAGCCCAGGGTGGGGATCGGGTGAGATAAGGGCCCAGGGGCCTTGGGATATGATTCTCAGTGCTGAGTTGGCTCTGCCCTAGGAGCACTCTGGCTTCCACGTCAAGTACTTTTGCAGCTGGCTCTTAGCAACTTCTCTAAGGCTGGGGAACCCTAAAAAGGGAGCTGAGACTAAGGGGGCCTAGGCATGGTGACTTTTGTACAGTCTTCCTCCTTTCAGAGAGGGGGTGGGGAGAGAGAGTGAGAGAGACAGAAACAGAGGCAGAGACAGGGAGGGAGGGAAGAAGGGAGGGATGGAGGGAGGGAGAGAGACAGAGAGACAGAGACAGAGACTGGATCCTTGGATCCAAAGGCTGCATCCAGTCCCAGGACTAGGATAGGCAGAGTAAAGAACTGACCGCCTTAAGGTGTGGTAGGAGACAACAGTGCAGACGGAGCCAAGCATTGGGCAAGGTAGAAAGAGGCTAAGGCCCTGGGGCCACCTACTTTCTCATGGGTGGGGAGGAGAAGCTGGTTAGGACTCCACAGTGCGTGAAGGAAGTCTCTTCCCAACCTGGCCGGGGACTACTGATATTTCTTGCTATTGCTCTAGAGCTGGAACCCAGGGCCTTGCACATGCTAAGCAAGCACTGTACTCCTCAGCTGCACGCCCAGCCTTCTTTTCACTTTTCGTTTTGAGACAGGGTCTCTACAAGTTGCACAGGCTGGTCTTGAAATCAATTTGTAGCTAGGCTGTCTTTGACCTTGCAGCCCTTCTGCCCCTGTCTCTTAAGTAGCTGGGATTACAGACCTCCACTGCTGTGTCTGACTTGGCTAGGAACTTTTATTTTATTATTACGTGTAACATGTGTGTGTATACAACGCATATTCATCTGTGTGAGTACAGGTGTGTGTGTGTGTGTGTGTGTGTGTGTGTGTGTGTGTGTAGAGGTCAGAGGACAAAGAGAGAAGTCTGCATACTTGGCCACTCTTGTTGGCCTCTACCTGAAGATTCCCCAGTGAGTCATACATGCTGAGACACCTCATCATGGCCAGTGTATGATGCTGTCAGCCTGGGAGCCCTCCAGAGGCAGAGCCCAGATCAGCATCTTGTTAAGAACTGCTCTGGCCAGGCTTGGTGGCACATGCCTTCAATCCCAGCACTCAGGAGCCAGAGACAGGCAGATCTCTATGAGTTCAAGGCCAGCCTGGTCCACATAGTTCCAGGCTAGCTGAGGCTACAGGGAGACCCTGTCTCAAAAAGATCAAAAGGAAAAAAAAAACTGCTCTGGAGGCCAGAGAGATAAGCTGGGGCCTGAAGAGGATGGTAGAGATTTGAAAATGGTCATATAACAATTCCTGAGGCCACAGCCCATGGGCCTTTGTCAGACAATTCCATCAAGAAACTCTCATTGGTAAAACAACCCTGGAAACAGCTTTAAACCAATTTTTTTGTCTTTTTGAGATGGAGTCTCCCTGTAGTCCCAGCTGACCTGGAGCTCACTATGTAGACCAGACTGGCCTTGAATTCACAGAGATCTGCCTGCCTCTGCCTCCCGAGTGCTGGGATTAAAGGCGTGTGCCACCATGCCCAGCTTAAACCAATATATTTTAAGTCCCCAGATCTCCAGTGTGGCTCAATCTACGTTTGAACAACATAAAACCTGTACCAGCAACCACCCACATTAGGGACCTAAAGCTTCCCCAGGGAACAAAGAGTTGGAGAAGTCCAATTGGAAAATTTAGTTGTTGACTTTACTGAACTCTCCTGGACCTGAGGCTACAAATACCTGTTGGTTTTTCTATGAACCTCCTCAGGTTAGGTAGAGGCTTTTCCTACCCAGATGGAAAAATGTTCATGAAGAGGGTAGGCGCCTTCTGCAAGAAATTTCCCTTGGTTTGGAATTTCTATCACCGTAGTATGGGCTAACTGACTGTCCTTTGCAGCTGAGGTGGTACAGTTGATGGCTAAAAGGTTAAAAATCACTTAGAAGTTGTATTCAGCTTTCAGAGTACCTGAAGAGCAGAGTCAGCAACTGAACTCTCAACTGAACAACTGTGTGGGGAGACACAATTACACTGAAACTAATACTCATCAATTACTTCACTAATAATTAGATTTATTCCAAATAGACAAACAGGGTTCTGCCCTTATGAAATTCTTTATGGGTAGCCCCCTCCCGTAGCTGGGGGAATATTGAAAGTCCTAAAGGCACAGGGTAACATCATTATAAGGCAACAGATGCAGGCCCTGGTTCCACCGTGGCCACTACATATTGTGTCAAGGAATGATTGTCTTGATAGCCTGACTACCCTTAAGCTGGGGATGCCATATGCATGAAGGTGTGGAATGTGCAGCCCTTACAGCCTCTCTAGAGAGCTCCATTCACTGCTCTTCTGTCCCCTCCCACTGCAGTAAGGTAGCTGGCGGGATTCCCTGGATTCTTGTGATTGAAAGTGTGGTACTGGTCACTTAGCACTGTGTGAGCTGACCATCCAGAAGAATCAAGCTGCAACCCCATAGGACCCAGTGGGACCAGAGCAGTGCATCCCAGATGCGGTCTCTCCAGATGCTGACACATCTACTCAAGGTGGAAGACTGACAAATTGATAAGCCAGTCACCTGAAGGATAAGTGAACTGCTTTTTACTTTTCTAATCTGCCTGTAGTGTGGTGTTACCCCTGGTCATCGTCTGGTGCTGGATTCTTGTCGTAGCTTTTATCACAGGCTTGGGTTCAGTTGCCCCTGTTGATTAGACTTGCAGCCAGAGGTTTCTGATAGCACGTCTTTACCTCTTCTGGGTAGAATGTATAACTTCTGTTTTCTGTTTCTCTTCATTTGGCCCTATTTCGTAGTTCCAAAGCTGCTCCCTTGTGATCTGTGTTCGCAGCACCCTGCTTGACTATGGTGTACTTAAGATTTTAGTTTACCACATCCATTTCTCCTGCCCAGGCATGGTCATCAGAACTTGTGAGCATAACAAAACTACATATTCTATGTGTCAACATGGAAATCAACACATCTGTTTTGACCCTCGACTGTCCCCTACTGAGGATTGGATGGAGGTGCATAGTAATGGCAGCTTGATTACCAAACGAGACTCACCAACCCTTGACAGCCTGCATCTCTAATCTTTGATGTAGGTGCAGCTATTGTCAAAAAATCAGCCCTATCGTGCTTCCTGTGGAGGCTGATCGTGGGAGCGGGAGCTTATGTTCAATGATAAGCATATGTGCCCAAGATACAATCCCCAAAACTCAGCGTGCTCTTCCCAATTAGACCGTTTCTGCATCTTTTGGTCTTGTGTGACCTGGGCCATGTGGCTGGATAAAGATGAAACTGCACTTCTCCAAAAGGGTGTGGCTACCTCAGACTGCCAAATAGGAACTTGCAACCCCGTTAACGTCTCTATTTTTACACCCACTGAGGAGAATTGGCAAAGGGGATTTAAGGTAGGTTTGCGTATTTCTGGGCAGGGTGTGGACCCTGGGACTATAATCCATATCACCGTTTCTCACAATGCCTTGACACACCAGGTTTTCCATTCCTTTTATGAGGTGATGAGGAGTGAGGCCCCTGATTCCATTACTGCAAAAAATGACTCAGACTATGTATAGTGCAATCTTTAAAAAAAAAAAAAATTCTTTAACTTGTTTTGATCTATTGACTTTTATTTTACGTGTATGAGTGCTTTGCATGCATGTAAGTGGACCAATGCATCAATGCCCATGGAGCTCTGAAGAGAGCATAATATCCCCTTGAACTGGAGTTATAGATAGTTGTTAGTGGTTAAGTGGGTGCTGGGAACCAAACCTGAGTCCTCTGCAAAAGTAGCCAGTGCTTTTACCAGCTGAACATTCTCTCCTGCCCCTATAGCATACTCTTTAAATATCTCCTTGTTGTATGGACTTATCCTCTGCCTGGCAAGCTAGACTGGCAAGCAGTGGACAGATGCCTTCCCAAGCTGAGATTCACCTGCTTGCTTCAATCACCACAAACTAATTTGACTATAGACCCTCCATAGGAGGGTCAGTCATGTCTTCCTTCCAACCAGCTGGCCTGAGTGGTACATGGAAGAGGAACTAAGGATAGAGACAGGGGAAGCTAGGGAGAGGGGGTGGACTTCGCCATCTTGGGCGCCCACCGGGAGTCACAGGGTCCTGGCCAAAATGTAGAAGAAGCCCTCATGTGCCCACACCTTTGTAACTAAACCCCTCCCCCCTCCCCCCGCTCTGTTAGTAAACCCAATAAATTCGCTAGGATTTTCCAAACTGTGGTTTTGGAGAATTCGTACCTTGTTTTGTCAAAAGGATGGTGGTGGTGGTGGTGGGGGAGCCACACACCCTCCCAGAAGTAATTTTTAGCAACACTCCTCTATTTATGTTTGTGAGGGAACAAATCCAAAGGATCACTGGCCCTCAAAGGCCAGGGAACTGGACCTCCATGAGCCCCCTGTCCTGATGCCAGTGTTCAGTTTCTTAGGACATTATTTATTAGGAAGAACAGCATTGCCTGATGGCGTTGATGACTTAACATTTCTTTAGGAAGCCTACCATGTCTGGACCAAAGGTATTATAATGCATCCAGAAAAGCAAATAGTAGGGAAGGAACCCAAAACTATTCTGAAGAAAAGTCCCAACCTTTGCTTGATTTCTCTGATCAACAATAAGCACAGAACTATGTCCATATAGACATCGAATGCCGGGTCCCAGGTGGGTGACACTGGAAACGTAGGGGACTGCTTAGACTGTGCTTCCCCAGAACCGATCTGGATCGTGTGTTTCATGGACTATTTTTCTGTCCTTTATGCTTCCACTTCTAGATGACAATATTTGTGGGCTGAAGCCTATAAGGACTGGAAGAAAAAATGGTGGGCCTTAAAACGGGTGATTGGAAAGATGATGAATGACCTCCTGAGTCCATAATAAAATGTTGTGGCCCAGCCAATTGGACAGAGAATGGATTTGGGGTTATCATACTCTAATCTGTATGTTGAGCCATATCATCAGATTTCATGTAGTCATTGAAATTATAGCTGATGACACTGTAAGGACCCTTAATCTCCTAGGCAGAGAATTCCTCAAAATGTGCAACATAACACATCAGAAAGTCTGGCATTAGATTAGTAGCTGGACTCTGAGGGAGGAGTTTGTGGGAAATTTCACCTGAGCAACTCCTGCTTAGAAATAGATGATGAAGGATAGGTCATAGTAGAAATAAGACTGAATGAGAGAAGTAGGTCATGTCCCAGTCCAGGTCAAGAAGAGCTGGAACCCCAAAGAATTATTTGGAGGATTGTTTTCAACTTTGGGGTGGATTCAAAACTCTCACAAATATGGTACTTAGTTGTTGAGGACGCCTGATCCTTTCCTGTTTAGTACCCCTAATTATAAGATCAGTCTCCAATCTTACTGAAACCGTGGTTGAGAGGAAAATGGCAGCTTATATGATGATGTTATGGTGACCCCCAAGCTAAGACTATGCTCTGTGAATACTGAAGGGATTAGAGCCTCAAAAGGGGGAAATGTGATAGTGTAAACTATGAATGTTGTCTGTGTTTATGTGCATTTCTGCATGTCACCATTCAAGCCCTCACCATCTCCCCTTCCCCTCATATTTCAACTATTTTGTATCCTCTTAATATATGTCTAAATGCCAATAAAATGTATACTTTTATGAATAGGAGATGATAAAACAAAAATTATTAAAAAGTTGAATTTTTCTCTGTTCAAGATGGTGCTTTAGAGAATTAGCTTTCAGGGACTGCACTGGTACAAATAAACTGCTTCTGCAGCCTTGGGATGCCATTTTACGTTCAGAATGCCTACTCCACCACCCAGATAGGTGGACTGCAGTCCTGGCTTCTGAGAGTCCTGCTCCCAGGGCGTCGTTCCTGTCTGCAGGCAATCAGTGGCCACATCGGACTGTCCTGAAGACAAGATGCTGGTCCCACCACTGACAGTAACAGCCCTCAGCTGCTCTGTCCTGCTGCCTTCTGCTTCCCGCCTTTCCTCAGTTGGCCCTTTCCACTGCTCACTTCTTTTCCCATTTGTTTTTTGAGACAGGGTCTCATGTAGCACAGGCTGGCTTCAAGATCATTATTCAGGGAAGCAGCCCCAAACTGCTGATCCTTCTCCTTCTACTTCAGTGGTGCTGGGATTCCAGGCTTGTACCTCCAGCCTGCAGATATGGAGATAGATTTGGAAGGCAGGGTTCCAGAGACTCATCTCCTTGATGGACATCAGACAGAGCTGGCCAATCAGCAGCCTTCCATTGGACCCCCTTGCCAGGCTGTCTTGTGATGGAAGCAAGAACCTCTGAGTCCAGAGGGTTTGGTAGGAACTCTTGCTTCAGTAGAGCTAGGTAGGAGGACAAAGACCACAATCTACTTAGAGATGTGTACCATGGCACACTGGCTTGCCTCTCTCTTCCTCTGAGTGAAAAATTGGCAGTTCCTCTTTGTGGAAAGTATATATCTAACTCAACCTACCATTCTCCCATCTGCCCCAGGGACTCTGCAAGTGGGCATTAGTGTGGCCTTTGCTCTGGTGTTGCCTTGGGCCTGCCTCTCTACGGGTAGACCAGATGGCACAAACAGGATGGTATAACAGCCTTTCAGGCTTTCTTGGCCAAAAAGCTGTCTTTGATCCCCCGCAGGAGGCCGTAGAGCATAGGGGTTAGAGCACAAAGTGCAGGATCTCTATCAGAAGGCTGCAGGGGGCAGGGGTCACAGGTGTCTACTGGGGCCGTCCTTTCATCCTGTCACTGTTCTTATCAGGACAGACACTGGCATCTGGTGTGACTGGGGCCTCTGCTGCCTTGATGTTGCTTTCATTCAAGGCTGGAGCTGCTCCTAGGCCAGGGTGTTTGTATCCTGTTGCTCTCCACAATGTTAGTTCCTGTTTGAGCCCTGTCTCTGCTTCTGTAGGGGTTAATGAGCTGGGCCACAGACTTCACAGGTCACTGAAGGGAGCAGCTGGCCAATGAATTACATGGATCCCACCCAAAGGCTGTGTCCTGTGGTTGAGCAGCTCAGACGACAGTGTGTATTTAAGCCAGGTGTGCAGATGCTGCCCAAATCAGGGTCTATAGGGAGGGGGATGGGTAGATATATTCCTGGCTTATCTACTGGGTATAGCTTCCCAGAACCCAGTGGCACCCTTCATAGCCCATTCAATAACCAAGTCAATAGGCGACTGTCAGGCAGGCTAGGGAGAAGATATGTCTGGGAAAGGCAGGATTCCTGTCCCAGGTGGGAAAGAACGTGATGTGGGGAACAGGTCAAGATGCCTTTGTCTTCAAGTCCTGGACAGTTTGTGATGCATGCATGAAACGTGTCCAGCTGTGATTGGACACCTTGCCTAGGCTCAGAATAAGGCACTGGGGAGATTTTACTCCGACAGGAGTTTGTCCAGCCTCTAGTAAGCAAAGGCAGAAGACAGGCTCTGGCTCTGTGCTATGCAGGGAGGGAGGCTGTAACAGCAGCGTTGGTGAGTGTGGAGCATTTCTGTGTGTGGTCTCGGGGGGAGAGATGTCAACTGTGCTTACCTCTGGACATTGATCTCCTTGCCTGGAGGCCAGGATGGGATCTGGTGAGATAAGGGCCCAGGGGCCTTGCAGATGGGTTCCTCAGCATTGAGTTCTCTGTGCCCTAAGAATGCTGTGGCTTCCATAGGGTCAAGTACTTCTGTGACTGGTCTTAGCACAGAGAGATCACCTACTCTAGGCTGGGGACCCTGAGAAGGTAGCTGAGGTCTAGGGAACTTAGTGGAGCTCTCCTTCTGAGAGAGAGAGAGAGAGAGAGAGAGAGAGAGAGAGAGAGAGAGAGAGAGAACTGAAGATCCACACCTTGTAGATCATGGTGTGGTCGTGAAAGGTGGCGAAAGCCTATCTTCTGTTTGTGAAGATGTTCACCCATTTATCCTTTTCCCAAAGAAGAACCTGGGTGAGGGTCATCAGTTCAGTGGGTGCCCTGGACAAGCCTTGGGCCCCCCAATGACATCCTGTTGGGTGGTTACAGCAGCTCCCCACCTTCTGAGTCCCCATTATCTTCCATCTCTAAGTAAGTCAGCATCTGTCTCAAGTAAGAGGGTGTCTTGGGGGTCTGGGTGACTGGTTTTGGAGATGTCCAGTAGATTATAGTCATGCAGGGGAACCTTCAGGTTACCATAAGGCATCAGTGTTGCCAGGCTGAAGGTGAGCTGGGGCTGATCAAAGAGCAGTCTCCGGTACTGAGTGATGTGGGCCTTTGGCATCCATTGGCCATTTGCTCCCTGGAGGAGGATCGCCATTGCATGAGGGGGGCGCATTAGGGTTAAGTCTTAGCCCAAGATGAGCTTGTCAGGCTCCTTCACCAGTAGGGCAGTAGTGCTATGATGCATAGACAGGAGGGCCATCCTGAAGCTAGTGGGCCTAGACCCTTGGCTATGGGCCTTTGCCAGGACCCCAAAATCTTAGTAAGCACACCGTTTTCAATCCTCAGGGTTTCATGAATGAAAAGGAGGATATCAGGGAATACCAGAGCCTTTCTAGGTTTTAGAAAGCCCCATCTCTCTTCTATCTCTGTCCATTAAAACAAATTTTTATTTAGTTATTTTTATTTTATGTATATGAATGTTATGTCTGCATGCATTTAAGTGCACCTGTGTTGTGAAATGCCTATGGAGGACAGAAAAGGGTGTCAGATCCCCTGGAACTAGAATTACAGATGGTTGTTAGCCACCATGTGGGTGCTGGGATTTGAAACTAGGTCTTCTACAAGATCAGTCAGTGCTCTTAACCACTGAAACAATCTCTCCACGCCCAGTCTCTATTCATTTTAAGAGTTGGTCCCCAGTTGTGGCTGAGTAGAGGAGCCCTGTTATTTTAGCTCAGCTCAGGATCTGAAGTTGGCAATATCCAGCTGCCCCCAGGAATTCATGTTCCTTTTATATTACGATGAGGTATTTTTATTTTAGACTATGTTTTTTTCAGAGAACTTTAAAACTTGAAGTCTTTCCCATATCATATTTTATCCCTCTATATGCAGGTCCCAAATACATCAGTCTTATTCTTCCTGTTTTCCTTTGAGCTCCTGGGATGGAGGAGGAGGATCAATAGGACACTCTAAACTGATAAAAAGTGAGTGGACCTTTTCTTTCTTTTCCTTCTTTTGTTTTTAGTAGTAAGGCAGAGTAGAACAGAATTTCCTTAGGAAAAGTCATCTAGAGATAAATGCCAACCTATGCCCTCAGAAGAGTGGGGAAGGAGGCTTACGAGGAAGCAGGTTGTACAGAGTTCGTCACCTGTAATGCGCCCCAGACGAGGACCGTCCAGCCTGACTGAAACCCTTTTATTTCCCCTTTCATCTCATCAACAGAGAAAGGGCAGATGACAAGCTTCAGTAGGCAGAATCCTGGCTGCAAGTCCTGAACTATATTTCACTCCCTCCCCCTTTGCCCTATAGTAGAGGGCCTGGGAAGACAGGCAAGGAACTCAGAAGCAACTGTGGGCTTTGATGGTGGCCGAGACCAGAGACACAGAAAAAAGACCTGTGGACTGGGTGGAGTACAGATAAACCTCAGAGGAAAGCACCAGAGATG
The DNA here is from genome assembly GCF_000622305.1 of Nannospalax galili. Classification (NCBI taxonomy): domain Eukaryota; kingdom Metazoa; phylum Chordata; class Mammalia; order Rodentia; family Spalacidae; genus Nannospalax; species Nannospalax galili. The sequence continues at coordinate 114,638 of NW_008343842.1, read as the reverse complement.
GAGAGAGGAGGGGCAGCAGGGACAGGCCTGGGACAAAGGGAAAGGGCATGGGAGGGGGCTGCTCAGTAGGACAGAGAGAACAGAAAGTTTCAAAGCAGCCACAGGCCTGCCAGAAAAGAGAGTTGTTGTAAACAGTGGCAGGAGGTAGAGACATAGAGTTTACCAGACCTGCTAATCTTGGAGGACAGGCTGGTTCCCTGGCTTCCACTGAGAATCAGGGAAGAAGGAAAAGGGGAAGGTCACAGGGCAGCAGTTGAAACAAACAAGGCCATATTCTCATTCCATGATAAACAAAAGCATCCTCTGGACAGGTGCTGTCATACAATCATTCATAAAACAGACATGAGAGATGGCTTAGCGGTTAAGAGCACTGACTGCTCTTGAAGAGGACCTGGGTTCGATTCTCAGCAGCCACATGGCGGCTACGAACCATCCTTAACTCCAGTTCCAGGCGAATCTGAAGCTCTCTTCTGACCTCCGCGGCATTGCACAACACAGGTGCTCTCACATACATGCAGGCAATACACTCACACACATCAATAATGATAATCATAATAGGGGCTGGAGAGATGGCTCAGTGGTTAAGAACACTGACTGCTCTTGCAGAGGACCCGAGTTCGATTCCCAGCACTCACATGGTGGCTACGAACTGTCCTTAACTCCAGTTCCAGGGGAATCTGAAACCCTCTTCTGACCTCCGCGGCATTGCACAACATGTGTGCACTCACATACATGCAGGCAATACACTCATACACATAAAATAAAAATAATAAATAAAATATTAAAAAAATAAATTAAAAAAAAGACATGAACACAGACCAGACTAACCAGTTTCCAATGGTGCACGAAATTCTTTATCAGACCTTTATCAGCCAACATCTTGGCTATAGAGAAAGGTTCAAGGAAGGAAAGTTCTTTGTTACAATCACACTCGCATTATTAAATACCAGCCTAGCCCAGATCAGACCAGAATAGAGCTCCAAACCAGAAATAAGGAACTTACCTACTAGGAAGACAGGAGGGACTCAGTCAGTTTTGGTTTCAGGGTCATGCAACAGTCATTCTGGGATTCTCCAGATCCAGTGTGAGAGTCCGAGGGTCCTGGAATGTCTTAGAGGGCACCTGTAAGAATCCATCAAGCTGGGGAGATCCAGAGTGAGGCTGAACCCCTTATGTGGTGATCTTGCTGGGGCCTCCAAAAACTTAATATGGAGTACAAGGCAAACACCACATAGTGATGGTCAAATTAGGAATCATTTATTAGTTGGTGGTCAGAAAGGGGGCTAATGACCAAAAGAATTCTTGACCCCGAGGGAAGGCAGAGTGGGGTTTGTAAAGCCCAAAACCACAATTACATCATGCCAGGGGTAAAGCCAATAACCATAGCTACATTAGATCACCATAGTTACACCAGGCTAAAGAGATTTTCAGTTAACAAATAGTTTCAGTTAGGAAAAACAAGTTTCTCAGAATTGCAGAGACAATGGACTCCATGGAGATGCAGGTAGCTGGGTAAGAGGACATGCTCCCCAGGAGGATGGTGGAACTCTGAGGAGGTTGAATAGAGATTCCAGAAGCCATCACCTCTGCTTGTCAGACAATTCCATCAGGAAACTTGCATTGGCCAAACTGCCCTGGAAAATGCTTTAAACCAAGATTTTTCTGTTCCCAGGTCTCCAATGTGAAAACCATTAGAGCTTTTTATTGAGCCCTCATCTCCATTTGACCATCTGAAAAAATCAAGCTGCAGACCTATGGGACCAGTGGGACAGGAGGCAAGCATCCCTGCTTTGGTCTCCCTGGAAGCTGACCCATCTATTCATGGTGGATGCCTCAGGAAGTGAGGAGCTGGTCACCTGAAGGACAAATTAGCTGGTTTTTAAAAAATTTTTCTAACCTACCTGTAATGTGGCCTTTGCCTGTTCCTGACTTCTTGCACTAATATTTGCCATGAGCTTGGCCTCAGCTGCTCCTGCTGATTAGACTTGTGGCCAGAAGTTTCCAATAGCACGTCTTTACCTCTTTTGGGTAGAATGTATAACTTTTGTTATCTGTTTCTCTTCATTTGGTCCTCTTTTGTAGTTCCAAAACCACTCCCTTGTGATATCTGTACTTGTGACACTCGACTTGACTATGGCGTACTTAAGATCTTAGTTTACTACATCCATTTCTCCTGCAAGCGCAAGGTCATCGGAACCTGTGAGCATAACAAAACTACCTATTCTATATGTCAGCATGGCAATCGACACATCTGTTTCGACCCTCGATTATCCCCTACTGAGGAATGGTTGGAGGTGCGGAGTTTCCATAGTAAAGGCAAACTGATTACCAGAACTCTACTCACCAACCCTCAACAACCAGTATCTCTAATCTTTGATGCATGTGCAGCTATTGCCAAAAATGGACCCTATCGAGTTACCTGTGGAAGCTTATCATGGGAGCGGGAATATATGTTCAATGATAAGTATATGTGCCCAAAATATAATCCCAGATTCTCAGAGTGCTATCTCCGAGAAGACTATTTCTGCCCCTATTGGTCTTGCGTGACTTGGGCCACATGGCTGGATAAAGATGAAACTGCAATCCTCCAAAAAGGTGTGGCTATAACAAACTGCCAAATAGGAACCTGCAACCCCATCAATTTCACTATTTTCACACCCTCTGAGGAGAAATGGCAAAGGGGTTATGTGGTGAGTTTGCGCATTTCTGGGCGGGGTGTGGACCCAGGGACTATGCTCTACATCACAAGGATCACTGTTTTTCATAATGCCTCAACACGCCAGGTTTTCCATTCCTTTCAGGAGGATGTAGGGAGCGAGGTCCCTCAAAGTGGCTCAGACTATATATAGCATAATTTTTAAAAGTCTTCTTTAACTTTTTAAATTTATTTTTATTTTATGCATCTTTTGCATGCATGTAAGTATACACATGCTTGCAATGTTTTTGGAAATAAGAAGATGGCATAAAATACACTGGAATTGGAGCTACAGATGGTTGTTAGCAGTTAGGTGGCTGCTGGGATCCAAACCTAGGTCTTCTGCAAAACAGCCACGATCTTAACAGCTGTACTATCTCTCCTGCTCCTATAGCATACACTTTAAATATCTTCTCATTATGTATGAGTAAGAAATAATCCAAAGAATCAATGGTTCACAGAAGCCAGAGAACTAGACCTCCTGGAACCCTTTGATGAAATAAGGTGCCCCCGTCCTGATGCCATGACTTGACTTCTTAAGACCTTAATTATTGGGAAGAGCTGCATTGCCTGATGGGAATGTCTATTTATCATTTTAGTAGGAACTCTGACATGACTGGGCCAGGGTATAATGGACCCAGAAAAACCAATGGTGGAGATCCCAAAACATTTTGAAGAAAATCCCCAACCTCTATTTAACTTCTTTTATCTACAACTGGCATGTAACAATGTCCATAAAGAAATGGACATTGGGCCCAAGGTGGATTATACTGGAAATGCAGGAGAACTGCTTAGATAGTGCTTCCCCCGACCTGATCAGGATCATGTGTTTTGGGGGCTATTTTGAAATTCTTCATGTTCTCACTTGCTAGAGGACATCTGTGAGTTAACATCTATGAGGACTAGGAGACCCAGAGAAAATGCTGGGACTTCAAATAGGTGGTTGGAAAGATGATGAACGGCCTCCTGAGTGCATAATAAAATTTCGTGGCCCAACCAATTGGACAGAGGATGGCTTTGGGGTTTATCATGCTCTGATCTATATATTGAACCATATCATCAAATTTCATGTGGTCATTGAAATCATAACCAATGACACTGTAAGGGCCCTTAACCTGATAGGCAGACAACATCTCAAAATGTGCAATGGTATATATCAGAACCTCTAACATTAGATTGCAGCTGGTCTCTGAGGGCTGAGTTTGTGGAAAAATTTAACCTTAGCAACTGCTGCTTAGAAATAGATGATGAAGGAAAGGTCATAGTAGATATCAGACTGAATGAGAAAAGTTAGGCATGTCCCAGTCCAGACCAGTAAGAACTGAAACCCCTGAAGAATTACTTGGAGGGTGTTTTTCAACTTTGGGGCGGACTCAATACCCTGAAAAGTACTGTGCTCTTATTTGCTGGAGGATGCCTGATCCTTACCTGTTCAGATTCCCTAATTATAACATCAGTCTTCAGCCTTATTGAAGTCATGACTGTGGGGAAAACAGCAGCTTGTGTGATGATGCTGTGGATATACAGGCCCCAAATCATGATGGCGCTCTTTGAACACTAAAGGAAATGGAGCATCAAAGGGGGGAATGTGATAGAATACTTTATGAATGATGTCTGTGTGTATGTGTCTTTCTGCTCATCTCCTGGTCAAGCCCTCCCCATGATCCCCTCCCCATGTATTTCAGCTATTTTTGTATCCTCTCTCTCTCTCTCTCTCTCTCTCTCTCTCTCTATATATATATATATATGAATACCAATCGAAATGTACACATTTTATGCATAGGAGATAAAGCAAAAATTATAGAAATCTGAATTTTTCCTTGTTTAAGGCCCTGTTTTACATAATTATCTCAGGAACTGCACTGGTACAAATAAACTGCTTCTGCAGCCTTGGGATGCCATTTTACGTTCAGAATGCCTACTCCACCTCCCAGATAGGTGGACTGCAGTCCTGGCTTCTGAGAGTCCTGCTCCCAGGGCGTCGTTCCTGTCTGCAGGCAATCAGTGGCCACATCGGACTGTCCTGAAGACAAGATGCTGGTCCCACCACTGACAGTAACAGCCCTCAGCTGCTCTGTCCTGCTGCCTTCTGCTTCCCGCCTTTCCTCAGTTGGCCCTTTCCACTGCTCACTTCTTTTCCCATTTGTTTTTGAGACAGGGTCTCATGTAGCACAGGCTGGCTTCAAAATCATTATTCAGGGAAGCAGCCCCAAACTGCTGATCCTCCTCCTACTTCAGTGGTGCTAGGATTCCAGGCTTGTACCTCCTGATGGAGGCAAGAACCTCTGAGCCAGAGGGTGATCTAGTTTGCTTTCAGTTGCTGTAATAAAAACATTTACCAAGGGAGCTGGAGAGACAGCTCAGTGTTTAAGAACACTGGCTGCCTTTGCAGGGGACCCGTGTTCCATTGCCAGAACTCACATGGAGGGTAACAACCATCTGCAACTCCAGTTCCAGGGGATCCCATGCCCTCTTTTGACATCCACGGGCATTGAAGGACACAGGTACACTCACATACATTTAGGCAATACGCTTATGTACATAATATAAAAATAAAATATTGAAAAATTTCCCACAAAAAACAACTTGGGGAGGTAAGGGTTTATTTTATCTTATATCTCCTAGGTCACAGTTCCTCACTGAAGGCAGTCAGGGCAGGATCTCAGGGCAGTAACCTGGAGTACAGACCATTGAGGTATGAGACTTACTGACTTGGTCCTGTGGGCTATGCTCAGCCTGCTTTCTTATACAATCCAGGACCACTACCCACAGTAGGCGGGGTCTTCCCATATCACTCTACAATCAAGAAAATGTCTCACAGCATGCCCACAAGGCCAAGCCTTGTAGAAGGAATTCCCCAGTTGAGATTCTCTCTTTTGAAGTGTGTCAAGTTGACAACTAAAGCTATCCAGCACAAGGGTCAAGGTTGGAATGGGGAGAAGGGTTTGGTGGGAAGTCTTGGTTAAGTGGGGCCAGGCAGGAGGACAAAGACCACAAGCCACTTAGAGATGGGGACCATGGCATACTGGCTTGGCCTTCTCTTCCTCTGAGTGCTGAATTGGCAGATCTTGTTTGTGGAGAGTGCATTTCTTCCTCACCCCAGTTTTCTCTGACCTGCTCAGTGCCTCTGGAAAGGAGCATGAGGTGTGGCCTACATTTTGTCCCCAGATGATGGCACTGTTTTGGGAGGTCTTAGAAGGTGTGGCTATCCTGGAGGAAGCACATCACTGGGGTGGGCTTAGAGAGTTCTTAAGCCTTGCCAGACCTCCAGCTGCTCTCTTGCTTCCTGTGCCTGTGTGATGATGTGAGAGCTTAGCTTCTGCTGCTCCTGCTCCAGCCACCTCCAGCCGCCTTGCCTCCCTGCCATAACGGACTGTAATTCCCCTGGAACCGTAAGCTCAAATAAACTCTTTATAAATTGCTTGGTTCAGTGTTTCTATCACAGCAACAGAAAAGTGACTAATACAGGTCTTTACTCCTAGGGACTTGGAACACGTAATTCCTATGCTGGGGCCAGAGTGGTAAGACAAGATCCAGAACCCAGCACACTGTCCAGGTGCCACCCTGCATGAGGGGCTTCCCAGATAGACACTGCATATTTAAGCCAGGTGTGAAGGTGCTGCCCAAACCAGGGTCTGTAGGGAAGGGGATGGGTAGATATACTCATCTCTTATCTGCAGGGTACAGCATTCCAGACCCCAGTGGCATCCTCCATAACCCATTCAATAATCAAATCATTGAGCAGGTGCCTGGGAAAGCCAGGATTCCTGACCCAGGTGGATCAGAACATGTAATGTGAGGAACAGGTCAGGATGCCTTTGTCTTCATGCTCTGGAAATTTGTTTGTGACATAATCATGAGATGTGTCCAGCTGTGATTGGACACCTTTGCCCAGACTCAGGATAAGGCATGGGGGAGATTTTACTCAGACAGGAAATTATCCAGCCTCTAGTGAACAAAGGCAGAAGACAGGCCCAGGCTGTGGCAGGGAGGGAGGCTGTAGCAGCAGCTTTGGTGAGTGGGGACACCCCTGTAGGTGGCCTGGGGAGGAGGGATGTCAACTGGGCCTTCCTCTGGACATTGGTCTTCTTGTCTGGAGGCCAGGATGAGGATCTGGTGAGATAAGGATCCAGGGGCCTTGCAGTTGGGCATGTTAGCATTGAGCTTTCTCTGCCCCAGGAGTACTCTGGCATCCATGGGGCCAAGTACTTTTGTGGCAGCTCCTAGCACAGACAGATGCCCTTCACCCTTCTCTAGGCTGGGGACCTTAAGAAGGTGGTTGAGGCCCAAGTAGGCTGAGTTCTGGGGAACTTTGTGCTGTTCTCCTCCTTTGAGGGGAGGGGAGGGTGGAGACAGAGAGACTGACACAGAGGGAGGGAGGGGAAGAGAGGAAAAATGAGAAAGGAGAGAAAGAAGAGAAAAAGAGAGAAAGAGAAGGGAGAGAGAGAGAGAGAGAGAGAGAGAGTGTTTCTTCTGTGTCTGCTTGGTGCCCGAGTCAAGTGATCTTTGATTTCTAAGGGGATAATCCTGAAAATAGTGACAAGGGCCAACAGATGACCCACTATTGGTTGAGCAACAAAAGAAGATCCCATGGAGGGAATGAGTTACTCCTCATCCTCCTGTGGAAAGCCAGTGACAAGGTTTCAAAGAATCAAATTTACCAAGGAAATATCAGGTACCTCAGGTTTTATTTTTCCCAAGGGCAGCATCAAGTCAGCCCACAGAGGAACCATATCAAGTGCTCTATCCCAAGCCCTATGACCTGACACCATATTAAGAAATTCCTAGGGTAGTTGGCTTTTGCAGAATATGGATATCCAACTTTTTTGTCATGGCCAAACACCTTTATGAGGCTACAAAGGGATGGGGGAGAAGGAATCATTACTATGGGAAAGATCTAACAATAAGCCTTCCAAAAGAGGAACAGGTCCTAACTAACCCCCTGGATTTGGAGCTTCCAGACATAACAAAGCCTTTCTTCGCATATGTACACGGGCACGCTGGCCCTGCAGTGGGTATTCCTAACTCAGATGCTAGGATCACGGCATCGCCTGGTAGCTTATCTGTCAAAGCAACAGGATCTGTTGCCCATGGGGAGACATCGTGTTTACAAGCACTGTCAGCCAAGCTGTGCTTTCTAAGACACTTTCTAAGTGTCAGAGGCTGATAAACAGACTACAGGACAAGAGCTGATAGCCCGAGAATGTAATACAGTGCTAGACTTAATAGAATATAAAGGACAGTTCTCCAGTCAGCCTGACTTGACAGACCAGGCTCTTAAGGACTCTGATGTTCAGTATTTCACACAGGGGAGCAGCACTGAAAGGGAAGGAGAGAGCCTGGCTGGGGATTGTGTGGTAACTTTAAATCACTGACACAGAGCACGGTCGAAAGGGAACCTTAACACATAAGTAGAACTCATCGCATGAACCAGAGCCTCCACTTGGCAGCAGAGTTATGGGTTAACATTTACACAGACTCAAAACATGCCTTCACCACCCTCCATGTGCATGGAGCTTTGTAAAAAGAGAAAGGACTAATTAACTCTGGGGTGGGGGGAAGGACATAAAGTATGGTAAGGTGAAGACATTCTCAACCTTCAAGATGCTATGTAGGTCCCCATATGGGTGGCCCTCATGCATTGTGGGGGACATGGAAAGAGAAGCTCAGCCGTGGTTCATGGTAGCTAAAAGGCAGATGGAGAGGCAAAGCTTGCAGTCTCCAGAGGGCTGATGGGATCAGTGGCTTTTGTTGCAGTGTGTTCCCTAGCTCTGTGGCTGAATGGGACCCTCACTACTTCTAGTAAGAGGCTGCCTGGTATGAGTGGTGGAGCTCTAAGATCTAACCAGAGGCCATTGCCTCTGCCTTTGTTAGACAATTCCATCAAGAAACTTGCATTGGCCAAAAATCCCTGGAGACTGCTGGGGATTTTTCTGTCCCCAGCTCTCCAGTGTTGCTCAATCTATGTTTGCACTGGGTTTGAAAAGTATGCTCGGAACAATCCATGTCACAGACATGAAGCTACCTCATCAGTATAAAGTGTTGGAGGAGCCCTGTTAGAAAATTTGTTTGCTAACTTTACTGAACCTGTTGGTTTTCTATGTGCCTTCTCAGACTGGGTAGAGGCTTCCCTTAGCCAGATGGAAAGTGAATAGGTGCCTCCTCAAAGAACTTATCCATTGGTTTGTAATTCCTGTCTCTATAGGATCAGACAACTGGCTGGCATGCTTCTGAGCTGGTGCAGTTGATGACTAATGGATCAAAAATTACTTGGGGGTTGCACAAGGCTGACTGATCACAGAGTTCCAGAAAAGTGGCGTGCACGAGCCAACCTCTAAAACTGCAACTGAGCAAATGGTGCAAGGAGACACTTACTCTAGCCCCAGTATTTGCCAATTGCTTTCCCAAGAATTAGATTGACTCCAAATAGACAAAGAGGAGTTTCCCCTCATGAAATTGTATATGAGTAGCCTCCACCCATAGCTATGGGCATAGAGGTAGACCCAAAGGACCGGGAAACATCATTCTACGGCAGCAGATGTGGACCCTGGGCTCCCTCTGGTCATCATCCATCATTGTGTCAAAGAATGATTTCCTGTTAGCCAGGTTACTGATGTCTATCCCTTTAAGCCAGGGGATGTATGCCAGGTAAAGGAATGGAGTCTGAGGCCCTTGCAGCCTCTATGGAGAGGTCTATTCACTGATGTTTTATCTCCTCCTCCTGCAGTTTACATAGCTGAGGGATTCCCTGAATCCACCATAGCAGGTTGAAGCCGATTCTTGTGACCTAGAGTTTGTTACTGATCCCTCAGCACCTTGTAAGCTGACCCTGGAAGAATCAAGCCTCAACCCTCTAGGACCCAGCAGGACAGGAGGCAACCATCCCTACTTTGATGGCCCTGGAAGTTGACCCATTGATTCATGGTGGAAGCCTCCAGAATTGATGAGCTGTTCACTTTAAGGACAAATGAACTGTTCTTGACTTTTGTAACTTGCCTGTAGTGTGTTGTTACCTCTGGTCTCTGTCTGTTACAGTGCTTCTAGCCCTTAAATTTTCCATGGGCTTGGCCTCAGCTGCCCCTGTCGATTAGACTTGCAGCCAGAAGTTTCTGACAGCACATCTTTACCTCTTCTGGGCAGAATGTATAACTTTTGTTATCTGTTTCTCTTCATTTGGTCCTCTTTCGTAGTTCCAAAGCCATTCCCTTGTGACTTCTGTGCTCATAACACTCAACTTGATTATGGTGTAGTTAAAACCTTTGTTTACCGCCTCCGATTCTCCTGCCTAGGCAAGGTCATTGGAACTTGTGAGCATAACAAAACTACATATTCTATATGTCAACATGGCAATCAACACATCTGTTTTGACCATGGATTGTCTGCCACTGAGGACTGGCTGGAGGTGCAAAGTCGTCACAGTAAAGGCAGCCTGATTACCAAAACCCAAGTCACCAACCCCCAACAACCAGCATCTCTAATCTTTGATGCATGTGCAGCTATTGCCAAAAATGGACCTTATCAAGTTACCTGCGGAAGCTTATCATGGGAGCGGGAATATATATTTACTGATAAGTATATGTGCCCAAGACATAATCATAGAAATTCAGTGTGCTCTTTCCGAGAGCACTATTTTTGCCCCTATTGGTCTTGTGTGACCTGGGCCACATGGCTGGATAAAGATAAAATTGCACTCCTCCAAAAAGGTGTGGCTATAACAGACTGCCAAATAGGAACCTGCAACCCCGTTAATTTCACTATTTTCACACCCTCTGAGGAGAAATGGCAAAGGGGATATGAGGTGAGTTTAGTCATTTATGGGCGGGGCATGGACCCTGGGACTATACTCCACATCAAAAAGGTCACCGTTTCCCACAATGCCTCGATACATCAGGTTTTCCATTCCTTTTATGAGAAGAGAAAAGAGGGTCCTGATTCCCCTACCACTCTTAATGGCATAAACTATATATAGCACAATCTTTTCTTCTTTTTTTTTTTTTTAAGAAAAATGTCTTCTTTAATTTTTTGATTTATTTTTATTTTATGTGTGTGTGTTTGCATGCATGTAAGTGCATTGATGCATGCAATACCCATGGAGATCAGAAGAGGTCATAAAATCCCTTTGAACTGGAGTTGCAGACCATTGTTAGTGGTTGGTCAGGTGAACAATGGACATAAAACTGGGTTCTGCACAAGTAGGCAGTGATCTTAACTGCTGAACCGTCTCTCCTGCCCCTGTAGCATACTCTTTACATATCTCCTCGTTTCATTTGTGAGGGAAGAAATCCAAGGGATCACTGGCCCTCAGAGGCCGGGCAACTGGACCTCCTGGAGCCCTCTGATGAAACAAGGTACCCTGTCCGGATGCCAGGGTTTGACTTCTTAAGATGTTATTTATTAGGAAGAATGGCATTGCCTGATGGGGACAATGATTTAACATTTATGTTCACACCCTAACGTGTCTGGGCCAAAGATTTTATAATGCATCTACCCAGAAAAGCCAAGGGTAGGGAACCCTAAACCATTCTGAAGAAAATCTCCAGCCTTTGTTTAATTTCTCTCATCTACAATAGGCATGGAACAATGTCCTTATAGATGCCAAATGTCAGGCCCAGGTGGTTACAGTGGAAATGCAGGAGGATTGCTTAGACTGTCCTCCCAAACTGATCAGGATCATGTGTTTTGGAGACTACTTTGCCATCTTTTCTGTTCCTACTTTCTAGATGACATTTGTGAATTAAAAATCTAAGGACTGGGAGACCATGAGAAAATGGTGGGCCTTAAAATAGCTGATTGGAATGATGATGAATGACCTCCCGAATGTATAATAAAATATAATGGCCCAGCCAGTTGGGTAGAAGATGGATTTTGGGGTTATCATTCTCTGATCTGTAGATTGAACAGTATCATCAGATTTCACGTGGTCACTGAAATCATAACCAATGACACCGTAAAGACCCTTAACCTACTAGGCAGACAATGTGCCAAATTGCACAATGTTACCTATTAGTACCTCTGATAGCTCATCTCTGTAGGAGGAGTTTGTGAGCAAGTTAACCTGAGCAACTACTGCTTAGACATAGAGGATGAAGGAAAGGTCATACAGGAAATCAGACTGGACGAGAAAAGCTGGCCATTTCCCAGTTCAGACCAGAAAGACCAAAGAATTACTTGGAGGATGTTTTTCAACTCTGGGGGAATTTAAAACCTTGAAAAGTACCTTACTCTTCTTTGCTGGAGGATGCCTGATCCGTTCCTTTGTAGCTCCCCGACTGAGAAGATCACTCTCCAGCCTTATTGAAGTCATGATTGAGAGGAAAACCATGGCTCGTGTGAAGATGCTCTGGGGATACAGACCCTGAGCCAAGGTGATGCTCTTCGTACACTGAAGGGATTGGAGCATCAAATTCAGGAATGTGATAGGATAAGTTGTTATGAATGCTGTCTATGTGTATATATGTTCATACACACGTCCTGTTCAAGCCCATACCATGTCCCCCTTCCCTTGTACTCCAGTCATTTTTGTATCCTCTTCCTTTGTGTGGGTACCAAAGTGTGTACTTTTATGAATAGATGAAAAGACAAAACTTATAAAAAGCCGAATTTTTCTTTGTTCAAGACTCTGCTTTAGAGAATTAAGTCCCAGGGACTGCACTGGTACAAATAAACTGCTTCCTGCAAGCCTTGGGATGCCATTTTACAGTCCAAATGTCTACCCCACCACACAGACAGATGAACTGCAAACCTGGCCTCTGAGAATCCTGTTCCCAGGGAGTCCTTCTGTGATCACATCTGAGTCTATCCTGAAGAGAGGTGCTGGTCCCACCACAGACAGTAACTTAGCCCTAAGCCGCTCTCTCCTGCACCTCCTGCTTCTCTCCTTCACTCAGTTGACCTTTTCCACTGGTGACTTTTTTTCCATTTGTTTTTTGAGACAGGGTCTCATGTAGCACAGGTTGGCTTCAAAATCATTGTTGGGGAGACAACCTGGAACTCCTGATCCTCTACTTCAGTAATGCCAGGCAAGGACCACCAGCCTGCTGATACCCGGATAGATTTGGAAGGCGGGGTTCCAGAGACCCTTCTCCTTGGTGGACAATAGCCGTGACCTGGTCAACTGGCAGCCTTCCACTGGACCTCCTTGCCAGGTTGTCTCCTGCTGGAAGCAAGAACTTCTGAGCAAGAAGGTCAGGGTGGGCCTGGGGAGAACAGCTTGGTGGGAAGTGTTAGTCCAGTGGGACCAGGCAAGAGGACAAAGCCCATAAGACATCAGAGATGGGAACCATGATATACTGGCTTGCCTGTTTGTGGAGAGAACATCTCTGACTCACCCTAGCCTTCTCTGAAGTACACCAGGGCCTCTGGAAGGGGGCTTGAGGTGTGGACTTTACTTTGGGGTGGCCCTGGGCCTACCTGGACTTGGCCTACCTTGGGGTAGACCAGTTGGCACATATAGGATGGTATCACAGCCCTTCAGTTTTTCTTGGCCAAAGGCTGTCCTCAATGCCTTTCCGGAGGCTCTGGGGCAGAGGGGTTAGTGCACAAGGTGCAGAGATCTCTATCAGAAGGATACAGGGGCAGAGTCACAGTGTCTACTGGGGCCGTCCTTTCGTCTTGTCACTGTCCTCAGCAGGGCAGACACTGGCATCTGGTGTGACTGGGGCCTCTGCTGTCTTGACATTGTTCCTATTCAATGCTTGAGTTGCTGCTGGGCAAAGGATTGTGTGTTTACCCTTCCCTCCAATACACAGTACTAGTTCCTGCTTGAGCCCTGTCTCTGCCCTGCAGGGAATTGATGATCTGGGCCATAGACCTGGCGGCTTGCAGGGAGCAGCTGTCCCATTCCCAAGGTGCGTTAAGGGGACACCACCCAAATGTCATGTCCTGTGGGTGGACAGCTCTGAGGACAGTGCAACTCTTAGGGACTTGCAACAGGTAGGTCCATATGTAGTGGCCAGAGGGGTGATTGAAGATCCAGTTCCCAGCATACTGCCCAGGCACCACCCTGGTAGAATGACTATCTAGATGGACAGTGTGAATTTAAGCCAGGTGTGCAGGTGCCCTCAAACCAGGGTCTGTAGGGAGGAGGATGGGGAGATATTCTCATCTCTTATCTGCAGAGTACAGCCTTCCAGAACTCAGCGGCACCCTCTATAGCCCATTCAATAACACAGTCAGTGAGTAGGTTGCTACTAGGTGGATTATGGAGAGGATAAGCCTGGGAAAGCCAGGATTCCTGTCCCAGGTAGGAAAGAACATGTGATGTGGGGAACAGGTCAGGATGCTTTTGTCTTCATGCTCTGGAAATTTGTTTGTATGAGACGTGTCCAGCTGCGATTGGACACCTTTGCCCAGTCTCAGGATAAGGCACTAGGGACATTTTACTCAGACAGGAGTTTGTCCAGCCTCTAGTGAACGAAGGCAGAAGACAGACCCTGGCTCTGTGCTGTGGCAGGGAGGGAGGCTGTAACAGCAGTGTTGGTGAGTGTGGAACATCCCAATGGGAGGCCTGGAGAGGAGGGTTGTCCACTGGGCCTACTTCTAGACATCAATCTCCTTGTCCGGAGGCCAGGATGAGGATCTGGTGAGATAAGGGCTCAGCTGCCTTGTGATCTCTGCAGTATGTTTTCTCTGCCCCAGGAGTACTCTGGCTTCCATAGGGTCAAGTACTTTTGTGTCTGGATCTTAGCACAGATTGACACCCTTCTCTAGGCTGGGGACCCTGAGTAGGTAACTGGGGCCCAAATGGGCTGAGGTCTGGGGAAACTTTGTACAGTTCTCCTTTTAGATAAGGGGGTGAAGACAGAGAGACAGATACAGAGATAGAGAGGAGGGGTAAGGAGAGCGAGAGTGAGAGCAAGAGAGAGAGAGAGAGAGAGAGAGATAGGGTCTTTGTATCCAAAGGCTGCATCCAGCTTCAGGACTGGTATGGGCAGGGTGGGGAACTTCCCACCACTATGGTGTGGTTGGAGACAGTGGCATAGACTGAGGTCAAGCCCTGGGAGAAGTGGAAAAGGCAAATGTCCTGGGGTCACCTACCTTTTCAGGGTTGAAAATAGAAGCTGGGCAGGATCACACGGGGATGGAAGGAACTCTCTCCTCCCTACCTGGCCAAGAGCTACTTGATACTTGTTTCTGTTGCTCTGGAGATGGAACCAGGACCTTGCACATGCTAAGTAAGTTCTCTACCCCACAGCTACATGCTCAACCCTCTTCTTTTTTTTTTTTTTTTTTTTTTTTTTTTTTTTTTGGTTATTTTGAGACAGGGCCTCCCTGTAGCCCTTGCTGGCCTGGAACTCACTATGTAGACCAGGCTGTTCTGAAACTCACTGAGACCAACCTGTCTCTGCCTCCCTAGTGTTGTTATTAAAGTCCTGCCCAAACAAGTCTAGTTCTCTTTTCACTATGTTTTAAATTTTTAAAAATTATTTTTATTTCATGTGTATGAGTGTATTGCCTGTATGTATGTAAGTGCACCTATGTCATGCAGGGCCTTTGGAGGTCAGAAGAGGGTGTCCAATCCCCTGGAACTGGAGTTACACATGGTTGTTAGCTGCCCTGTAGGTGTTGGGAACCGAACCTGAGTCCTCTGCAAGAGCAACCATGTTCTTAACCACTGAGCCATCTCTCTAGCCTCTCCTTTCACTTTTGAACTGTGACCCAGGAGATGTAAACCAAATAAAACCCTTTCCTCCCTAAGTTGGTTTTGGGCAGTGTTTTCATCACAGCATATGAAAGCAAACTAGAACACCTTGGTACCAGAGCTAGACAGAGCAGAACCAGGACTCCTGTGATGACAGAATAAGGTATGAATGTCTGTGTATGTGGACCTTTCTGGACATTTCCTGTTCAAGGCCTCACTGTTCCCTGTAACTAGATGCTATGTAGGTCCCCATATGGATGGTCCTCACACACTGTAGGGGACTTGAAAAGGGAAGCATAGCAGTAACTCATGGTAACTAAAAGGCAGAGGGAGAGGCAAAGCTTGCAGTCTCAGAGGGCTGATGGGATCAGAGGCTTTTGCTGCAGTGTGTTCCTTAGCTCTGTGGCTGAATGGGACCCTCACTACTCCTAGTAAGAGGCTGCCTGGCTCAAGACTAAGGATGAAAATTATCTCCCAAGAGGATGGTAGAGCTCTGAGATTGGTCTAACCTGGGGCCATTGCTTCTGCCTTTCAGACAATTCCATCAAGAAACTTGCATTGGCCAAACAGCCCTGGAGACTACTTTAAACCATTATTTTTCTATCCCCAGCTCTCCAATATGACTTGATCTATGTTGGAACTGGGTCAGACATATGCCCAGAACAATCCATGTCAGGGGCCTAAAGCATCCTCGGCTACAAGTGTAGGAAGAGCCGTTTGAAAATTTGGTTGTTAAGTTGACTAAACATGTTGGTTTTTCTACGTGTTTCCTCAGACTGGGTAGAAGTTTCCCTCCCCAGATAGAAAAGCTCATGATGTAGCTAGGTTCCTTCTAAAAAAACAATTCCTTGATTTAGAATTCTTATCAGTGTAGGATCAGATAACTGGCTGGCATGCTTCTGAGCTGGTGCAGTTGATGACTAATGGATCAAAAATTACTTGGGGGTTGCACAAGGCTGATTGATCACAGAGTTCCAGAAAAGTGGCGTGCACGAGCCAACCTCTAAAACTGCAACTGACCAAAAGGTGCAAGGAGACACTTACTCTAGCCCCAGTATTTGCCAATTCCTTTCCTAAGAACTAGATTGACTCCAAATAGACAAAGAGGAGTCTCCCCTCATGAAATTCTTTATGGGTGGCCTCTACCCATAGTTATGGGCATAGTGGGAGACTCAAAGGACTGGGAAACATCATTCATAGTAGCAGGTGCAGACCCTGGGCTCCCTCCCTGGGTCACTATACATCATTGTGTCAAAGAATGATTTCCTGTTAGCCAGACTACTGATGTCTATCCCTTTAAGCCAGAGGATGCGTATAGGTAAAGGAATAGAGTCTGTGGCACTTACAGGCTCCATGGAGAGGTCCATTCACTGATGTTTTATCCCCTCCTCCTGCAGTTCAAGTAGCTGAGGGATTCCCTGAATCCACCATAGCAGGTTGAAGCCAGATTCCTGTGACTGGGATTTTGTTACTGATCCCTCAGCACTGTGTAAGCTGACCATCTGGAAGAATCAAACCACAACCCTCTAGGACCCAGCAGGACAGGAGGCATACATGACAGCTTTGGTCTCCCTGGAAGCTGACCCATCTATTCATGGTGGAGGCCTCAGGAATCCATGAGTTGTTCTCCTTAAGGACAAATGAACTCTTCTTGACTTTTGTAACTTGCCTGTAGTGCATTGTTACCCCTGGCTTTTCTCCGTTACTGTGGTTCTCACCCTTGCACTTGTGGACTTGGCCTCAGCTGCCCCTGCTTGTTAGATTTACAGCCTGAGGTTTCTGATAGCATGCCTTTACTTCTTCTGGAAAGAATGCATAACTTTTGTTATCTGTTTCTCTTCACTTGGTCCTCATTTGTGGTTGCAAAGCTCCTCCCTTGTGATCTCTGTGTTAGCCGCACTCAACTTGACCATGGTGTACTTAAGACCTTAGGTTACCACATCCATTTCTCCTGCCCTGGGAAGGTGATCGGAACCTGTGAGCTCAACAAAACTACCTATTCTGTATGTCAACAATATGATAAACACATCTGTTTCGACCCTCAATTGTCCCCCACTGACGATTGGCTGGAGGTACGAAGTTTCCATAGTAATGGCAGCCTGATTACCAAAACCCGACTCACCAACCCCCAACAGGCTGTGTCTCTAATTTTTGATGCATGTGCAGCTACTGCCCCAAATCCACCAGATTGGGTAACTGTGGAAGCTTTTCATGGGAGCAGGAATATGCATTCAATGATAAGTACATGTGCTCAAAGGGCTCAAAGGGTAATCCCAGAAGGACATCGTGTTCTTCCCCAACAAACTTTTTCTGCCCCCATTGGTACTGTGTGACTTGGGCCACTTGGCCGGAGGAAGATAAAAGCGCACTCCTCCAAATGGGTTTGACTACCTCAGAGTGCGAAATAGGAACCTGCAAGCCTGTTAATTTCACTATTTTTACACCCACTGAGGACAAATGGAAAAAGGGAGTTGAGGTGAGTTTAGTCATTCATGGGCGGGGGAAGGACCCTGGAACTATACTCTACATCACAAGGAACACTGTTTTCCATCATGCATTGACACGTCAGGTTTTCCATTCCTTTAAGAAAGACATAGGGAGTGAGATCCGTTTCCACTAAAGCCAAAAACCTACTTTGAACTTTGGCCAGGAATATAGCACACTCTTTTCTAAAAGAAAAGAAAAGAAAAGGAAAGAAAATAAAAGAAAGAAAAGAAATCTCTAACATTGTTTGATTTATTGTCTTATTTATTTATTTTGGTTTAAAATTTTTTAAAAATTATTTTAAAAGAAGCATTTCATTACAGCTTTAACATATTCATAACCGTTTCCAGAGCAAAGATACATCTCTTTCAAAATTGGCTATAAAATTTTTAGGTTTGCTGTTGAATTAATACAGTTATACAATATTGAATTCAGTATTGTTTCATTTTTATTTTATATGTATGAATATTTTACCTCCCTGTATACATGTGGACCATCTGTTCAATGTCCCCAGAGGCCAGAAGACCATGTCAGATCCCCAACAGTTGTGAGTCATGATGGGTGTATTGGGAACCAGACTTGGGTCCTCTGCAAGAGCAGCCAGTGCCCTTAACCTCTGGGCCATCTCCTGTCTGTATAATACATTCTTTACATATTTCTTCTTCTTACGTATGTGGTAGAACTAGTCTGGGGGATCAATGGCCCTCAGAGGCTGTGGAATTAGACTTCCTAGAGCCCTATGGTGAAACAAGGTACCCATGTGCTGATGCCAAGATTTGACTTCTTAAGGCATTAATTATTGAAAAGAACTGCATTGCCTGATGGGAACATTGATTTAACATTCCTGTAGGAAGCCTTACATGCCTAGGCCAAAGATTTTATAATGCCTTACATGCCTAGGCCAAAGATTTTATTATGCCCCCAGAAAAGCCAACGTTGAGGAACCCCATACCATTCTGAACTGAATACCTAACCTCTGTTTAACTTTTCTCATCTACAACAGGCAGGGAACAGTGTCCATATAAAATGTCAAATGTTGGGCCCCACTGGGTTATACTGGGTATTCAGGAGGAGGACTCCTTAGACTGTGTTTCCCCTTAACTGGTCAGGATCTCATACCCCATACCATTCTGAACTGAATACCTAACCTCTGTTTAACTTTTCTCATCTACAACAGGCAGGGAACAGTGTCCATATAAAATGTCAAATGTTGGGCCCCACTGGGTTATACTGGGTATTCAGGAGGAGGACTCCTTAGACTGTGTTTCCCCTTAACTGGTCAGGATCTTATGGATTATGAGTTTGTCTGTCCTTCTTTGTGTTCCCACTGTCTAGAGGACCACATTTGTGAGTTGACATTTATAAGGACTGGGATACCGGAGAAAATGGGGCCCTTAAAATAGGTGATTGGTCAGGCGTGGTGGCGCACGCCTTTAATCCCAGCACTTGGGAGGCAGAGGCAGGCGGATCTCTGTGAGTTCAAGGCCAGCCTGGTCTACATAGTGAGTTCCAGGACAGCTGGGGCTACAAGGAGACCCTGTCTCAAAAAGACCAAAATAAAATAAAATAAAATAATAAAATAAAATAAAATAAAATAGGTGGTTGGAAAAATGATGAATGACCCACTGAATATATAATCCACTTGGTCAGAGGACAGGTATGAGTGATATTGTACTCTGATCTATATATTAAATCATATCATTAGATTTCAGGTGGTAGTTGAAATTGTAACTAATGACACTATAAGGGCCATAAACCTGCTAGGCAGACAACACCTCAAAATGTGCAATGCAATATATCAGTACCACTGACCTTAGATTACTAGCTAGTCTCTAGGGGAAGAGTTTGTGGGCAGTTCAATTGATCAACTACTGCTTAGAAATAGACAATGAAGGAAAGGTTATAAAAGAAATCAGGCTGAATGAGGAAATTTTGGTCATGTTCCAGTCCAGACCAGGAAGAGCTGGATTCCCCAAAGAATTATTAGGAGGATTGTTTTCAACTTTGTGATGGATTCAAACATCTCACAAATATGATACTCTTATTTGTTGGAGGATGCCTGGTCCTTTCTTGTTTAGCTCCCCTAATTATAAGATCAGTCTCCAGTTGTATTAGTCACTGTTCTGTTGCTGTGATAGAAACACTGACCACAGCAATTTATAGAAGGAAGAGTTTATTTGCGCTTACAGTTCCAGGGGAATTATGGTCCGTCATGGCAGGGAGGCATGGTGGCAGGAGGTGGCTGGAGCAGGAGCAGCAGAAGCTAAGCTCTCACATCATCACACAGGCACAGGAAGCAAGAGAGCGACTGGAGATCCAGCAAGGCTTAAGAACTCTCTAAGCTCACTCCCAGTGACGTGCTTCCTCCAGGATAGCCACACCTTCTAAGACCTCCCAAAACAGTGCCATCATCTGGGGACAAAATGTCCAAACACTTGGAGCCTATCAGGGACATTTTCATTCAAACCACCACACCAGTCTTATTGAAATCATGGTTGGGAGCAAAACAGCAGCTCATGTAATGATTCTACTGTGAGTCCTAACCTAAGACTATGTTCTTTGAACACTGAAGGAATTGTAGCATCAAAGGGGGGAATATGATAGTGTAAAATATGAATGCTGTGTGTGTGTGTGTGTGCATTTCTGCACGTCTCCTGTTCAAGCCTTCACCACGTCCCCCTCCCCTCATAGTTCAACTATTTTGTATTCTCTTTGTTTGTGTCTGAATGCCAATCAAAATGTGTACTTTTATGAACAGGAGATGAGGGAACAAAAATTATAAAGGGCCGAATTTTTCTCTGTTCAAAGCCTGCTTTAGAAAATTAATTCTCAGGGACTGTAGTGATACAAAGAAACTGCTTCCTGTAAGCCTCGGGATGCCATTTTAGATTCAGGATGCCTAATCCACCACCCAGACAGATGGGCTGCAAACCTGGCCTCTGAGAGTCCCGTTCCCAGGACCTCCTTCCTGTCTGAGGCAGACTGTAGCCACCTCTGAGTTGGTTCTGAAGAGAAGGTGCTGGTCCCACCACTCACAGTAACTTAGACATAACACAAGCCACTCTGTCCCTCCACCCACTGCTTCCCTCCTTCCCTCAATTTGACCTTTCCACTGGTGAATTTTGTTCGATTTGGTTTTTGAGATAGGGTCTCATGTAATACAGGTTGGCTTCAAAATCATTATCAACTGAAGTTAACCCGGAACTCCTGATTCTCCTGTCTCTACTTTATCCATGCTGGGATTCCAGGCATGGACCATCAGCCTGCCTGGAGGGATAGATTTGGAAGGCAGGGTTCCAGAGGCTCTTCTCCTTGGTAGATAACAGACAGGAGCTAGCCAATCAGCAGCCTTCCATTAGACCCCTTTGCCACGTTGTTTCCTGCTGGAAGCGAGAACTTCTGAGCAAAAGGGTCAGGGTGGGCCTGGGGAGAACAGCTTGGTGGGAAGCATTGGTCCAGTGGGACCAGGCAGGAGGACAAAGCCCACAAGACATCAGAGATGGGAACCATGACACAGTGGCTCCATCCCCTCCTTCCTATGAATACTGAATTGGCGATTCCTGTTTCAGGAACCCTAGCTTTCTCTGACCTGCCCCAGGGCCTCTGGAAGGGGGCTTGAAGTGTGGACTTTCCTCTGGTGTGGCCGTAGGCCTGCCTGGACTTGGCCTACCTTGGGGTCAACCAGATGGCACAAACAGTATGGTGTAATAGTCCTTCAGGCTTTCTTGGCCAAAAGGCTGTCCTCAATGCCCTTCTGGAGGTCCTTTGGCAGAGGGGTTAGTGCACAAGGTGCAGAGATCTCTATCAGAAGGATACAGGGGCAGAGTCACAGTGTCTACTGGGGCCGTCCTTTCGTCTTGTCACTGTCCTCAGCAGGGCAGACACTGGCATCTGGTGTGACTGGGGCCTCTGCTGTCTTGACATTGTTCCTATTCAATGCTTGAGTTGCTGCTGGGCAAAGGATTGTGTGTTTACCCTTCCCTCCAATACACAGTACTAGTTCCTGCTTGAGCCCTGTCTCTGCCCTGCAGGGAATTGATGATCTGGGCCATAGACCTGGCGGCTTGCAGGGAGCAGCTGTCCCATTCCCAAGGTGCGTTAAGGGGACACCACCCAAATGTCATGTCCTGTGGGTGGACAGCTCTGAGGACAGTGCAACTCTTAGGGACTTGCAACAGGTAGGTCCATATGTAGTGGCCAGAGGGGTGATTGAAGATCCAGTTCCCAGCATACTGCCCAGGTACCACCCTGGTAGAATGACTATCCAGATGGACAGTGTGAATTTAAGCCAGGTGTGCAGGTGCTGTCAAACCAGGGTCTGTAGGGAGGGTGATGGGGAGATATGCTCATCTCTTATCTGTGGGGTACAGCTTCCCAGAACCCAGCGACACCCTCCATAGTCCATTCAATGACCAAGTCAATGAATAGATGACTGTCAGGCATGTTATGGAGAGGATAAGCCTGGGAAAGCCAGGATTCCTGTTCCAGGTGGGAAAGAACAAGTGGTGTGGAGAACAGGTCAGGATGCCTTTGTCTTCATGCCCTGGACGATTTGTTTCTGACATATGCATGAGACATGTCCAACTGTGATGGGATACTTTGCCCAGCCTCAGGAGAAGGCACTGGGGATATTTTGCTCACATAGGAGTTTGTCCAACTTTGAGTCAACAAAGGCAGAAGACAGGCCCTGGCTCTGGGCTGTGGCAGGGAGGGAGGCTGTAACAGCAGTGCTGGTGAGTGGGAGGCATCCTAGTGGGTGGCCTTAGGAGGAGGGATGTCTGTCAAGTGAGCCTTCCTTCTGGACACTGATCTCCCTGCCTGGAGGCCAGGATGAGGATCCAGTGAGATAAGGGCCCAGGACTGGGCATGACAGCAGATGGGAGTGTCCGAATTGTCTGTTCTCTGCCTCAGGAGTGCTCTGGCTTCTGTAGAGTCAAGTACTTTTGTGACTAGCTCTTAGCACGGATGGACACCCTTCTCTAGGCTGCGGACCCTGAGTAGGTGGCTGGGGCCCAAATGTACTGATGTCTGCGGAACTCTAGACAGTGAGACAGCTACAGAGACAGAGAGAAGTGGCAGTGTGTGTGTCTGTATGTGTGTGTGTATGAGAGAGAGAGAGAGAGAGAGAGAGAGAGAGAGAGAGAGAGGAGAAAGAGAAGTAGAAACAGACACAGAGGGAGAGATAAAGAGGGAGAGAGATTGGGTCCTTAGACTGGTGTGGGCAGGATGGGGAACTGTCCTCCCTGGAACATGGTTGGAGACAAGGGTACAAACTGAGGCCAAGCTCTGGGAGAAGTGGAAAGAGGCAAATGTCCTGGGGCCACCTCTTTTTTCAGGGTTGAAAATAGAAACTGGCCAGGGTCATACAGAGTTTGAAGGAAGTCTCTCCTCCCTCCCCGGCCAGGGGATACTTGATATTTGTTGTTGTGCTAAGTAAGCTCTCCACTCCTCTGCTACATGCCCAGCCCTCTTTTTTTGTTGTTGTTTGTTTGTTTGTTTGTTTGTTTTGGTCTTTTTGAGACAGGGCCTCCCTGTAGCCCTAACTGGCTTGGAACTCATTATGTAGGCCAGACTGGTCTGGAACTCAAAGAGATCAACCTATCTCTGCCTCTGGAGTGCTGGGATTAATGTTCAGTTCAAACAAGTCTGACCCTCTTTTTCACTTTTGAGACAGTGTTTCTACAGCTTCTCTATAGTTTCCCTAGACTGTACTTGTAGTTATTTTGTAGCTTAGGATGCCTTTGATCTTGGAATCCTTTGGACTCTGCCTCCTAAGTAGCTGGGAAACAGACCTCCATTACCATGTCTTGGCAGCAAGCTCCTTTACCTGCTGAGCCACCCCAAGTGTTATAGGAACTCTTATCTGCTGCTGAGGGCTAGACCAGTGCTCAAAATCATGTGTGGTGGCACAAAACTGTAAACCAGCACATGGGAGGAATAGGCAGGAAAATCAGGAGTTCATGTTCTTCCTCGGCTACATAGTAAGTTCAAGGCTAGCCTGGACTCCATGAATCTAGGCAATGAAAAGTCAAAGCCAAACCAAAAGAAGATGTGTATAGTGATCAACATTTGCTTTAAAGAGAAACACACAAGACTGCCATGTCTGATGTGTGCCTGGCCCTTGTGGAAACTGTGTGCCCTGACAAGCAGGCACTGGAGGGACAGCAGGCTGCAGGGTGCATCTGGACCAGCTGGGTCAGGTGGTTCGGCCATGTGTGCACACTTGGCCCACAACTCCTGGCGTCTGCATAGGGACTCCTCTATGAGTCATACATGTCTAGACTCTTCATCCTTGCCCGTGTGTTGGTGTCAGTCTGGGAGACCCCAGGGACAGAGCTCAGATCTGCATGGGTGGCGAGCAGAAGTCAGCAGAGGGTTACAGAATCTACTGATGCTCTTGCACTTGCCTGGGTACCAGAGCTGGACAGATCAGAACTAGGACTCCCACAGTGATAGAATAAGGTATGAATAATGTCTGTGTGTATGTGTGTTTCTCTGCATCTCCAGTTCAAGCCCTCAGTGTCTCCTGCAACTAGCTCCCTTTCCCCTCACATTCCAGACATTTTATAGCCTTTTACACTGTTTCTGAATGCCAGTAAAAATGTATACTATTTGCCATAGGAGATTAGACAGAAAAAAATAAGGAAAGTTGGATTATTCTTTGTTGGAGGCCCTGCTTTAAAGAGAATTATCTCTCAGAGACTATACTAGTACACATAAACTACTTTCTGTAAAACTTGGGATCTCATTTCCTGTTCAGAGTGCCTACTATATTTCCCTCGGGGCTCTGTTCAGAGATTGGATATGGTAAATTTCTCCTAGGAAGACATGGGTGATGAATGAATTCTAACATCACCCTTAGTGACCTTGCCTTGGTTGCGATGTGATTTGCTTGGAAAGATATAGGTTTGAATAACTTTAAACTCATAGGGCCAAGCCACTCTGACCCTAGGAAAATCTGAGTCCCAAATCATGTCTCTCATGGTACCTCTTCAGCCTCATAGAGAAAACACAACCAGGTCCAGAACTTCCCTTCAAGCTGCCTGGCATGTGGGCTGATGACAGTCACCCAGGGCTGGCCTGAAACATGCCCTCAACAGTGGTGAAATTAAAGTCAGGGAATAAAATCATCGTCAAGACATAGTTTTTAACCCCTTGTAAAGCATGGATAGGGATTTTAAAAAAATTAGGGTTGGAATCGCCTGGCCCTTTGAAACATACCTATCCTCCAAAAACCGAGGACAGATGATTATTGACTTTCCAGGACTTGTGACGCCTAAGTCAGGTCCCTGCCATTATACACTCAGTTGTTTCCAACCCTTATAATTCTTGGGCCTTCTTTCTGCTGGAGTGACCTTCTTTACATGTTCAAACCTTAAAGATACTTTCTTCTGTATCCGCTTGGTGTCCTAGCGGATTTCTAAAGGGATAATCCTGAAAATGGTGGCAATTGACATGGACTTGATTGCCTCAGAGGTTTATAAACTCCCCAAACACTTATCAACTCCCCCTGGCTACCAATTTGAAAGCCTTCCTAGCAGAATGGCATGGCTACATGCTCTTTCAGAATATAGATGAGTAACTCTTGGTTGGGGCAGCAAAGGAGGACAACATGGAGGGGACAGAGCTGCGCCCCAGTCTCCAGTAGAAAGCAGCTTACAAGGTTTAAAGGAAAAAGTCCCAATATTGGTCAAGAAGTCATTAGATACCTCAAGTTTCATTTGCCTCCAGGGCAGCGTCAACTCGGCTCACAGAGGAAGCCCCGATACCTCCTTAAGAAATTCTTAAGACATTTGGCTTTTGAAGAATGTGGATATCTAACTTTTCTGTCATGGCAAATCCCCTTATAAGATTACAAAGACGGGTGAGAAGGAGTCTTTACTATGGGAAAGGCCCAACAATAAGCCTTCCAAAAGAGGAACAGGCCCTTACTAACCCCCTGGATTTGGAGCTCCCAGACATAACAAAGTCTTTCTTCTTATATGTACACAGGCACGCTGGCCCTGCAGTGGGTATTCCTAACTCAGATGCTGGGATCATGGCATCGCCTGGTAGCTTATCTGTCAAAGTAACGGGATCTGTTGCCCAGGGGGAGACATCCTGTTTACAAGCACTGGCAGCCAAGCTGTGCTTTCTAAGATACTTTCTAAGTGTCAGAGGCCGATAAACAGACCACGGGACAAGATCTGACAGCCCGAGAATGTAATACAGTGCTAGCCTTGATAGACTATAAGGGATAATACTGGATAACTGATACTCAAATGGTCAAATGCTATGTGGAAACCCATACATTTGCTAAAAGTGTGGTAGACTCTGAACCCAGGGGCCCTGCTGCTTGTTGGGCCAGGTCAGTAGGTTTATGATTTCACTGAAATCATGGGTGAGGCATTCTCCCCTTATGGACTCTGATGTACAGTATTTCACACAGGGAAGCAACTTTGTGAGGGAGGAAGAGTGCCTGACTGGGGATTTTGTGGTAACTTTAAATAAACCACATCATTGATACCGTGTCCCTTCCAAGGAGAACCTCAACATGAAAGGCAGAGCCCATTTCATTAACCAGAGCCCTCCACTTAGCAACAGAGTTATGGGTTAACACATACACAGACTCCAAATATGCCACCGCCACCCTCCATGTACACAGGGCTTTGTACAAAGAGAAAGGATTCATTAACCCAGAGGGGAAGGACATGAAGTGTGGTGAGGAGAGAACCTCAAACTTCTAGATGTCTGTAGGTCCCCACATGGGTGGCTCTCACGCACTGGAGGGGACATCAAAATGGAAGCACAGCTGTGGTTCATGGTAACTGAAAGGCAGATGGAGAGGCAAAGCTTGCAGTCTCCAGAGGGCTGATGGGATCAGTGGCTTTTGTTGCGGTGTGTTCCCTAGCTCTGTGGCTGAATGGGACCCTAACTTCTCCCAGCAAGAGACTGCCTGGCTTAAGACTGAGAATGGAAATTATCTCCCAGGAGGATGGCAGAGTTCTGAAGATGGTCTAACCTGAGCCATTGCCTCTGCTTTTGTCAAACAATTCATTCAAGAAGCTTGTATTGGTCAAGCAGCCCTGGAAACAGCTTTAAACCAGTATTTTTCTGTTCCCAGCTCTCCATTGTGGCCCAATCTATGTTTGAACCAGGCGAAGCGTACGCCCAGAACAACCCACTTCAGGGACCTAAAGGTCCCTTAGGGCCACAAAGTGTTGGAAGAGCCCTGTTTGAAAATTTGGTTGTTAACCTTACTGAACCTGTTGGGTGTTCTATGTGCTTTCTCAGCTGGGTGGAGGTTTTCCATACCCAGATGGGACAATCTCATGAAGTGGTTAGCCTCCTCCTAAAAGAACTTATTCCTTGGTTTGGAATTCGTATCACTATAGGATGGGATAACTTGCTCACGTTTGTTTCTGAGTTGGTGCAGCTGATGGCTAAGGGGTCAAAAATTACTTGGAGTTTATACAAGACTGACTGACCCCAGGGTTCCAGAAAAGTAGAGTTCATGAACCAATCTCTAAAACTGTAACGGAGAAAACTGTGTAAGAGGACACACCTAAGCAACAGTATTTGCCAGTTGCTTTACTAAGAATTAGGTTTATCTCAAAATAGTCAAAGAAGATTCTCCTGTTATAAAATTCCTTATGGGTAATCCCCACCCATAGTTAGCCGCATAGTGGGAGACCCAAAGGACGGAGTGTCATCATTCTAAGGCAGCAGATGCAGACTCTGGGCTCCCTCTGGTCATCATACATCATTGTGTCAAACAATGATCTCCTGCTAGCCAGACTACCGATGTCCATCCTTTTAAGCCAGAGGATGCATGATGGTAAAGGAATGGAGTCCATGGCCCTTGCAGCCTCTATGGAGAGGTCCATTCACTGATGTTTTATCCTCTCCTCCTGCAGTTCAAGTAGCTGAGGTGATTCCCTGAATCCACCATAGCAGGTTGAAGCTGAAGTCCTGTGACTAGGAGTTTATAACTGATCCCTCAACACCTTGTAACCTGACCATCCAGAGGAATCAAGCCGCAACTCCATAGGACCCAGGGGGACAGGAGGCAAACATCCCTACTTTGGTCTCCCTGGAAGCTGACCCGTCTATTCACTGTGGAAGCCTCAGGAATCAATGAACGGGTCACCTGAAGGACAAATGAACTGTTCTTGACTTTTGTAACTTGGCTGCAGTATGTTGTTACCCCTGGCTTTTCTCCGTTTACTGTGGTTCTGGCCCTCGTACTTGTGGGCTTGACCCCAGCTGCCCCTGCTCAATAGAGGGGCAGCCTGAGGTTTCTGGTAGCACATCTTTACCTCTTCTGGGAAGAATGCAGAACTTTTTGTTATTTGTTTCTATTCATTCATCTTTGTTCCCCTTTTGTGGTTCCAAAGCCTCTCTCTTGTGACCTCTGCATTCACAGACTGGACTACGGTGTAGTTAAATCTTAGTTTACCATATCCATTTCTCCTGCCCAGGGAAGGTCATCGGAACCTGTGAGCATAACAAAACTGCATGCTCTATATGTCAACATGGCAATCAACACATCTGTTTTGACCCTCAATTGTCCCTAACTGGTGATTGGCTGGAGATACAAAGTTTCCATAGTGAAAGCAGCATGATTACCAAAACCCGACTCACCAACCCCCAACAGCCTGTGTCTCTAATTTTTGATGCATGTGCAGCTACTGCCCCAAATCCACCAGATTGTGGTAACTGTGGAAGCTTTTCATGGGAGCAGGAATATGCATTCAATGATAAGTACATGTGCTCAAGGGGTAATCCCAGAGCCTCGTCGTGTACTTCCCTAAATTACTTCTTCTGCTCCCACTGGTTTTGTGTGACCTGGGCCATTTAGCAGGATAAAGATAAAAGTGCACTCCTCCAAATGGGTGTGGGCTCCTCAGCCTGCCAAACAGGAACCTGCAACCCTGTTAATGTCACTATTTTCACACCCACTGAAGAGAAATGGCAAAATGGATTTGAGGTGAGTTTAGTCATTCATGGGCTGGGGAAGGACCCTGGGTCTATACATCACAAGGACCACTGCTTTCCATCATGCATCGACATATCTGGTAGTCCATTCCTTTAAGGAGGACATAGGGGGTGAGTTTCCTGTTTCCACTAAAGCCAAAAACCTATTTTGAACTTTGGCCAGGAATATAGCCTACTCTTTTCTAAAAGAAAAGAAAACAAATCTCTTCTTTAACATTGTTTGACTTATTGATTTTTTAATTTTTATTTTATGTGTATGAATATTTTGCTTGCCTGTATCTACATGCACCATCTGCTCAATGTCCCTAGAGGCCAGAAGACCATGTCAGATCCCCAACAGTTGTGAGTCATCATGGGTGGACTGGGAACCAGGCTTGGGTCCTTTGCAAGAGCAGCCAGTGCCCTTAACCATTGAGCCCTCTCCTGTCTCTATAACATATTCTTTAAACATCTCTTTTTGTTATGTATGTGGTGGAACTAGTCTGGGTGATCAATGGCCCTCAGAGGCTATGAAATTAGACCTCCTGGAGCCCTATGATGAAACAAGTTACCCTTGTCCTAATGCCAACGTTTGGCTTCTTAAGAGCTTAATTATTGGGAAGAACTGCATTGCCCAATGGGAAATTGATTTAACATTCCTGTAGGAAGCCTTACATGCCTGGGCCAAAGATTTTATAATTCTCCCAGAAAAGCCAATGTTGGGGAACCCCATACCACTCTGAACCAAACACCTAACCTCTGTTTAACATCTCTCATCTCCAACAGGCATGGAACAGTGTCCATATGGACGTCAAACGTCAGGCTCAGGTGGGTTATACTAGGTATTCGGGGGGACTGCTTAGACTGTGCTTCCCCCTAACTGGTCAGGATCATGTGAATTAGGGCTTAGTCTGTCCTCCTTTGTGTTCCCACTGTCTAGAGGATTACATTTGTGAGTTGAGGTTTACAAGGACTGGGAGACCCAAAGAAAATGGAGCCCTTAAAATAGGGGATTGGAAAGATGATGACTGACCCACTGAATGTAGACTCCACTATTATGGCCCAGCCACTTGGTCAGAAGACAGGTGTGAGCGATATCGTACTCTGATCTCTGTGTCGAACTATGTCATCAAATTTCAGGTGGACGTTGAAATTATAACCAATGACATTTTATGGACCCTAGATAAAATGCCAAAATGCACAGTGGTATCTATCAGAGCCTCTGACCTTAGATTGCTAGCTGGTCTCTGAGGAAGGAATCTGTGGGAAATTTAGCCCAAGCAACTGCTGCTTAAAAATACATGATGACGAGTGAGCATCACCCGATGCCTGCACGTCTTTGCAAGGAAATTGAGAACAAAGCCTAGGACAGTTCTAAAAACCTTAGTGCTGCACGTCTTCACCGAAGTCGATCTGTCCTGTGCCCTGCCAGCCCCCAGGCAAGGCGGGGTGCCCAACAGTCTCTAAATTTACTCATTAGGAACTGTTGAGATGGCTCCGTGGTTAAGAGCACTGGGCTACTCTTGCAGAGGACTTGGGTTCCTAGCACCCACATGGAGGCTAACAACTGTTTCCAACTCCAGTTTCAGGGACTCCGACCTCTTCTGGGCTCTGTGGACACTGCACGCATTGGTATACTTAGACACGTGCAAGCAAAACACTCACACACATAAAATAAAAATAAATAGACAAATGTACAAAAAAAATACATGATGAAGGAAAGGTCATGCATGAAATCAGACAGAATGATAATGAGAAAAGTTGGTCATGTCCCAGTCCAGACCTGGAAGGGCTTACAACCACCAGAGAATTATTTGGATGACACTTTGCAACTTTGGGGTGGATTCAAAGCCATCACAAATATGGGACTCTTATTTGTTGGAGGACGCCTGATCCTTTCTGTTTTGCTCCCCCAATTATAAGATCGGTCTCCAGCCTTACTGAAGTCGTAGTTGAGAGAAAAACTGTGGCTCATGTCATAATGCTGTGGAGATACAGGCTCCTGAGTCAAGATGATGCTCTTTGATCACTGAAGGATTGGAGCATCAAAGGGGGGGACTGTGATAGCAAAGGGTACCGATGAAGTCTGCCCGTCTCCCATTCAAGCCCTCACCTCTCCTCTTCCCCTCATATTTCAGCCATCTTGTATGCTTTTAACATGTGTCTGAATATCAATCGAAATGTATACCACTATGTGTGAGAGAAGAAAGGAAAAAGTATGACAAGCTGAGATTTACTTTGTTCAAGGCCCTGGTTTAGAGAATTATCTCTCAGGGACTGTAGTTGTACAAATAAACTGCTTTCTGTAAGACTTGGGATGCCGTTTTCTGTTCATAATGCCTACTACACCAACTAGGAAGGCAGGCTTCTGAGTGGCCTGTTCCCAGGATGTCTTTTCTCTCTCCAGTTAGTCCATTGCCACATCTGAATGTTCCCAGGAGACGAGAATGATGAGGTTCTGCCACACAGAGCACTTTAGCCCTGAGTCACTATTTCCCGTCACCTCCTGCTTCTCTCCTTCTCTCTGTTTGCTTATTTTCCTGTTTGCTTTTTGTGACAGGGTCTCATGTAGTCCAGGCTGGCCTCTAACTCATTTCACTGAGATTAAACTGGAATTCCTGATCCTCTGACCTCTACCTTCATTGTTCTAGGATTTTAGGCATGCACTACCAGCCAGCTATATCTGGATAGATTTGGAAGGCAACATTCCAGGGATTCTTCTCATTGGTGGACAACTGCATGGAGCTGGCTAACTGGCAACTTTCCCTTGAAACTCCTTGTCAGGTTGTGTCCTGCTGGGAACAAGAACTTTGGAGCAAGATGGTCAGAGTAGAACAGCTAGGTGGG
Source organism: Nannospalax galili (assembly GCF_000622305.1). Lineage (NCBI taxonomy): Eukaryota > Metazoa > Chordata > Mammalia > Rodentia > Spalacidae > Nannospalax > Nannospalax galili. The sequence continues at coordinate 83,016 of NW_008343842.1, read as the reverse complement.
AAGCATTGGTCCAGTGGGGACTGGTGGGAAGACAAAGACCAGAACCCACTTAGAGGTGGGGACCATGGCACACTGGCTTGCCCCTCTCTTCCTCTGAGTGCTGAATTGGCAGGTCCTGTTTGTGGAGAGTACACATGTCCCTCACCCTAGCTTTCTCTGTCCAGCCCCAGGACTTCTGGAAGGGGTCCTGATGTGTGCCCTTTTGTGGCCATGGGCCTGTCTGGTTTGGACCCACTTTGGGGTAGATCAGATGGCATAAAACGTACAGTATACCAGTCCTTCAGGATTTCTTTGCACAAAGGCTGCCCTTGACCCAGCACTAGGAGGCTCTGGGGCTGAGCAGTTAATGCAGAGATCTCTATCAGAAGCATGCAGGGGGCAGAGTCACAGTGTCTACTGGAGCCCTCCCTTTCCTCTTGTCACTTTCCTCAGCAGGGCAGACACTGGCATCTGGTGTGACTGGGGCCTCTGCTGCCTTGACATCCTACCCAAGGCTAGAGTGACTCCTGGTCCATGGTGGCTGCATACCGCCCATCACCTCAGAGTCTTAGTTCCTTCTTGGTCCTGTCTCTGCTACTGCAGGGGACTGATGAACTAGGGCACAGATCTGGCGGGTCCTTGAATGGAATAGATGGCCCTTTCCCAGGGTGCATTAAGGGGGCACCACCCAAAGGCCATGTCCAACGGGTGAGTAGCAGCTCCCAATGACTAGCAACAGTGGGGCTCTTTGTGCAGGGTCCAGAAGGGTGAGGGAAGACCTAGTTTCTAGCACACTGCCCAGGGCCACCCAGATAGACACTGTGTATTTAAGCCAGGTGTACAGGTGCTGCCCAAACCAGGGTCTGTAGGTTGGGAGATGGGTAGATATACCCCACCAGCTAGGGGGAAGATATGTATGGGAAAGTCAGGATTCCTGTCCCAGGTATGTCAGAGCAGATGATGCGGGGAACAGGTCAGGATGCCTTTGTCTCCGTGCCCTGGACAATTTGTTTGTGACATATACATGAGATGTGTCCAGCTGTAATTGGACACCTTCACCTGACCTCAGGGTAAGGCTTTGGGGGAGATTTTACTCTGGAGTTTGGCTAGCCAAGGGTGAAGGAAGGTAGCAGACAGGCCCTCACTCTGTGTTGGGGCAGGAAGGGAGGCTGGAACCACAGCATTGGTGAGTGGGGAACAGCTCTGTGAGTGGCCTGAGGAGGATAGAAATTGGTGGTCCTTTGAGGTCCTGGCCTGGAGCACAGCACGGGGTGAATCTGGTGAGGTAATTGCTCAGGTGCCTTGTGGATGTGATTCTCAGCATCGGGTTGCCTCTGCAATAGGAGTGTTTTGGCTTTCAAGGGTCAAGCACTTCTGTGCCTGGCTCCTAGCACAGATAGACACACTCCTCTAGACTGGGGATCCTGAGAAGAATATCAGGGGCCAAGTGGGCTGAGGCCTGGTGAACTTTGTGCAGTTCTCTTCCTTTGAGAGAGAGAGAGAGACAGAGACAGAGACAGAGAGACAGAGAAGGAGTGGAGGAGAGACAAGAAGACAGAGATGGAGGGTAAGATGGAGAGACAGAGAGACAGAGAGGGAGAGTCAGGGGGAGAGAGACAGAGATGGGGTGAAAGATATATCTGTCTATACACAGAGAGAAAGAGAGAGAGAGAGAGAGACAGAGAAAGAGAGAGAGAGTCCTTTGATCCAAAGCTTATTATCAAGGACTAAGGATAGGTAGGTGGGAAACTGCCTTCCTTGGGGTGTGCTGGGAGACAACCGCCAACAGAATCAAAGCTCAGGGAGAGGAAGAAAGAGGAAAATGCCCTGGGGTCACCTCTTTCATTGCAGGTGGGGAAGAGAAGCTGACCAGGACCAGCTAGGGACTATTTGATATTTGTTGGTGTTGTTCTGGAGATGGAACCCAGGGCCTTGCAGGCAGCAAGTCTACCACTAAGCTACATGTCCAGCCCTCCTTTCACATTCCATTTTGAAACAGGGTCCCTACAGCTTGCCTAGGCTGGCCTTGAATTCACTTTGTAGCCTAGGCTGGCTTGGGATAGGCAGTCCTTCTGCCTCTGCCTCTTAAGTAGCTGAGATTACAGATCTGCACTAACAAGTCTGACTTGGATAGAAACTCTTTTATTTTATTATTAAATTTATTTATTTATGTGTGTGTGTGTGTGTGTGTGTGTGTGTGTGTGTATACCCAAGCATACATGTGAAGATCAGAGGACACCTTGTAGAGTTGATTCTCTCCTTATATCATGTGGGTTCTGGGGATTGAACTCAGGTCCCCAGGATTGGTAGCAAGCTTCTTTACCTGCTGAATCATTTGGAGGGCTTTAGGCTAAGAAATTTAATCCCCTGCTGGGAACCAGACTAGTCCTCAGGATCATGTGTGGTGGCACATACCTGTAATCCCAGTACTTGGGAGGTAAAGCAAAAAAATCAGGCATTCAGGTTCAACTTTGGCTACACAGTGAGTTCAAACCCAGCCTAGGTTCCATAAGACCAGCTTAAAAATTCAAAACCCAGCCAAACCATAACAAGATACAAACAGTCATAAAGGTTTGTTATAAAGGAAAACACACAGCACTGCTGTATCTGATGTGTGCTTGGGCCCTTTGGAAGCTGTGTGCTCTGATAGCAGGCACTGAAAGGAAAGCAGACCAAGGTCTAACTGCAGAGTGCATCTTGAAGTAACTGTGTCAGTTCCCTGGGCCACATCTGCACATTTGGCCCACATTTCTTTGCCTCTGCCTGGAGACTCCCCCATGAGTCACACATGTCCAGACCCCTCATCCTGGTCAGCATGTGATGGTGTCATCCTGGGAGCCCCTCAGGGGCAGAGTCCATATGTGTATCGTGTTACTGATTGTGGGGGGTGCAGTGAGCAGAGATGCCACATAAGCTGGGGGCCTGCAGAGCACTGGCTTTTCCCATCCTGGTCAATGAGTCTAGCTGGGTGGCATGCTCATGCTCTGGGCTGATGCAAGTGAGCAGCTTCGAGATCACAGTTCTTGTGAGCACTTAATTGTCTATCCTGGGAAAGCATATCTTTGTGTTACAGAGAGAAACTGATGCTCCTGAACTTCCCCAGGGTACCAGAGCCGGACAGAGCAGAACCAGGACTTTCATATAATTACTTAAGGTATGGATGATGTCTGTGCGTATGGGCGTTTCTGCATATCTCCTGTCGAAGCCCTTACTATCCCCCGCCTCCTCTTGTATTCCAAGTATTTTTTTCATGTCCTCTTACATCGTTTCTGAATACCAATCACAGTGTATACTGTCATTCTGTAGGAGCTAAGAAAGCAAGCAAAAAGTATACACTTTTTGTTTGTTTGTTTGTTTCTTTCTTTCTTTTTGAGACACAGTTTCCCTGTAGCTCCAGCAGGCCTGGAACTCACCATGTAGACCAAATCAGGCTGGTCTCAATCTCACAGAGATCCTCTGCCTCCCACTGCCAAACCCAGCTGGGATTATAGGCGTGTGCAACCACACCCAGCTCTGTGTTTTTTGTTGTTGTTCAAGGCCCTGCTTTAGAGAATTTTCTCTCAGGGACTGGCTGTACTGGTACAATATACCACTTTTTGCACACTCTGGGAAGCCATTTTAACTGTTCAGAGTGCCTACTACTTTTTTTCCCAGGGCTCAGTCTAGAGATCAGAGTTGGTGACTTGCGCCTCATTTGTCCCCATCTCTGATTTCCCTGTAGCCTAAGGAGTGGTCAGTCACATGGATGCCAATGGCCTACTTGATCCCTATGAGACCCAATCCCCTAGAGTGTAGGGTAAATGGACTTCAGGAACATAACAGACCCAGTGGACACAGGAACCAGTTCATGGACGTATCTATCAGGGACTAAGAACCCAGGTTCAATTTGGTACTTTGACTTGAAATTTGGTTTTGCCTACTCCAATAGGGAGCAGAAAAAGAAGGTTTTGCCCACCTCTAATTCCCAGAACTGCCAAGTACTCTCATGGAAAAAGAGATAGAAACACGGTTCCACTGTGGCTTCTGAGCACTGGGTGGCAGTCTGGAGTTGTTTTGTGTGTCTGTATTGAGATGGATGATGAGAGAGTTCCACCTCTATCAAGGGTCAAAGTAAGTGTTGAGTCCCAATCTGTGCGTCTGTGGAAACCTCATGCACCTTAGGATGGCTCTCTTTGGAGAGATCCTGACTGGGTATTGTGCAGTCTTGCCAATGCTAAGAGGCACCTGAAATATCTCTTAGAGGTGAGTAAAAGCTCACCCCTTCCCTTTCTCTTCGTGTATGTGCTTGTCTTCTGCTAGGCAGAGGAAACGGGTGTCACACAGAGTAAAATGCACTCCCCTAGAAGGTATGGTGAAGGATTGTATGACAGGATGTTCAGGAGACTATGGTGTTAAACTGGTTCCCAGAAAACTCTAGTTATTCTCTGAAATAGATTGGTCATCACTGGGGCTAGGGGGTGGTAGTTTGGCCCTCCAAGGGATTCAATGGACAAAGTGATGATTGACAAAGTGCTCAAGATTGTTGCCAGGGACCAGGACACTCAGTTGCCAGGGACCAGGGATCAGTTTCTCTATATTAGTCCTGGCAGGATATAGTCCCTTCTCACCTGCAATAGTTGCAGACATGTCTCAAGGAAAGTTGAAGAATTGTGCTGGCTGGGATGGCAGTGATTTCAAAATGTACACTGGGAACTGAGCAGCCCATTTTGTCTGAGGAGCCAGAAGTGGTCCCCCTGCCTTGTGTGCCCTTGCACACCCCACTGCCAAACCCAGCACCCGCACAAGCTGCAGCTAGAGGATCAGCCCCACTAGCGCTGATGTCATCATCTGCTCCTGCTACAACCGAGGCCTCACAGGTGTGGGAAAGCCAGCACACCTTCATTTACCAGCCCTTCTCCACTGCTGACCTCTTAAATTGAAAAAGTTATATGCCTTCTTTCACAGAGGAACCTAAGGCCATTATTATCTGAATGTAGTGATCCATTCAAACACATAACCCACGTGGGCTGACTGTCGTCAGCTTCTTGATGTTATTTAATACCAAGGAATGGCACCATATTACAAAGGAAGCTTTATAGTGACTGAGGGAAGATGCCCCAGCTAACATAGACAGTGCCTGCCTTGATTTATGCCCAAGGCCGGTGCTCTGAAGGGGAGTCCCACTTGAACCCTAATGATGAGATAGGGTTGAGGGACTTAAATATCACTGAGAAGCCCTTATAAATGGCATAAAAGATGGAAGGGAAAAGGGTCATGACCACCTCAGAGGTGCTCCAGGGTGACTCCAGGTCAATTTTATGACTATAAGAGGCATTCTGCCTTAACGTCCCATTTGACTCAGAGGCAGCTGAGACTCAAAATGATAAACTTGGCCTTTGGGAGACATTGATGAAAATTTTAAAGTTAGAGGGATTGATGGCCTGCCAGTGTTTGGAGGTAGCCATGTAAGTTGTTTTTTATCAGGAAGGAGCAGCCAAGAGGCACATTGAAGGATGAAAAGCAATGAACCTTCTAGCCACTGCACTAGGGGAGTGATCATGGCATGCTCAGCGAGAGCATCTACTATGCCAAGGCTCAAACCAATGGGGAAGCAGACAGGGAAGCAGGCAGGCAGAAGTGCTCTGTGTCAGAGACAAAGTTGGGATGGAATCAATGTTTTCTGCCTCCAAGAGGGCTGATGGAAACACGAAAATCCTCAGCAATCTGAGAATACTTTCACAGTCTATCAAAGATATAGGAAGAGAGGCCATGTGAGAGAGGCCAAGGGTGTTACCAACCTGGACCAGAGGATGATCTTATGGGCTTAGCCACTGTGGCGAACTATGGGGAAGATTAAGAAAGACCAGGCTCCCCAGGGGCCTGTAGTCCGAATGACAGTAAGGGGGAAGTCCTTGGACTTTAAGGTAGACACCAGGGCTACATATTCAGTGGTGGCTTGTTATGGGGGGCCTCCTATCACCAAGGCATACTACTACTGCGGGAGCCACAGGTGACAGTCTGTTACCTCTTTTCCCTGCCCAGACAGTGTAAGCTAGGAGATTATGAGGTAATTCATGAATTTCTATATCACCCTTAATGTCCTGTGCCTTTATTAGGATGAAATTTTCTGGGAAAGCTATAGGTCCAAATAACTTTCAATTTACAGGATAAAGACTTCATGACCCTAGGAAAATCTCAGTCAAAAAGTCATGTTTCTTATGACCCCTCAAGAAAATGGACTTCATCAGCCTTATAGAAAAACCACAGTTGGGGCCAGAATTTCCCTTCAAATTGCCTGGGATGTGGACTATTCCTCATCCCCCTATGGAAAAATCATTACAAAGTTTCAAAGAAAAAGGCTCAAATTTGCCAAGAAAAAGTTAGATACCTCTGGTTTCATTGATACAAAAGGCAGTGTCAACTCAATCCAGAGAGGAACCACCTGACAGGAATTTAAGGAATTTCTTGGGGTGGCTTTTATAGAATATGGATACCCAACTTTTCTATTAAGGACAAAGCCTTTTATGAGGCTACAAATCAGAGAGAGAAGGAGCCATATTATAGGAAAGGATCCCACAAAAAAGTCTTGAAAAAGATTGAACAGGCCCTTACTAATGCACTGAGATTGGGAATCCCAGGCTTAACAAAGTCTTTCTTCTTACATGCACTTGAGTATGCTGGCCCTCCAGTGAGAGATCTAAATCAGATATTGGGGTCATACCTGGTCAAATAGTTTATCTCTCAAAGAAACTGGACTCTGCTGCCCAGGAGTGGTCATCCTATTTACAGACACTTGTATATAGCTCTTTCAGTGTCAGAGGCCAATAAACTGGGAGAACTGATAGAGCATCTCATGCAGTGGTAATTGTAATGGAATGTAGGAGACAAGCCTGCCTAAATAATTCTCAGACAACTGGTTAGATATCAGGAGATGCTGTGTGAATCTCTGAGCATTCACCTGAAAGTGGTGTGAACCCCTAAACCAGGAGCCCTGCTACGTTTGGGGGCCAGGTCAGTAGGATTATGATTGCACTGAAATCATGAATGAGGTGTTTTTCAGTCAGTCTGGCTTGATATACAGGCTCTTAAGGACTCTGATATTGAGAATTTCACACATGGGTACAGCTTTGTAATGGAAGGAGAACATTTGTCTGGGTGTTCTTTGGTAACTGTAAACTGTATCACTGATACAGAGTCTCCCCTGAAAGTAACCTCAGCACAAAAGGCAGAACTCATCACATTAATCCGAGTCCTGGAGTTGGTAGTAGGGATATGGGTTAACATTTACAGACTCAAAATATGTCACTACCCTCCCGTACACAAGGCTTTATACAAAGAGAAAGGGCTAATTAACTCAGGGGGAAAGGACATAAAGTATGGTCATAGAAATTCTCAAGCTTCTAGAAGCTGAATGGGCCCCCATAAGGATAACCCTCATGCTTGGTAGGAGACATCAAAAGGGAAGTACAGCAGAGAGCCCTGGCAACCTAAAGGCAGATGGAAAGGCAAAGCCTGCTGTCTCCGGAAGGGTGATAAGAATCTGTAGCTTAGCTGTAGTGCCCTTTCCTAGCTTATTAACTGAATGGGACTTTAACTACTCACAGCATGTGGCTGACTGGCTTAAGACTGAGAAGGGAAATTATTTCCCAGGAGGATGGTGGAGCTTTAAGGATGGTGGGGTAGTGATTCTCGATGCCAGGCCCCCTCTTCTATCAATTTCATCAAGTGGCCGAATAGCCCTGGAAACTGTTGTAAATCAATATTTTTAGGTCCCCAGCTTAATCTATGTGTGGCTCAATCTATGTGTGAACAATGTGAAATGTATGCTTCAAACAACCCATGACAGGAATCTGAAGCTTCCTGGGGATACAAAGCATTAGAGGGTCCTGTTTGAAAATTTAGTTGTTGACTTTACTGAATCTATTGGGTTTTCTAAGTACATTCTGAGGCTGGGTAGAGGCTTTCTCTACCTGGATGGAAAACACTCATGAAGTTCCTAGGCTCTTCCTGAAAGAAATGATTCCTTGGTTGGGAAGTCCTATCATCATAGGATCAGATTACTGGATGGTATTTGTTGCTGAGGTGGTACAGTTGGTAGGTTGCTAAGGGTTAAATATTACTTGGAAGTTACACTTGGCTTAAAGTCATTAGAGTTCCAGAAAAGTAGAGGGCATGAACCCAACTCTAAAACTGCAACTGAACAAAATGTGTCAGGAAACACATAGTAGGAACAGTTATTGCTGATTGCTATACTAAAAACTAGATCTACTCCAACTAGAAAATCAGGATTCTTCTCTTATGAAATTTTTTATGGGTGACCCCTACCCATACTTAGGGGCACATGGGGAGACCTAAGGGAACTGAGTGACATCACTTTAAGGCAATAGATTCAGGCCCTGAACTCTGCCCTACTCATCATACATTATTGTGTCAGAATGATTGCTTGTGAGCCTCACTACCAACTCCCGGCCCTTTAAGCAAGGGGTTGCCATGTGGGTAAATAAATGGAATGTACAACCCAACCCTTAAAGTCTCCATGGAGAGGTCAACTCACTGTTGTTTTACCCATTTCTACTGCAGTTAAGGTAGCTGAGGTGATTCCCTGGATTCACCATAGTAGGGTGAAGCTGGATTCCTGTGCTTGTGAGTGTGTTCCTGACCCCGGGCACCGTGTGAGCTGACCATCCAGGGGAATCAAGCCGCAGCCCCATAGCGTCCAAAGGAACCAGACTTCTACAGCCCTGCTTTGTACACTTGGAAGCTGATCAAGCCACACATGGTGGAAGTCCCAGGAATCGAAGAATTGTTCACCTGAAGGACCAATGAACTCTTTAAATTTTCTAACGTGCCTGTAGTGCATGGTTGCCCCTGGCCTCCCTCTGTTGCTGTGCGTTTAACCCTAGCACTTGCTGTGGGGTTGGGGTTGGCTGTTCCTGCTGATAAGACTTATGGCTAGTGGCTCCTTCTGGGTACAATGTATAACTTTTGTTATCTATTTATTTTCATTTGGTTCCCTTTTGTAGTCCCCAAACCCCTCACTTGTGATCTCTGTATTCGCACCAATCAACTTGACCGTGGTGTAGTTAAAACCTTAATTTACTACACCCATTTCTCCTGCCTGGGCAAGGTTATTGACACTTGTGAGTATAACAAAACGACCTATTCTATATGTAGACTTGGTAATCAACACTTCTGTTTTGACCCTCAATTTCCCCCCACTGAGGACTGGCTAGAGGTAAGAAGTTACCGTAGTGAAGGCAGCCTCATTACCAAAACCCTACTTACCAACCCCCAACGACCTGCATCCCTAATCTTTGATGCATGTGCAACTATTGCCAAAAATCCAGCCTATCACGTTAGCTGCAGAAGCTTATCATGGGAGTGGGAATATATGTTAAATGATAAATATATGTGTCAAGAAGATAATCCCAGAAGCCCAGAGTGCTCTTCCCTGGACTACTATTTCTGTCCCTATTGGTGCTGTGTGTCTTGGGCCACTTGGAAGGATAAAGGCAGAACCGCACTCCTCCAAAGGGGCGTGACAACCTCAGACTGCCAAGTAGGCACCTGCAATCCTGTCAATTTCACTATCTTCACACCTACCGAGGGTAAATGGCAAAGGGGATATCGAGTGGGTTTGCTCATTTATGGGAGGGGCATTGACCCTGGGACTGTACTCTACATCAAAAGGGTCACCATAACCCATAAGTCCTTGCCACACCAGATTTTCCATTCCTTTAATGATGAGATTGAGAGTGAGAGCCCTGTTTCCAATACTAACACAAGTCCGTCTTGAACTTTTGTTGACATTGCAGCATACTCGTTTTCTTAAAAAAGTCTTCATGAACATTTTTGATTGATTATTGTTTGATGTGCCTGAGTGTTCGGTTGCATGTATATGAGTGCAACATGTTGTTCAATTCCTCTGGAGGCCACACAAGGACATCTGATTCCCCTGGAACTGGAGTTAAAAATAGTTGTTAGCCACCATGTGGGTGTTGGGAACTGAATCAGATCCTCTGCAAAAGCAGCCAGTGCTCTTAGCTTCAGAGCCGTCTCTCCAGCCCCTATAGCATACTCTTTAAAGAGCTACTCTTGTTTTGTATGCAGGGGAACTAATGTTGGGGCTCAATGGTCTGGGGAGGTTAGGGAAGTAGACCTCCAGGGGCCCTTTGACCAGTCAAGATACCCCTGTCCCACTGCCAGGGTCTGGCTTCTTAAGACCTCAATCATTGGGAAGAACTGCATTGCCCAATGGAGATGACCATTTAATATTTCTGTAGGAAACCTTACATGTCTGGGCCAAAGATTTTATAATGCAACTACTCAGACACCCAATGGTGGGGATCCTTAGAGCATTCTGAACCAACCCGTTTAACTTCTCTTATCTGCAATAGGCATGGAACAATGTCCATATAGACGTCAAATGTGGGGCCCCAGGAGGGTTATACTGGGTGTGCAGGAGGACTGCTAAGACTGTGCTTCCCCCTAACTGTTCAGGATCATGTGAGTTGGGGGCTATTTTGCCATCCTTTGTGTTTCCATTAGCTAGAGATCAACATTTGGGAATTGTCTATGAGGACTGATGGACCCAGAGAAAATGGTGAGCCTTAAAATAGATGATTGGAAAGATAAGAATGGCCCCAAGAACGGATAAGTCACTGTTATGGTCCATGTATAAGCCACTATTTTATGATCCAGCCACTTGGGCAGAGAAGTGATCTGGCAGACACTGTACTCCCATCTGTGTGTTGAACTGTATCATCAGATTTCAGGTGGTCATTGAAATTATAACCAGTGATACTGCAAGGGCCCTTAACTTACCAGCCAGACAACATTCCAAAATGTGCAATACTATCTATCAGGACTGCTGGCCTTAGGTTGCTAGCTGGTCTCTGACGGAAGAGTTTGTGGGAAATTTCACCTGAGCAAATGCTGTTTAAAAATTAAATGATGCAGGAAAGGTCAAAGACGAAATCACAAACTGAATGAAAAAAATCACTCATGTCCCATTCCAGACCTGGAAGAGCTTGAACCCACAGGGAATTTTTTTGAGGATGATCTTCAACTTTTGTGGTGTATTAGCCACTTTTCTGTTGCTGTGATAGAAACACCGACCAAAGCAATTTATAGAAGGAAGAGTTTATTTGAGCTTATGGTTCCAGGGGAATTACAGTCCATCAAGGCAGGGAGGCATGGCAGCAGAGGTGGCTGGAGGAGAAGAAGCTAAGCTCTACATCTTCCAGCAGGCACAGGAAGCAAGAGAGCAACTGGAGATCTGGCAAGGCTTAAGAACTCTCTAAGCCCACCCCAGTGATGTGCTTCCTCCAGGATAGCCACACCTTCTAAGACCTCCCAAAACAGCACCATCATCTGGGGACAAAATGTCCAAATACTTGGAGCCTATGGGGGACATTTTCATTCAAACCATCACATGTGGGATTCAGAACCCTCATAAGCAGTGAACTCTTGGTTGTGGGAAGATGCTACTCCTTTCCTGTTTAGCTCCCCTAATTATACGGTCAGTCTCCAGCCATATTGAAGCCACGATTGGAAGGAAAATGGCTTGTGTGGTGATGCTATGGAGATACAGGCCCTGAACCAAGATGATGCCCTTTGCCCACTGAAAGGATTAAAAATGAAGGTGGGGAAGGTGACAGTGTAAGGTATGAGTAATTCTAATGTGGATATGTACTTCTCCACATCTTCTGTCAAGCTGTACAATCTCCCCGATCCTTCATATTCCAGATATTTTGTATCCTCTTAAAATATTTCTGTTTAGAGAATTAACTCTTAGTGGCTGCATTGGTACAAATAAACTGCTTCCTGTAAGCCTTGGGATTCCTTCTGTTCAGAATTCCTACTATACCACCCAGACAGGTGGGATGCAAACCTGGCTTCTGAGAGTCCTTGTTCCCAGGGGGTCCTTCCCCTCTTTGGGCAGTCCATGGGCACATCGGAGTTTTCCTTCAAGACAAGGTGCTGGTCCCACCACAAAAAGCAAGTTAGCCCTAAGCCGCTCTGTCCTGCCACGTCCTGCTTCCCTCCTTACCCCAGTTTGCCCTTTCCATTGACTACATTTTTTTTCCTACTCGTTTATTTCAGACAGGGTCTCGTGTAGTCCAGGCTGGTTTTCGACTCATATTTCACTGAGGGTAACCTGGAACTCCTGATTCTCCTGTCTCTACTTCAGTATTCCTAGAATTCCAGCCATGGGTCACCAGCCAGCTGATATCTACATAGATTTGGAAGGCAGCGTTCCAGAGACTCTTCTCCTTGATGGACAATAGCAAGGAGCTGTCCGATCAGCTGTCTTTCCTTGGACCCCCTTGCCAGGTTGTTTCCTGCTGAGAGCAAGAACTTCTGAGCAAGACGGTCAAGGTGATTATGAGAAGGGCCTTGGTGGTAAGTCTTGTTGGCACAGGAAGGCCAGGCATGTAGACAAAGGCCATATGCCAGTTAGAGATGGGGACTATGGCACAGGGACTTGCCTCTCACTCTCTCTGAGTCCTGAATTGGCAGGTCCTGTTTGTAGAGGGTACATGCTCCCTTTCCTTGACTTTCTCTGTCCTGTCCCAGAGCCTCTAGAAGTGAGTGGGCCTGGGGTGTGGACTTCACTCTTGTGTTGCCCTGGGCCTGCCTGGCTGTGGCCCACCTAGGAGTAGGCCAGATGGAACAAACAGAATGGTGTAACTGTCCTTCAAGCTTTCTTTGCCAAAAGGCCTCCAGGTTCCAGAAGTTCTGGGCCTGAAAGATTAGTGTTGAAATGTCAGAAGGATGGAGGGGGCAAGTGTCTACCAGGGCCCTCCCTTCCCTCTTCTCACTGTCCTCAACAGGACACACACAGGCGTAGGCATCTTATACCACCAGGGCCTCTGCTGTCTTGACATTTTCCCCTACCCAAGGCTTGAGTGGTTCTTGGGCCAAGGTGACTAAATTCTGTCCCCAAACACCCCCACCCCGACCCCCATGTGTTGGCTCCTGTTTGGGGCTCTGTTATCTCTACTGCTGCAGGAGATTGATGAGCTGGGTCATAGACTCAGAAGATCATTGAAGGGAGCAGCTTGCCCTTTCCCAAGGTCAGTTAAGGGGACACAACCCAAAGGCCATGTCTGGTGGGAAACACTGAGGATGGTGAAGGGCCCAGTGATCAGCAACAGTGAGGTGTCCTAATGCAAGGGCCTGAGAGGTGAGGGAAGATCCAGTTTCCAGCACACTGACCAGGCACCACCATGCTAATGTGTCCATCCAGATGGACACTGTGTCTTTAAGCCAGGTGTGCAGGTGTTGCCCAATGCAAGAAGGGGGATTAATGGATATACTCGTATCTTTTATCTGTAGGGGATAGCTTCCCAGATCCCAGTGGTGCCCACCATAGCCCATTCAATAACCAAGCCAGTGATTAGGTGACTATCAGACCAGTGTTAGTTTGGGAAAGACAGGATTCCTGTCCCAGGGATGTTCAGAGCAGGGATGTAGGGAACAGGTCTTTACCTTTATGCACTGGACAATTTGCTTGTGACACATGTAAGAGATGTGCCCAGCTTTGATGGAAACCTTTGCCAGGCCTCAGGCCAGGTTTGGGGAATATTTTACTGAGACAGAAGTTTGGTCAGCCAAGGGGGAATGAAGTCACGAGGTAGACGGGACTCAGTGCTAAGTCAGGCAGGGAAGCTGAAGCAGCAACGTTGGTGAGTGGGGATCAAACCTCTGAGGGTCCTGGGGAGGGTGGAGGTCAGCCAGGCCAACTTCAGGACAGCAAGGTCCTGGCCTGGAGGCCAGGGTGTTATTTTATTGAGAGTTTTTCCATCTGTGTTCATCTGAGTGACTGGTCTATCATTTTCAGTTTTTGCTGGCTCTTTGATTTGGTATTGGAAAAATACTGGCTTCATAGAAACAATTTGGGAATGTTCTGTAGATATCTACTAGGTTTATTTGATTTATGGTTGTCCTTTAACTCCAGGGATTCCCCATTTAGTTTTTGTCTGGTTGATCTGTCTATTGGTACCAGCAGGGTATTGAAGTTACCCACTATCACTGCGTTGAAGTTAGTGTGAGATTTTAGATCTAATAAAGTTTCTCTAATGAAATTGTGTGCTCCTGCATTTGTGGCATATACATTTAGGGCTGTGATATCTTATTGGTGGATTAGTCCTCTAATGAGCAGAGAGTGACCTTCCCTATCTCTTCTGACTAGTTTTAGTTTGAAATCTATTTTGTGGGATTCTAAAACAAGCTATACCTGCTTGTTTCTTAGTTGCATTTTCTTGGAATTTCTTTTTCCATTTTTTTACACTAAGGTAGTGTCAATCATTGTTGGTGAGGTATATTTTTTGGAGGCAGAAAATCATCAGATCCTGTTTTCTAATCCAATCAGTTAGTTTTTGTCTTTTTATTGGAGAGTTGAGACCAATAATATTGAAGGTTATTATCAACCAATGGTTATTGATTCCTACTATGTGGTGGTGTAGTGCTGTATTCTTCTGGGATAATTTAGTTATTCTTTGTGTGTCCTTGAGAGTAGTTAGTCTTTTCTTCTGACAGAATGATTCTCTGGGGAGCTAATTTTACAGACATAAATTCCTTAAATTTGTTTCTATCATGGAAAGTGTTTCTTTCTCCTTCAATTAAACTGATATTTTGCTGGGTATAGTATCTAGACTGGAATCTGTGATCTTTCATGACTGACTCTATGACATTGGTCCAAGCCTTTGGATTTACATAATCTCCACTGAAAAGTCAGCTGTTATTCTGATGGGCCTGCCTTTATGTGGCTTAATCTTTCTCTCTCAAACTTTTGATATCTTTTCTTTGTTCTGTATAGTTTTTTGACTTGTATCATGTGGGGAGTTTCTTTTCTGGTCCTACTTGGTGTTTTGTATGCCTCTTGTATCTTGATAGGTGTCTCTTTCACTAGGTTTGGGAAATTTTCTTCTATGACTTTTATTAAAAATATTTTCTGTGCCTTTGACCTGTGTTTTTTTTTTTTCTTTTTCTATGTCTATGATTCATAGGTTTGGTCTTTTCCACAGTGTCCCAGACAGAAGTCTTGCATATCCCATTCCTGGGATATTTTAGATTTGACATTTTATTTGATTTGAGTAATCAATTTCCCAAGTTTATCTTCATGATCTGATATTCTCTGTTCCATTTCCTCCACTTCCTTTTCATGTCTTTCTTCTAGGCTTTTGTTTGAGTTCCTGAGGTTTTGATTTCAAGTTTTATTTAAATTTGGTTTTTCTCCAGAGATTATATAACTTTGTTGAATTCTAATTTCATGTTTTGAGTTTAGTTATTTCATTCAACTGTTTGTGTTTTCATGGTCTCCATTCTGTTTGGTATTTGTGTCCTATTTGAGTTCCCTGAACATACTTTTTATTTTATTTATTATTTTTGTTTTATGTATATAAGTGTATTGCTTGCATGTAGGTAGTTGTACCCATGTCATGCAATGTCTGTGGAGGTTAGAAGATGTCAGATCCCTGGAACTGGAGTTATGGATGGTTGTTAGCTGTCATGTGGGTACTAGGATTTGAACCTGGGTCCTCTACAAGAGCTCTTAACCTCTGAGCCAGCTCTCCAGTGCTCTTAACCTCTGAGCCAGCTCTCCAGTGCTCTTAACCTCTGAGACAGCTCTCCAGCCCACCCCGCCCCCCGAAAATATTCATAATTGCTATTTTGAAATCATTACCTTGTGAATTCACTAGGTTGTCATCCTCAGGAAACACTGTAAAATGGTGTTGCTAATTTCTGTAAACATTATCTTGGTTATTCATGTTGCTTGTATATTTTGATGAGAGCTAGACATCTGGACTTGTATGGTGGTGTTTCTTGGTATGGGTAAGTGCTGAATATTTTTTTCCATCTTGTTTGTTGTTTCCACAATTTGACAGGTTATTATGGTATAGTTGAGTGGTGCTCGATGTTCACTTCTGTAGCTACTTTATGTTTATGTACAAATAGGGTGAGAAATAGTCTCAGTTCCATTAGAGATAGCTGAGATTCCAGGATTGACTCTACACAATCCTGAATCAGCAGGGTGGGCTGGAAGCCCATAGGTGAACAGGTTGGCTGACAGGCTAGACTTGGGGAGCTTGCAGGTCTGGGGTGCACAGAGCTGAGATGGCAGGGTGTGGGAGAACTCTCAGGAATGTGAACGCAGGGCTGCTGGTCTGGGGCAAGGATGGATCCCAGTGACTCAAGCTGGCCTGAGAGCTGCCATAGTAGATGGAAGTCTGAGGCTGGATTTGAACTTGCAAAACTTTTGCCTCAGCCTCCTAAGTATCTGGAATTACAGACCTGCACTACCATGCCTAACTTGGCAAGGGACTCTTCTATTTTATTTTATTATCACATTTATTTATTTAAGGGTGTTTGTGTGTGTGTGTGCACTTTGTACACATACTTAAGTGTGGAAATCAGAGGATAACTTGTAGAGTTGGTTCTCTCCTTATACCATGTGGTTTTGGGGATTGAACTCAGGTCCTCAGGATTGACACCAAGCTCTTTTACCTGCTGAGCCATCTTGAGGGCTTTAGGCTAGGAACTCTTATTCCATGCCAAGGGCCAGACCAATGCTCAGGGTCATGTATGGTGGCACATGCCTGTAATGCCAGCACTTGGGAAGTGGGGGCAGGAAAATAAGGAATTTAGGTTCATCCTTGGCTACATAGTGAGTTCAAGTCCAGCCAAATGAAATCGAAACAAGATATGGATAATGATACAGATTTGCTTTAAAGGGAAACATACAGCACTGCTGTATCTGATGTGTGTTTGGGCCTTGCTGAAGCTGTGTGCCCAGACAGCAGGTACTGGAGGGACAGGAGACCAAGATCTGGCTACAGGGTGCAGCTAGAGCAACCGTGTCAGGTCCTGGGGCCACATCTGCACACTTGGCCCGTACTTCTTGGTATTTGCCTGGAGACTTCCCCATGAGTCATACATGTCCAGACCTCTCATCCTGGCAAGCGTGTGATGGTGTCAGCCTGGGAGCCCCTCAGGGGCAGAGCTCAAATTTGCATTGTTTTTTTGATTGCTCAGGAGGCCAGGGAGCAGTCAGCAGATGGGGCCTACAGAGCACTGACTTCTCCCAACCTGGCTGGGGACATGTTCTTATTCTGAGGCTGATGCAAACAGATCCTCAGTCACAGTTCTTTGTAAGCTCTTAGTCTTCAATCCTGAGAGATCACATCTCTGTGCTTTTAAACTTGCCTGGGTAGAAGAACTGAACAGAGCAGAACCTGGACTCCCACTGTGATAGAATAAAGTATGAATGATGTCTGTGTGTACGTGCATTTCGGCACATCTCCTAATTAAGCACTTATTAGCTCCCCTCCCCTTGAATTCCAGCCATTTTTGTATCCTTTTGCAGTGTTTATGAATATCAATAAAAATGTGTACTGTCATCTGTAGGAGATAAACCAAAATAGTATACAAAGCTGAGATTTCCTTTGTTCCAGGACTTGTTTCAGAGATTATCTCTCAGGTACTGTGCCGGTACAATAAACTGCTCCCTATAAGCCTTGGGATCCAATTTCCCCTAAAGAGTGCCTACTACATTTTCAGGGGGCTCTGTCCAGAGATCAGAGGTGGTGAATCACATCTCCCTTGTCCCTGAACTAAATTTCCCTGGAGCATAGGGAGCATTAACTCAGGTGGGTGCCCACAACCTACTTGATCTGTAGGAAACTCAAAGACCCAGAGTGCTTGGGGTGTGGACTTGAGGAGCACAAGGAACCTTTTGAGCACAGAAATCACCTCAGGGAAAATACCCATCAGGATTGGTTAAAACCCAGGTTCAGTTTGGTACTTTGATTTGGTAATATAGCTTTTCTCACTCCAGAGAATGGAAGGAAGGCTTGATCACCCTTTAAAGTCCTGGAACAGTTTAAGTACTCTCACAGAAAAGAGAGAGAAATGCAGTTCCACAGTGACTTCTGGAAACTGGGCACTGGGTGGAGGACTGGAGACTCTCTCTCTCTCTCTCTACTCTCACAGAAAAGAGAGAGAAATGCAGTTCCACAGTGACTTCTGGAAACTGGGCACTGGGTGGAGGACTGGAGACTCTCTCTCTCTCTCTCTCTCTCTCTCTCTCTCTCTCTCTCTCTCTGTGTCGAGGTAGACGGTGGGAGAGTTCCAACTCTACCAAGGGATGAAGTGAATACTGAGGGATCCCAATCCACTGGTCCACGGAGAACCTCACATGGCTTAGGGCAGCTTTCTTCACAAAGATGCTGACAGTGCATTGTACAGTCTCACCAGTGCTAAGAGCTTCTGTATCTCTGAGATGAGAGTGGTCAGAGGTGAGCGATGCAAAGTTCACCCTTTTCCCTTCTTGTGTGTTCTTGTCTGCTAGGGGGAGGAAACAGGTGGCAGAGTGAAATGTACTCCTCTGGAAAGTATGGTGAAGAATTTTAAGAAAGGATATTCAGGAAATTATGTTAAACTGGTTCCTAGAAAACTGCAGACATTCTACAAACTAGACTGGCTATGACTGGGATAGGATGACTTTCTGAGGGATCAGTGGACAAAGAGATAGTTGAAAAAGTGCTCAGGATTCTTGTGGTAGACCCAGGGCACCTTGACCAATTTCTCCATTTAGTTTCTGGCAGGATATAGTCTATTCTTGACCAAATGGTCACAGGCTTGTCCAGAGGAAAGTTATACAATCATGCTGACTAGGATAGCAGCAACCTCACAATGTAAGCCAGAACCTGAGAAACTCATTTTGTCTGAGGGATCAGAAGAGGTTATGTGACATATTCCCACTATTCCTGACATTTTTTAAATACTGAGGAAAGGCAGCATATCATCCAGACAACTTCAAAGTGGCTGGTGAAACGTGCCCAGCTGCATAGACCATGCCTCTCCTTATGCCCAAGCCCAGTGCTCCAAAGAAGACCCAACTCGGACCCTAATGGTGAGATACGGTTGCAGAGACTTAACTCTTCCTGAGAAGCTCTTATATGGCATGGAAGGAGGGAAAAGAGCCATGAACATGGTAACAATCTCAGAGGCGCTCCAGGGACCTGAGGAGAGCCCAGGTCAATTTGAAAGGCAATGTGAGGCATTCTGCATTTATCCCCGCCCCCTGCCTTTGACTCAGAGGGAACCGAGAACCAATGGATGATAAACATGGCCTTTGTTGGTCAGGCCCAGGGAGACATTTTGTTTAAATTACAAAAGTTAGCAGGCTTTGCTAGCATGAATATCAGCCAATTATTGGAGGTGGCTATGAAGGGTTTTGTCAGTCTGGAATGAGAGGCCAGACAGGAGGCAGAGCAAAGGATGAATCTGTTGGATGCTGCACTTAAGGAGAATTCAGGGAATGCCCCAGTGGGGGCCTGGCAATGTCAAGGCCAAAACTCATGGAGAAACAAACAGGGACATTCAGAGACAAAATTAAGACAGAATCAATGTACTTACTGTCACCAGGTGGGCCATTGGAAAAATGAGTGTCCTCATCGATCCAAAAATGCTTACACTGTTCATCAAGGGTGGAGGGAGGAGAGGGCCAGGTGCTGCAAAGGGAGTAACAAACTGGACATGGTCAATGTAGGGTCCCAGAGCATGGAGTCATGGTCTTAGCCTTCATGGAGAACTTGGAGGAGGATTAGGATAGACCAGGTTCTATTTTGTTGGGCCTCTAGGAGCCTATGGTTCAAATAATAGTAGAGAACCTGATAATGGACTTTATGGTAGACACTAGGACTATATATTTACCAGTGACTCGGCTCTTGGGCCCTCTATCTCAAAGGCATCGTATTATCATGGAACCAATAAATAACAGAATCTGTTGTCCCTTTCTGTCATGAGGGTGATTCATGAATTCCTATATCACCCTGTCCTGTGCCTTTATTGGGACGGGATTTGCTGAGAGTGCAACAGACACAAAAAACTTTCAAATCCCAGGGTCAAGCCACCCTGACCCTAGGAAAATCGGAGACTAAAATTATGCTCTTATGGTCCTTCGAGATGAGAAGTGGCACCTCTTCAGCCTTATAGAAGAAACTGGGGTCAGAACTCCCCTTCAAGGTGCCTGGTATGTGGGCTGAGGACAGTTCCCTAGGGGTGGGCTGAAACACACCCCTTGTCATAGTGGGATTAAAGCCAGGCACTGAGACGTCCACCGGTGACAGTATTTCATCCCTCACAAACAGATTGGGATCAAGGGCACATGGAAAGCATGGAATCCTCTGGTCTTGCCAGTTACCTTGGAACATACTTCTCCTGCCAGTGCAAAAGCTGGGGGACCGATGATTATTAGCCAGTCCAGGAGTTGCAAGCAGTAAATCAGGCCTCCATCATTGTACTCCCTGTTCTTCTCAACCCTTATACACTCATGGGCCTCATCCCTGCTGGATCTACCTTCTTTACCTCTTAAAGATGCCTTCTTCTGTACCCACCCACTAGCCACTCCCTCATCTCCCCACCCGAGTCAGCCAATCTTTGCTCTCTAAAGGGAAAATCATGAAAACTGTGACAGGGGCCAATTGGCCTGGAATAGATTGCCCCAGGGCTTTAAAAACTCCCCACCATTTTTGACATTGTCCAGGTGACTGATTTGAAAACCTTCCCAGCCATCCAGCATGGTTGCACACTGCTCCGCTATTTGATGACCTCCTACTGGCTGGTGCCACAAAGGAGCACTGTGTGGAGGAGACCCAGTTACTCCTCACCCTCCTGTGGACAGCTGGTTACAGGTTTTGAGGTAAAAGAACAAAATTTTCCAAGAAAATGTTAGATGCCTCGGGTTTCATTTGTCTCAAGGTCAGCATCAACTTGGCTCAGAGAGGACGCAGTCTATGTGCTCTATCCCAACCCTCACCATCTGACATCAGTGCAATGCTGTGCTTGATGGGATATGTTCTAGTTTGTTTTTCCATTCCTGTAACAAAACACTCTGACCACTACCAACTTGGGGAGGAAAGGGTTTATTTGTCTTACATCTCCTGGGTCTCAGTTCATCAGAGAGCCCCAGGTAGGAACTCAGGGCAGGAACCTGGAGGCAGGAGCTGGAGCACAGGCCACGGAGGAACGCTGCTTCCTGGCTTGCTCCCCTGGCTTGTGTTCGGCCTGCTTTCTTATGTAACACAGGACCACTGGCCCAGGGGTGGTACCACCCACAGTGGTCTGGGCCTTCCCACATCACTCAAAAAAAAAAAATCAAGAAAATACTCCACAGACATGGCCACAGGCCAGCCCAATGGAGGTAATTCCCCAGTTGAGGCTCTCTCTGCCCAGGTGTGTCAAGTTGACAACTAAAGTTATCCAGCACCGGACATAAGGGATGACACTGGCTCACTAATTCTCGATGGTCAGATAACAAGGTGAAATACTATGTGAAAACCTGAGCATATTCACCTAGAAGAGGTGCAGACCCTGAGGCCATGGCCCCTGCCTTTGTCAGACAATTCCATCAAGAAACTTACATGGGGGGTGGTGTTGAGAGATGGCTCAGCGGTTAAGAGCACTGACTGCTCTTGCAGAGGACCTGGGTTCAGTTCCTAGCACCCACATGGTAGCTAACAACCACCTGTAATTCCAGTTCCAGAGGATTCAACACCTTCTTCTGATCTCTGCAGGCACTGCATGACACGGGTGCACTTACATACATGCAGGCAATACATTCATACACATAAAATAAAATAATAAATCATATATTTCAAAAAGAAACTCACAATGGCATAACAGCCCTGGAAACTGCCTTAAACCAATATTTTTATGTCCCCAGTTCTCCAGTGTGAAATGTGTGCCGGAAACAACTCACATCAGAAAACTAAAGCTTCCCCACCGCACAAGGTATTGGAGAAGCCCTGTTTGAGACACAGGGCCTGGACACAGGTTACAGACACCCATTTTCTATGTACTTTTCATGGATGGGTGGAGACATCCTCTAACCAAATAGGAAAATCTCATGAAGTGGTTAGGCTACTCCTGAATGAAATTATTCTTTGGTTGAAATTCTTATGACCATAGGATCAGATAACAGACTAGTATTTATGGCTAAATTGGTGCAGTTGATGGCTAAAGGGTTAAAAATTACTTGGAAGTTGCACAGGGCTTACCACCCATAAAGTTCCTGAAAATTGGAGCTCATGAACTGAACTCTCAAAGTGCAATTGAACAACTGTGTCAAGAGATACAGTTACACTGTGGCCAATCGTCATCAATTACTTTACTAAGAATTAGATTTATTCTGAATAGACAACAGCATTCTTCCTTATGTAATTCTTTATGGGTGGCCTCTACCCATAGTTAGGGGAACACTGAGAATCCTAAAGGAACTGGGTAACATCATTCTAAGGCAACAGATACAGGCCCTGGGCTCCTCCCTAGTCACCATGTATCGTTGTGTCAAAGAACAATCTCCTGTTACCCTGGTTACAGATGTCCATCCCATTAAGCTGAGGGATGTGGTATGGGTAAAGAAATGGAATCTACAGCCCTTAAAGCCCACATTCAATGTTGTTTTTCATTCCAAGTGTAGTTAAGGGAGCTGAGTTGATTCCCTGGATTCCTGTCACTGGGAGTTTGTTACTGATCACTCAGTACTGTGTAAGCTGACCAGACAGAGGAATCAAGTTGCAACATCATAGGCCACAGTGGGACCCAAGAAATACATCCCTGTTTCAGTCTCTCTGGATGCAGATTCATCTATGGATGGTGGAAGCCTGAGGAACTGACCGGCCTGTCGCTTGAAGGACGAAGGAACTCTTTTTGACTTTCTAATGTGCCTGTAGTGTGTCTTTACCCCTGGCCTTAGTCTGTTGCTGGATTCTTGCCTCAGCTGCCCCTGCTGATCAGACCTGCAGCCAGAGGTTTCTGATACCATGCCTTTACCTCTTCTGGGTAGAATGCATAAGTTTTGTTATCTGTTTCTCTTCATTTAGCCCTCTTTCGTAGTTCCAAAACTCCTCTCTTGTGATCTCTGTGTTCACACTTCTAGACTTGATTATAGTGTGCTTAAGACCTTATTTTACGTAACATATCCATTTCTCCTGCCCTGGCAAGGTCATGGGAACCTACCTATTCTATACGTCAGCATGTCAATCAACACGTCTGCTTTGACCCTCGATTTTCCCCCACTGAGGAATGGCTGGAATTGCAAAGTTTCCATAGTAATGGCACCCTGATTACCAGAACCCGATTCACCAACCCCCAACAACCCGTGTCTCTAATTTTTGACGCACGTACAGCTATTGCTAACAATTACCCCCTTGAATGTACCTGTGGAAGCTTATCATGGGAGCAGGAATATATGTTCATTGATAAGTATATGTGCCCAAGAAATAATCACAGGAAATCAGCGTGTTCTATTTTATGTGTATGAGTGTGTTGACTGCATGTTAGTGCATGCATGCAGTGCTCACAGTGGCCAGAAGAGGGCATAAAATCTTTTGAAATTGGAGTTGCAGATGGTTGTAAATGGACAGGTGGGTCCGTTGCAAAAGTAGCCATGCTCTTAACTCCTGAACTATCTCTCCTGCCCTGTAGCATACTCTTTAAATATCTTTTTATGTTTGTGAAGGAACTGATCTGGGAGAGCAATGGCCTCTGGAGGTCAGGGAACTAGAGCTCCCAGAGCCCTATGATAAAACAAGGTACCCTGTTCTGATCCCAGGGTTTGACT
Source organism: Nannospalax galili (assembly GCF_000622305.1). Classification (NCBI taxonomy): domain Eukaryota; kingdom Metazoa; phylum Chordata; class Mammalia; order Rodentia; family Spalacidae; genus Nannospalax; species Nannospalax galili. The sequence goes on along the minus strand of NW_008343842.1, from coordinate 59,426 downwards.
TCTTCAGACCTTAAGTACTGGGGAGCACTGCATTGCCTGATGAAGAGAATGATTTGACACTTACATAGGAAGCCTCACATATCTGGGCCAAAGATTTTTCTTTTTTCTTTTCTTTGGTCTTTTAAAAAATATTTTTATTATTTTTATGTGCATGTGTGTAATTGCCTGCATGTAGGTAAGTGCACCCTGTCGTGCAGTGCCTGCAGAGGATGGGAGAGACTGTCGGAGCCCCTGGAACTGGAGTTATGGACAGTTGTTAGCTGCCATGTGTCGTGCAATGCCCGCGGAGGTCAGAAGAAGCTGTCAGATCCCCTGAGACCAGAGTTATGAACAGTTGTTAGCTGCCATGTTGGTGCTGGGATTCTGCAAGAACAGCCAGTGTTCTTAACCGCTGAGCCATCTCTCCAGCCCCGATAAAGATTTGTTTTAAGGGGAAACACACAGTACTGCTGTATCTGATGTGTGCTTGGCCCTTGCACAAGCTCTGTGCCCCTAAGGCAGGCACTAGAGGGACAGCAGACCATGGTCTGGCTGCAGAGTGCATCTGGAACGTCTGGTCCCTGAGTCACATGTGCACACTTGGCCCACGTTTCTTCTCTTAGGGACTCCATCAGTCACTTATTCAGACCCCTCTTCCTTGCCAGAATGTGATAGTGTCAGCATGGAAGCCCACCCCAGAGGCAGAACCCAGATCTGCATCCTGGTCCTGATTGTTCTGGTGGCTGGGGAGAGGTGGTCAGAGGTGCTGGGGGCCTGCAGAGCACTGACTTTTCCCATCCTGGTCAGTGGACCTGACGGGGGAGGCACGCTCATGTCCTGGGGCGAAGCAAACAACTTCTCAATCACTGTTTTTGGTAAGCTCTTAGTCATCAATCATTGGGAGAACATATTTCTGTGTTCCAGAGCGAAACTGAAGCTCTTGAAGTTGCCTAGGCATCAGAGCTGGGCAGAGCAGAGCCACAGGACTTCCACTGTGATAGAATATGGTATGAATGATGTCTTTGTGTACATGCATTTCTATTTCCCCTTCATTATCTCCTCCTCCCCTCACATTCCAACCATTTTTTATGTTCTCTTGCATCTCACTGGGGCTCTGTCTAGAGACTGGGCATGAGAATGGCACCTCCTTTGTCCTCAGTCTCCGATTTCTCTGGCACATAGAGAGCAGTAACTCACATGGGCACCTGTGGACTACTGATCCACGGGAGACTCACAATTCCAGAGTGCTAGGGGCATAGACTTCAAGGGCACAGCAGACTCACTGAGCATAGGACTAGCTCAGGGAGAAGTCATCAGGACTGGTAAGAACCCAGGTTCAGTTTGGTACTTCAATTTCATAATTTGGTTTTACCCACTCCAAGGAGAGGAAGGAAGCCCTGGTTAACAAAGTCCTGGAACTTCCTAAGTACGTTCGTGAGGAAGAGATAGATATGCAGTTCCACAGTGACTTCTGTAGCTTGGCCACTGGGTAGCAGTCTGGAGATGTTGTGTGTGTGTGTGTGTGTGTGTGTGTGTGTGTGTGTGTGTGTGTGTAAATGAGAACAATGGGAGATTTCCATTTCTACCAAGGGATGAAGTGAATGTTAAGCCCCAACGCACAGGTTCATGGCCAATCTCATAAGGCTTTGGGAAGTTCTCTTCAGCTGGGCGTTGTGCAGTGTATCTAATGTTAACAGGTACCTGAAATGTCTCTGAGAGGAGAATGACTGCAGATGGTTCCCAATTTAGCATTCTGTGAAATAGACTGGCTGTCCCTTGGGATCAGATGGCCCTCTGATGGATCTGGGGACAAGGAGATTATTGATAAAGGTCTCAACAGGGACCCAGGGCACTGCCTTATTAGTTGCTGTGGCAGGATGTAGTCCATCCTTGCCCACAATGGTTGCAGACATGTAGACCTCAAAATGTAAGCTGGACTATGAGGAGCCCATTTTGTCTGAGGAGCAGGAAAAGGCCCCCATCTTATGTTCCCTTGTAACCCCCCATTTCCACCCATTTTACACATCAGCTAGAGCTTCAGGCCCACCAGAGTTGGTATTATCTTCTATCCCCGCTATATCCCAGGCTTTGCCAGTGGATGCTTACTCCTCCCCTGGAGTTTCTTCCCTCTGAAGGCCTCCTGAAACTCCCTCACTAGAAGCCACTCCTGAGGCTCCCTGTACACCAGTGGAGAAAAGCATGGTGATTTCATCTAGAGTTCCTCCTACTAGAGGACCTTCAAAAGTGCCTTACAATTTCCACCAAGGAAAGCCTAAGGGCCCCTACTATGACCAGGGAAGGACATGTGTAGCCAGTCCAGATCACCTATGTCTATCAGCCCTTCTCCACCATTGACCTCTTAAATTGGAAAAATTATAGACCTTCTTTCACAGAGAAACTTAGGCAATGATTGAATTAAAGCAATTCATCATGCAAATCCTTAAGCCCATGTGGGCTGATTGTCATAAGCTTCTTCTGATATTATTTAGTGCTGACAAAAGACAGCTTTAAAGTGGCTGGGTAAACATGCCTCAGCTGACATTGACAATGCCTTGACTTCCCCCAAGCCCAGTTCACTGATGAGGACCTTCACTGGGACCCTAATTATGAGATAGGGCTTCTGAGACTTAAGTTTTACAGAGAAGTCCTTATAAATGGCTTGGAAAAAAAATCTCAATGATGATCTAAGGACCTGAGGAAAACCCAGGTAAATTTTAAAAACTATTTTATTATTTTTATTTTATGCATATGCATGTATTGCCTGCATGTAGGTAAGTGCACCCGTGTCATGCAGTACCCTTGGAGGATGGGAGAGGCTGTCGGATCCCCTGGACGTGTAGTTATGGATAGTTGTTAGCTGTCATGTGGGTGCTGGGATACAAACCCGGGTCTTCTGCAAGAACAGTCAGTTTCTTAACTGCTGAGCCATCTCTCCACCCCATACCCAGATAAATTTTATGAGAGGCAGTGCAAGGCATTATGCCTTTACATCCCACTTTGACCCATAGACTGCTGAGAACGAGCAGATGGTAAACATGGCCTTTATTGGTCAAGCCCAAGGAGACATTTGGTATAAAGTCAGAGGGCTTTGTTGGCATGAATGTCAGCTAATTTTTAGAGGTAGCCAGCCATGTCAAGGTTAAAACCAGCAGGGGAATAGACATGGAATCAGGCAGGAGGAAGCATCCTGTTCAGAGGTCAAGGTGGTGTGGGATCATTGGGCTTGCTTTTGCCAGGAGGCATAGAAAAAGGAACGCCTTTAGCAACCTGAGAATGCTCACGTCATCCACCAAGGATGAGGGAGAGGGGCTGGGCTGAGTGATCCAAAGATGGTACCAACCTGGACAGATGCAATGTAGGATTCTAGAGCATGAGTTCATGGGCTTAGCCACCATGGAGAACAATAAGGAACATTACAAAAGATCAGGCCACACTTTGTTGGACCACCAGGAGCCTATAGTGCTAATGACAAGATGGGGCCAGTACATGGAATTTATGGTAGACACTGGGGCCATCTATTTGGTGGTGACTTGGCCTGTGTGTCTCCTATCTCAAAGATATACTATTATTGTGGGGGCCACAGGTAACAGAGCCAATTGCTCCTTTTTACTGTTCAGATAGTGCAACCTAGGACACCACAAAGTGATTCACAAATCCCCACATCACCCTTAGTGCCTGTGCCTTTATTGGGATGATATTTTCTGGGAAAGCTATGTGCCCAAATAACGTTCAATTCACGCAGGGTCAAGCCATCCCAACCTAGAGAAATCTGAGGAAACACTCATGTCTCTTTTTGTCCTTCAAGACAAGGGACCTCTTCTGGGAGAAACCACATCTGGGAAAGAACTTCACTTCAAGGTGTCTGAGGTGTGCACTGAAGAATGGCTGTATGCTATTCCAATATGTAGATTGTACAAATGGCTATTACAAAATGGAAAGAATTTGAACTAATGACTTTTACTTTACCTTGCAACCAAACAGCTACTGTTTATAATGCAAACAATTTTAAAAAGAAGCAAATGTTTTTTTGAACTATGTAAATTTGAACTCAACTGGGAGGCTGGCTCTGGAGATGAGATTGAGTCCTCCTATTTCAGACACATCTTGTTTATCTCAATAGGTCTTCCGAATGTTCATGAGACATTCTGAACCCCTGACACAGAGACCAAGGAGAAGGTAAAATAAGAAACCAAACCAAACCAAACCAAAACAAAACAAAACAAAAACCCAGCTCTGTAATAAAACATTATGCCCCTGAGAACAGCTAGGAAATATAATATTACCAACAGAACTTATTATTACTTGTGGTATAAAGATTTTATGATAAAAATAAGCTTAAGGGATCTCTATTTTTGCCCATAATTATCTGCTTATGTGGGAACTTCAGATTACAGGAGAACGGGAACAACATTTAAGCTTATTGCTTCCTAAAACTTATAAAAGGCAAGCCAGATCCTGTTTAGCCCTAAGATAATAGAGAAATTTACTATCACTTTAGATGTACTAAAATTTAAAATCCCCCCAAATTATGGGAGCCACCCTTAAGTTTGCTATGCCCGTGGATGATAAGAGGTGGCCTAGCTCCCTGCTTAGAACTAAGATAATAGGGAATTTTCTTATCATTTTAGATGTAATAAGAAAATATAAAAATCCCTACAAACTTAAAATGTTTTAGTTTAATCTTAAGTAATTTGAACTGGACTATTACAAAGTTGTTTGGTTTTTTTTGTTTTTTTTTTTGTTTTTTGAGACAGGGTCTCCCTGCAGCCCCAGTTGGCCTGGAACTCACTATGTAGACCAGGCTGGCCTTGAACTCACAGTAATCCACCTGCCTCTGCCTCCCAAGTGCTGGGATTAAAGGCATGTGCCTCCACGTCTGACTTGAACTATTGAAAAGTTTTATTTGCCTAAATGTTGTTGACTCAGATGATAATGGTCAAATTCTTATTATAGTTTATTTCAATTGGCTTATTGTTCACCCATACCCATGGGAACCTCTTAAAAATGCTTTGGTTTAATCTTAGGTAATTCAAATTGGACTATGAAAATGTTTTGTTTGCCTAACTGTTATTGATTTAGATTATACTCATTAAATTCTTATTATGGTTTGTTTTCAGTTACCTCAGGAAATTCCACCTTTAACTTAATTGTTATGACTGTTTTATTGTTAACCTTTTGTGAAATCATACATCAAAAACTTATGAGGATAGGCATTGTTTAGTATCCATTTGAAAAAGTGCTCACAGCAGACAATAAATTAATTTATTAATGCTATTTATGTCTTATGGTATTAAGATAGTCAGAGAGTAAGAGAAAATATGAGAAGGGTATAAGAATACTGATCCCTACTGCTTCTCCAGCAGTGCACCCTACCCAGCCCACTGCCAAGAACCGGCCTCAAGGACATGCTTCTTTGATTTAATAAGCCAGGGAACTGTGAGAATGACATTTTAAGGACTGCCTTCTTTTAGAAATATGGGCATGCATCTTCATTTATAAAACAAAGAAAGGGGATGAGTAGGAGTGATTTTACAAAATGTACAGAACCTGGACTAATGATTTTTACTTAACCTTGCAACCAAAAAGCTACTGTTTATAATGCAAATAAGTTCACTGAACCATGTGCTCCTGTGACCTAGGTACCTCACCTTGATCCCTTGAACCCCCCACTTTGTTCTCTGATCTCTAGATAGTGAATGAATGCGCATGTGGTTGAATTAGCAAAGCAAAGCACTGACACATTATATTCATGTTCAGATTCTCATTGGAAACACTGAAAATAGAGAAGAGTGCTTCACATTGTATATATGAGATGCTTTAGGTTTAGATATGAAAGTGTAGGACTCTGATAAGGGTAGATTCAAAATTGGAGTTCTCCAACTGAGGCTGCAGAAATGATTTTGAACAAATGAGTGAGGTCGGGCTTGGGAGCACAGTTTCAGGAGATAATTGGAGGAATAAGGGCCCTCCAAGTTTGGATCCACTCTTTTTTTTTTTTTAATTTTGTTACTTTTATTTTATATGTATGAGTATATTGCCTGCATGTATGTGAGTGCACCCATGTCATGCATTGCTGCGGAGTTTAGAAGAGGGCTTCGGATTCCCCTGGAACTGAGCCATTTCTCCAGCCCCTGGATCCACTCTTAAAACTAAAGTTGAGTCAGGCTGTTTATTCAGTTACAACTGTAATGTTGGCAGAATAACACTACAGCTGATGACCTCCTATTGACTGGAGCAACAAAAGATTGCATGGAGCAGATGCAGTTACCCCTCACCCTATGGAAAGTCTGCAACCATGTTTCAAGTGAAAAGGTTCAAATTTGCCAAGAAAAAGTTAGATACCTCTGGTTTCATTTGTCTCAATGGAAGCATAAGCTCAGCCCAGGGAAGTAGTGGGTCAAGTGCTATCCCAAACTCCAACACCTGATGTTAGGTTAAGGAACTCCTTGGGGTAGCTAATATTGACACCCAAATTTTCTGTCATGGCCAAACCTCTTTATGAGGCTACCAAGAGGAAAGAGAAGGAACCATTATTATGGGAAAGGACCCAATCCAAAGCCTTTGAAAGATTAAACAGGCCCACCCTTAATAATGTGCCAAGATTGGGGATCCCAGGCATAACAAAGGTTTTTTTTTTTACTTATATGTACATGAGCATGCTGGCTTTGCAATGGGAGTTCTAAACCAGATGTTGGAGTCATGCCCTGGACCAGTAGCTTATCTCTCAAAGAACTGAACTCTGTTGCCTAGGAGAAGACATCTTGTTTATAAGCACTCACAGCCACAGAGTGTCAGAGGCCAGTAAACTAAATGTGGGGCAGGAGCTTACAGACCGAGTGCCTGACTCAGTGCTAAGCTTGATGGAATATAAGGGAAAACACTGCCTAACTAATGCTAGACTAGTCAGACACAAGGGGATGTTATGTGGTAACTTGTCCATTTGCCTAGAGGTAATGTGAACCCTGAACCCAGTGACCATGACGCCTGTGGGGCTGAGTCAGTGGGGGGTGATGACTGCATCAAAATCATGGATGAAGTGTTTTACAGTCAGCCTGACTTGACAGCCTTTTAAGGGTTCTGATACTGAGAATTTCACATGGGTGCAGCTTTGTAAGGGAAGGAGAACACCTGTCTGGGTATTCCTTAATAATTTTATACTGTGTCATTGACACAGAGGCTTTTTCAAAAGGAACCTCAGCACAAAAGGAAAAACTCATCACATGAATCGGAGCCCTGGTAGCAGGCATTTGGATTAACACAAACACAAACTCAGAATATGTCCTCACTACCCTCCGTGCACGTAGGGCTTTGTACAATGAGGAAGGACTAATTAACCTGGGGAGGAAGTACATACATATGGTCGTAGGAATCCTCAAGCTTCTAGAGGCTGTGTGGGCCCCCCAAGGGTAGCCCTTATTCACTATCGAGGACATCAAAATGAGAAGTGCAGCAGTGTCTCACAGCAACTGAAAGGCAGATCTAGAGGCTTGGAGTCTCTAGTGGGCTGACAGAATCAGTGACTTAAGCTGTGGTGTGTTCCCTAGCTCTTTAGCTGAATGGAACCCTAACTACTCCCAGTATGAGGCTGCCTGGTTTAAGACTGAGAATGGAAATTTTCATTCACAAGGATGGTGGTGCTTTGAGGATAGTCTAACCTGAGACCGTTGTCCCTGCCTTTGTCACACAATGCCATGAAGAAACTCACAGTGACCTAATAGCCCTGGAAAATGCTTTAAAGCAGTATTTTATGCCCTTAGGTATCCAGTGTGGCTCGATCTATGTATCAACAATGTGAAACGTGGGAGTAATCCATGTCAGAGAACTAAACCTTCCTCAGGAGTACATAAGCGTGGGAGGAGCCCTGTTTGAAAATTTGGTCATTGAGGGCTAGAGACAAGACTCAGTAGTTAAGAGCACTGGCTGCTCTTACAGAGGACCCAGGTTTGATTCTCAGCACCCACATGGCAGCTAACAACAGTCTGTAACTCTGGTTCCATAGGATCCAATGGCCTCTTCTGACCTCCATGGATATTGCATGACATGGGTGCCTTTACACACATACAGGCAATACCTCACACACAGAAAATAAAATTAAAAAAATAAAATATTTTAAGAAAACGAAACTTTAGTCATTGGCTTTACTGAACTCCCATGGACCCAGAGCTAAAAATACCTGTTGGTTTTTCTGTGTACCTTCTCGGGCTGGGTTGAGACTTTCTCTAAGCAGAAGGAAAAAGCACATGAAGTAGCTAGTCTCCTCCTAAAAGCAATTGCTTCTTGGTTTTGAATTCCATAGGATGGGATAACAGGCTGGCATTTGTGGCCAAGGTGGTACAATTGGTAGCTAAGGGGTTAAAAATTTCTTGGGTGTGTCACATGACTTATTGCTCTTGGAGTTCAGGAAAAATGGAGCACACGGACCAAACATTAAAACAGCAACGGAGCGAACTGTCAGGAGACTCAGTTACACTCAGACCAGGTGTTGCCGACCGCTTTACTAAGAAGTGGTCCGATTCTACGTAGACAAACAGAGTTTCCCCTTATGCACTTCGTTATGGGTGGCATCCAGCCATAGTTATGGACTTACTGGGACTGGATAATATCATTCTCAGGCAACAGATGCAGACCCTGGCCTCCATCCTGGGCAGTATACATCGGCATATAAGGGAATGTATAACTCTATGATTCTGACTACCTATGTCAGTCCCTTTAAGCCAATGGATGTGGTATGGGTAAAGGATGGAGTCCATGGCCCTTGCAGCCTGTATGGAGAGGTCTATTCACTGGTGTTTTATCCCCTCCTCCTGCAGTTCAAGCAGCTGAGGTGATTCCCTGGATCCACCATAGCTGGGCGAAGCCAGATTCCTGCAATTGGGAGCGTGTTCCTGACTCCTCACTGTGTGCACTGACCATTTGGAGGAATCAAGCTATAACCCCCAGAGGACCTAACGAAGCCGCAGGACCTGCTGGGATCAGAGGACTGCCTTGGTCACTCTGGAAGCTGACCAGTCAACACAAGCTGGAGGCCTGAGGAGTTAACAAGCTGGTCATCTGTAGGACAAATGGACTGCTGTTGACTTTTCCAACGTGCCTGTAGTACACTGTTACCGCTTGCCTCTGTTTCTGCACTCTTAGCCTAGCATTTGCTGTGGGTTTGGCCTCAGCTGCCCCTGCTGATTAGACTTGCAGCCATTTCTGATAACACGTCTTTACCCCTTCTGGGCAGAATGTATAACCTTTGTTATCTGTTTGTCTTCATCTGGTTCTCTTTCGTAGTTCCAAAGCTCCTCCCTTGTGATCTCTGTGTTAGCAGCACTCAACTTGACCATGGTGTACTTAAGACCTTAGGTTACCACATCCATTTCTCCTGCCCAGGGAAGGTCATTGGAACCTGTGAGCACAACAAAACTACCTATTCTGTATGTCAACATGGCAATCGACACATCTGTTTTGAGCCTCGGTTTTCCCCCACCAAGGAATGGCTGGAGGTACGAAGTTACCGTAGTGAAGGCAGCCTTATTACCAAAACTCTACTCACTAACCCCCAACGACTCGTGTCCCTAATCTTTGATGCATGTGCAGCTATTGCCAAAAATCCACCACATCGTGTTACTTGCGGAAGCTTATCATGGGAGCAGGAATATATGTCTGCAGGTAAATATATGTGCTTAAAATATAATCCTGGAAACTCAGTATGTGCTTCCGAAGCATACTATTTCTGCCCCTTTTGGACTTGTGTCTACTGGGCCACTTGGCAGAATCAAGACAGAACAGCACTCCTCCAAAGGGTTATGGCTGCCTCAGACTGCCAAAAAGGAACCTGCAACCCTGTTAATTTTACTATTTTTACACCCAGCGATTATATATGGCAAAAGGGACTGGAGATGAGTTTGCTTATTTCTGGACGTGGTCCTGACCCTGGTACTCTACTGTACATCAAAAGGGTCACTGTTAACCTTAATGCCTCATCACGCCAGGCTTTCCATTCCTTTTATGAGGAGGTAGACAGTGAGGTCCTAGTTTCTGCTATCGCTAAATGTCTGTTTTGAGATCTGACTGAGAATATATTTTAAAAAAATGTCTACTTTAATTTTTTTTTAACTCATTGATTTTTAACTGTGCATGATGTTTTGTCTACAACTATGTAAGTGCACCTGTTTCATGCAAAGCACAGGAAAGTCAGAAGAAGGCATCAGATTTCCTGGAATTGGACTTATGGACAGTTGTTAGTCACCTGGGTGCTGGGAACAAAGTCCGGGTTCTCTGTGAGTACAACCAAGGTTTTTAATTCTTGTCCCTTCTCTCCAACTCCTAGAGAACATTCTTTAAAGAGTTCTTCTTGTGCATGTCAGGGAACTAATCTGGGTGATCTGTGGCCCTCGGATGCCAGAGAACTAGACATCTTGTAATCCTATGATGAAACAAAGTATCCTTGTCCTGATGTCAGGGTTTGCCTTCTTTAAGACCTTAACTATTGAGAAGAACTACACTGCCTGATGAGGATGAAGATGTCACAGTTCTGCAGGAACCTAACATGTCTGGGCTAAAACATTTTATAATGCACATTTCCTGTTCAAGCCCTCACTGTCTTCCCCACCCCTCGCCAGCCAGCTAGCTATCTTCGTATCCTCTTAAAATGTTTCTCAGTCAAACGCTATGCTGTTATCTACAGGTGATAAAGCAAAAAGTAGAAAAGGCTGAACTTTTCTTTGTTTGAGGCCCTGGTTTAGAGAATTAACTCTCGTGGACTGTACTGGTACCAATAAACTGGTTCCTGAAAGCTTGAGATGCTGTTTTCCATCCAGAGTGCCTATGGCACCACCCAGACAGGTGGGTTACAAATCTGGTCTCTGGGAGGCCTGTTTCCCTGGTGTCCATCCTCTCTTCAAGCAGTCCATGGTCACTTCTGAGTTTGTCCTAATGGAAGAGTACTAGTCCCCCACAAAACCAAGTTAGCTCTAAGTCACTGTCCTGTAACTTCCTGCTTCCCCCGATTCCCTCAATTTGCCCTTTCTGCCGGGGACTTTTCATTTTTGGTTTTTGAGACATAGTTACATGTAGCCCAGGATGGCCTCAAACTCATTATATCATTGGGGTTAACCTGGAACTCCTGATCCTCTGACCTCCACTTTCCTAGTTCTGGGATTTGAGGCATGGACAACCAGCCTGCTGATATCTGGCTAGATTTGGAAGACAGGGCTCCAGAGACTCTTCTCCTTGGTGGACAATGCTAGTTGGCAGGTGACCAATTGGCAGCCTTCCCTTGGACCCCCTTGCCAGGTTGTGTCCTGCTGGAAGCAAGAACTTCTGAGCAAGAGGGTCAGGGTGTGCATGAGAAGGCCTTGGTGGGAAGTGTTGGTCCAGTGGGGCCAGAGAGGAGTACAAAGACCAGAGCCCAGAGATGGGGACCATGGTACACTGGCTTGCCCCTCTTGTCTTCTGAGTGCTCAATTGGCAGATTCTGTTTGTGGAAAGTATACCTGTCCCTCACCCTAGCTTTCTCGGATATGCCCCCCAGGGACCTCTGGAAGTAGGTATTAAGTGTGGCCTTTACTCTGGTGTTGCCCTGGGCCTTCCTGGCATTGGCCCATCTAGAGGTAGACCAGATGGTCAAACAGTATGGTGTAACGGCCCTTCAGGCTTTCTTGGTCAAAAGACTTTTCTTGACCCAGTTCCTGGAGGCCCTGGGAGCAAGGCTTTAGTACACAAAGTGCAGTGATCTCTATCAGAAGAAGGGAGAGGACAGAATCATAGGAGTCCACTGGGGTCAAGAATCCCACTGCCCCAGGGGACCCCAGGGCACTGATTTGGGTCTGGGTGTGCAGGGGTATATTATGGACACAGTTATGTAACCATGTACTGTTGCTATACCAGCAGGAAAGAAGAGACAGGAGTGCTAAAGGCCAGGGATGTGGGGGCAGGTGGGAGAGGAGAGTCTGCAAACAGAGGCTGGCTGTGTCACCCAACCTTCCAAGGCAGAGGACCGGGGGGAGGCAGGAACAGCTCATTGGTCTGCTTCTGCTTTTCTGTGGCTTGAGGGAGCCCGAAGAGCAAGGAAGGATTCAGTCAGTAGCTGTCTGGGGTCTTGCTTCACATGACAACTGGATGAGCCCTAGGACTCACCATCAAGTACGGGAACTCACCAGCAAACCCTTGTGAGTTGCTTTGGAGTGTCTGAGGGTGGACGGTAGGGAGTCTCCCTCCCTTCTGTCTGTTCCTCTGCTAGTTCTGGGAAAGCTCACCTGGGAGGGCCTGGTTTCTCTCTGTATAGGCTCCAGCCTTAGTTGCTGTTTTTATTTTCAGATGTGTGTGTGTGTGCGTGTGTGTGTGTGTGTGTGTGTGTATGTGTGTGTGTGTGTGTGTGTTTAGAATTTGGTTTCATTATGTGAGAAACACCCAAATAATTGTTTTTAAATTTTTTAAATTTAGGGCTGGAGAGATGGCTCAGTGGTTAAGAGCACTGGCTGCTCTTGCAGAGGACCTGGGTTTGATTCCCAGCACCCACATAGTGGCTAACGACAGTCTGTCAGTCAAGTTCCAGAGGATCTAATGCCCTCTTCTGACTTCCTCGAGAATTGCACGACACAGGTGCACTTACATACATGAGTGCAGGCTATACACTCATACATATAAAATAATAATAAATGAAGTATTTTTAAAAATTAAAAAAATTATTTCATATGTATGAGCATTTTCCCTGCATGTATGTAAGTGCATTCCTGCCATGCAATGCCTGTGGAGGCCCTGTGGAAGCCAGAAGAGGGCACTGGATCCCCTGGAACCAGAGTTTTAGACAGTTGGTAGTTGCAAGGTGAGTGCTGGGAACCAAACCCAGGTCCTCTGCAAGAGCAGCCAGTGCTCTTAACCACTAGGCCATCTCTCCATTTCCACAAATAATAGCTTTAAACATGACATTTATTTCTCTCACATAAATGAAGTTGAGTGGTAGTCAGTCCAGGTTTGTTACAAGGGCTCTGTGAAGATCAGAAGATATGCCTTCTTCTGTTAGTATGCCACCAATCTCAATCATGGTCGCTACCTCATGGGGCAATATGGTAGTTGGAATTCCAGTCACCATGTCAGCATTGCGGAAGGCTAGAAGAAGTGGGGAAAGAGGGGCATGCTTCATCCCCCAAATCCCATGAGAAACTATAGCAAATAGTCACGTGCCATGCTTAAATTCAGAAACCTCATTATTGAAGTAGAAGATCTGGCAATCCTGGGACGTAGTTAGCTGTCCTTGTCACACTGTGGGACCTGAGCAGAGGGTTCCAGATGCTGTGTGATTCCCTCAGACTCCTCAGAGCAGCAGCTGGGTGGTGGGGATTGGACCTTGTGTTCCCCTCCTGAGGCCTGCCTCCAGCTGCGGGCCTTGAAGTGCCCCTTGGCACAGTTCTGGGAACAGGTGTCCATATCACCCGGTGTCTCCAGCAAAGGCAGGATCGCTTTGATAATCAGGGCCAACCAGGACATCCCAAAGAGGATCCACAGGGACACGATGTTCTTGTACCACATAGGGTAATACCGAGAAGGGTCCATTCCTGGAGAGAATTTGAGGTCAGAGGAGCGATGTGTGGGGTAAGACCAAAGTCCAGAGCCCTGAGGGGTCAATGTGGTGGGGTTGGAATTCAGGAAACCCACATACTTGACATTCCCAGTCTGTGGCTGCCAATCGGGGACTCCAGACTCTAGGAAGCCCCTGGGATTAGCACTTTGAAAAATCTCCCCCAGAAAGTTCTCGAAGTGTTATCCTCAGATCAGCTCCATGACCACCATATGACCGCTCCTTCTAGAGGCAGGTGACAGAGCCCACCCTGCCTGGTGACTTGGAACCTCTGGGGTGACTCACAGGCTGTTATTTAACTGGCCTCCAGGGAAGGTGACACTTGTCCATTGCCAGCCTTTCTCTCTGTTCAGCATTTATTTCATTTTATAGTTTTTGAGACAGGATCTCATTATGTAGACCAGGCTAGCCCAGAACTCAAAGATCCACCTGTCTCTACCCCCTCCTCCCCCAATGCTAGGATTAAAGGCGAGCTGTCGTTTGTGTGTTTGCTATTTTTAGAGAGGCTCTCACTTAGCCAGATCTATTCTTGAACTCTCTATGTAGCTGAGGATGACCTTGAACTTCTGATTTTCCTGCCTTCACCTCCTGAGTGCTGGGATCACAGGTGTGTGCCACAGTGCTCAGTTATGTGGTGGTGGGGATCAAACCCAAGGCCTTAAACATGCTGGGCTCTACCCACTGTGGGTATGAATGTTCAGTTTTGAAAGGGGCCAGCTATGGGATTCTGGGGCTTTAGGAAGAATGGAACTCTGCTGGATTAAGGGTCCCATTTCGGTCC